>NC_052154.1:70489494-70826619 GCF_902713615.1 Scyliorhinus canicula | reverse complement strand
GCCAGAATGCTGAGTTAGCCACCATAGAGAGCTGCTTTAATGTTTTAAAATGTAATCTGGTGATTTCAGTAAAGATTCCCCTGATATGAGCATTCCCTGGTTCAGTTAAGGTGTCATGCTTGGCATATGCTGAACTCTGCGGGAGAAGAGGATTCTAGGAGAAGTCAACTCAGTCACCTCGACCAGCAGGTAAGTGACTCTGGTAAGTAGTTTTTCTTTTCTTTTTTATCTTTTTCACTTGGCATTGTAATTGTTGTTGTAAGTTAACTCATGGCAGAAGATCCCAGACCCGTGACATGTTCCTCATGCGTGATGTGGGAATTCAGGGACCCTTTGTGCAAAATGTGTGTCCAACTGCAGCTCCTGTTAGACCGCTTGACGGCTCTGGAGCTGCGGATGGATTCAGTTTGGAGCATCCACATTCTGAGGAAGTCGTGGATAGCACATTCAGTGAGTTGGTTACACCGCAATTAAAAATTACTGAGGGAGATTGGAAATGGGTGACCACCAGTCAGAGGAAGAGTAGGAAGGCAGTGCAGGGGTCCCTTGCGGTCATCTCCCTATAAAACAGATATATTGTTTTGGATACTGTTGGGGGAGATGATTCACCAGGGGAAAGTGGCAGCAGCCAGGTTCATGGCACCATGGCTGGCTCTGCTGTACAGCAGGACAGGAAAAAGAGTGGCAGAGTTACAGTGATAGGAGACTCAATGGTAAGCGGAATAGACAGGCATTTCTGAGGATGAAAACGAGACTCCAGAATGGTATGTTGCCTCCCTTGTGCAAGGGTCAAAGATGTCTCGGAGTGGCTGCAGGACATTCTGGAGGGGGAGGGGGAGCAACCAGCTGTCATGGTGCATATAGGCAGAAACAATATAGGTAAAAAAACATGATGAGTTAAACTAAAAAGTAGGACCTCAAGATAGTATTCTCAGGATTGCTACTAGTGCCACGTGCTAGTCAGAGTAGTAATGTCAGAATAGATAAGATGAATACGTGGCTTGAGAGATGGTGCAGGTGGGAGGGTTTCAGATTCCTGGGACATTGGAACCGGTTCTGGGGGAGGTGGGACCAGTACAAACTGGATGACCTGCACCTTGGCAGGGCAGGACCAATGTCCAAGGGGAAGTGTTTGCTGGTGCTGCTCGGGAGGGTTTAAACTAATGTGGCAGGCAGATGGGAACCAATGCAGGAAGTAGGAGAGAATTAAAGTGGGGATAGAAACAAAAGGCAATAAGGGGGAAAGTGAAAGGCAGAGAAACAAAAGTCAAAAATCAAAAAGGGCCACAGAACAGAGACTGTGGAGAACTCCGTGAATGGGTCCAGTAAGGCTAAGAGAAATAAAACACAAGGAGAGTGTACAAAACATGACCGGACAGATGGTCTGAGAAAGCAGGGCAGAGAGCAAGGGAAGTCTAGATTAAACTGCATTTATTTCAATGCAAGAGGCCTGGTGGACAAGGCAGATGAACTCAGGGCCTGGATGGATACATGGGACTGGGATGTTATGGTTATCACTGAAACATGATGAAAGGGAGAGTCAGGAGTGGCAGCTCAATGTTTAAGGATACAGATGCTATAGGAAAGATAGAACAGGAGGTAAGAGAGGAGGAGGAGTTAGCATTTTTGATTAGGGAGATATTAGTTGCAAAATAACAGGATGGTAATAGTTGGGGAATTAAACTTTCCCAACATTGACTGGGACAGCCATAGCACTAGGGGTTTGGATGGAGAGAAATTTGTTGATTGTATTCAGGAGGAATTTCTCAATCAGTATGTGGATGGCCTGGCTAGAGAGGGGGCAAAACCTGACCTCCTCTTGGGAAATAAGGAAGGGTAGGTGACAGACGTGTTAGTGAGGGATCACTTTGGGACCAGTGACCATAATTCCATTAGTTTTAAGATAACTGTGGAGAATGACAAAGGGATATCTCGTAAATGTTAGGGATCTTGGGGAAATAAATAGTGATGTCTTGAGGAGTGTACATATTACAGAGAAGGAGGTGCTGGAAGTCTTCAAGTGCATCAATGTAGATAAATCGTCAGAACTTATTAAATGTAGCCCAGGACCTTATGGGAGGCTAGGGAGGAAATTGCGCGTCCCTTAGCAGAGATATTTAAATCGTCGACAGCCACATGTGAGGTGTCTGAAGTATGGAGGGTAGCAAATGTTGTGACTTTATTCAGGGAGGCCCACAGGGAAAAGCCTGGGAGCTACAGACCGGTGAGCCTAACGTGTGTGGTGGGTAAGTTGTTAGGAGGAATTCTGAGAGATGGAGAGCTGGATTCTCCACAGCCCCACGCCGCAATCGCGTTTGGCGCAGAGATGGAGAAGCGAAGTACCCGACCGAATCGGGTCCGGCGCCGCTCCGGCGATCCTCCGGGTCCCAGAGAATCGCTCGTCCGCGATTTATGCCGCGCGGCTGGGGGCCATTGCCAGAGGCCCCCCCCCCCAGTGATACTCCGCACCCGAACTCGACAACGTGGAACTAATGTGGTATGGCCGTTCGGGACTCTAACGCAGCGGCTGCGGACTCAGTCCTCGGCCGCTGCACGAGAGCCAGGAGGATCGAGCACCGGGGGGGGCCTTATGGGCGACCCAGGCAGCGATTGGGCCGATCTGATGCAGCGGCTTGCGGCCGATCGGGGGGAGGCCTAGATTGTGCGTGTTGGTCCGCGGTCCGAGTCCACGTATGTGGAATCGGAAGTGCAGGGGCCGGCCCGTATCTGTAGCCAAAGCTGCGTGAAGCTCCCCAGGTCCCTGCTAGCCCACTGCAGGTAAGTGAATAGCCTTTTATTTTTTGCAGGAAACTGGGGAGTGAAACGCCAGTATTTTTACGCTGGCGTGGGACATAGCCCCATTTTTGGAGAATCACAACCAGGATCTATCGGCAGTTAGAGAGGGACGGACTGATTAGGGACAGTCAGCATGACTTTGTGAGTGGAAAATCAGGTCTCACGAATTTGATTGAGTTTTTTGAAGGGGTATCAAGAAGGTAGATGAGGGCAGTGTAGTCGGTGTTGTCTACATGGACTTTAGCAAGGCCTTTGACAAGGTACCTCATGGTGGGTTGTTGCGCAAAGTTAAATCTCACAGGATCCAATTGGATACAAAATTGGCTTGACGGCAGAAGCCAAAGGGTGATTGTAGAGGATTGTTTTTCAAACTGGAGGCCTGTGACCATCGAAGTGCCTCAGGGATCAGTGCTGGGTCCACTGATATTTGTTATTTATATTAATGATTTAGGTGAGAGTTTAGGAGGTATGGTTAGTAAGTTTGCAGATGACACCAAGATTGGTGGCATAGTGGACAGTGAAGGTTATCTAGGATTGCAAAGGGATCTTGATCAATTGGGCCAGTGGGCCGATGAATTTTCAATTGATGGAGTTTAATTTAGATAAATGTGAGGTGATGCGTTTTGGTAGGTCAAATCGGGGCAGGACCTACTCAGTTAATGGCAGGGTGTTGGGGTGGGTTATAGAACAAAGAAATCTAGGAGTACAGTTTCCATGGGCTCGTGCAGACTCAATGGGCCGAATGGCCTCCTTCTGCACTGTAAATTCTATGATTCTATGATCTTTTCCCAAAGGTAGGGGAGTCTAAAACTAGAGGGCATAGGTTTAAGGTGAGAGGGGAGAAATACAAAAGGGTCCAGAGGGGCAATTTTTTCACAAAGAGGGTGGTGTGTTTCTGGAACGAGCTGCCAGAGGCAGTAGTTGAGGCAATAGCAGAGGGGGTCCAATTCTGTATTTTACAAAGCATTTAGGCAATTATATGGGAGAGATGGTTACAGAGGGATATGGGCCAAGTGCAAACAATTGGGACTAGCTTAGTAGTAAAAACTGGGTGGCATGGGCAAGTGGGACGGAAGGATCTGCTTTCATGCTGTAAACTCTATGGCTCTGCTCTGGTGTATGATGCTTCCTAGTTCTGTTCACCACTGCCACAAGCAGGGTTACTGGCTGCACAAGGCTCTTGTTCCATTTTGTTCAATTAGCATGTACGTCCATATTAACTTTCAGCAGGAATAGATACATCATTGGGATAATTACCTGAAAAAGGATTACTATGCAAGAAATACAAGATGTTTATGCTGATTCAAAACCCAACCCTGTAGTTAAACTGCAATTTCTGTCAGTTATAGTGATACGGCAACACCCTGCAAATATCCACTTACAATAATAAGTACGATATTTATGTCACACCCTGAACAAAATTATTCCTTTGGATATTTTGCTAGTCTACATAGGCTGCTAAAATTCTCAATTTTCATTCTTGTTTTCAAACTCCTCTGTAACATTGACCCTCACCACCACTATAACCTCCTCCTCCAAGTCTACATCCCTTTGAGAGCTCGTCGCTTCCCAAATTCTGTCCAATTGGATATCTCCACCGTTGGCAGCCATACCTATTGAGCCAAATCCTAAATTCAGGAATGCCCCCCCCCCCCTCCACCCCCACCAACCCTCTCCGCCTCCCTCTCTCCTTAAAATCATTCTCTTTTCCCTGTCCTACCATCTTCTTATGTGATTTGGTGTCTGGTTTTGTCTGATGACACTCCTGTGAAACACCTCAGGACATTTTAATATGTTAATCATAGTGTCATAGAGTTTTTACAGCAAAGAATGTGGCCTTTCGGCCCATGGTGACTGTGCCGGCCATCCAGCATCTATCTATCCTAATCCCATTTTCCAGCGCTTGGTCCGTAACTTTGTACGTCGTGGCATTTCAAGTGCTTATCTAAGTGCTTCTTAAATGTTGTGAGGGTTCCTACCTCTACTGCATTTTCAGGCAGTGTGTTGTAGATTTCCACTACCCTCTGGACAAAGAGTATTTCCGCAAATCCCCCCTAAATATGCTGCCCCTTATCTTAAATCTATGCCCCCTGGTTATTGACCCCCCCCCCCCCCCCCCCCCCCCCACTAAGGGGATAGGTTAATTTTCCTGGACAGGTTTTATATTAATGCAAGTTGTTGCTGAAATCAGTGGATTAAAGTCAAAACCCTTTTCAGAAAACAGAATCATAACCTGAATCAAGCTGCACTTGTGATCATTTTTCTTCCTGTACGATATTCCCTGCTTTGACACATTATCTCTTACACACTGTGTGTAACAGTTCCAGTAAGCCAAAGGTTTCACATGAAATGAACTGAGGGGAGGAGGGTTACTTTCTCCTAGTTCCCAGTGGATACCAGCCCACAATCTGTCATAAGCTGCCTATCTTACTTGTACAGCACGTTTTATTTTATCCAGCCATTGATGGCTCCCCGAACAGGCGCCGGAATGTGGCGACTAGGGGCTTTTCACAGTAACTTCATTGAAGCCTACTCGTGACAATAAGCGATTTTCATTTTCATTTTCATTTCAAATGAATTAATGATTCTGGTGTGCTTTTTTTTTCTTTTTAAAAAAAAATTAGAGTACCCAATTCATTTTTCCCAATTAAGGGGCAATTTAGCGTGGCCAAACCACCTACCCAGCGCATCTTTGGTTTGTGGGGGAAAGACCCACACAAACACGGGGAGAATGTCCAAACTCCACATGGACAGTGACCCAGAGCTGGGATCGAACCTGGGACGTCAGCGCCGTGAGGCAGCAGTGCTAACCCCTGTGCCACCGTGCTGCCCCATTCTGTGTGATGTTGAGGGTGCCACTGATCACATCAACATGCTGAGACCTCAGGCTGGTAAATATTAGTTACGTGTGCCCAACTTTAACTTGCTTTCTGTAATAAACACATGAGAGGTAATGTTTGACTTGCCTAAAACTGGAAAGTTTTGAAAATTGGTATAAGAATAAATCAAATGGTATTATCTGAGAGAAAGGTCTCTCAAACAGCGAAAGAGTTAAAGCTGAAAGATGGAAAGTGAAGTTTTTAACATGACAGAAATAAATTTGTGAAATGCACCACAGGTCTTATTTAACTGCTAATGTGTTTTAGTGTGAGAGTATTTTTTGAAAAATCATGGTCTAAAGAATGACAAATATCTAGTTTTAGTTAACATTGGACAAGAGGACAACTGCTAAAGGAAGACAATGGTCAGATAGCAACAAGCCATAGATATTCTCCTAGGTGAAACTTAGTTCTCAGAGAAAATAATAACATCTATTGCATCAAATACTGAGCTACTGGACAATCAAGCCTGTGTGCCCCTCTCAGACTGATATCCTTAATATTCAAAACTGAGTATTTACTGCTGTTTCGTAGAATCTAAACTGCAATAGTGTAGAAGTCAGGTATTTTAAATACACTTGATATAGGTAAGAAGACTGTTTAAGACAGAAATATTAAATCCCAGTTTTAAAATGAAAGAAATATACAACTTCCAAACTCAGACATGAGTTTGGGGAAAAACAGAACCACTGATAAAAACATCACATTCTTTCAAGGGCAGCAGCAAAATCCCATGGGTTTTAAGGTGGTATAATCAAAGGTTCCATTGTTCTGAATTCTGGCCACTTGTGATAACAGCCTGAACCACATTCCATAACGTATGCAAGCTGAAACATTTTAGACTGTGTCAAAATACAGTTTCATTTATATTTTCGAAATAATAGCATGATGAGATGACATAATATCTTAATTGTTGCAGATAAGCAACAATTGGAAGTGGCGTTGCATTGGGAGGATGGATGGCTTTTTATCAAATCAAATGTGTTTTGAATATAGCTTAAACCAATTAGGATTATATTGGGGTGTGATCGGATCGCTTAAGACAGATATCAAAGAGTATATCCATGGATGATTTGGCCACCATTTTAGACAAGAGACAAGACGACAAGTCAGAAAGACAAGAGAAAAGACAAGACGACAGAAAGTCAGAAAGACAAGAGAAAAGAGACAGGAAAGAGACAAAGAGAACAAGACAGAAAGAGAGAGAGAGAGAGAAAGTAAAGGAAGAGAATTAGAAAAGAGTTCTGTATTCCTATTTCATTTTCATACTTTGACTTCAGCCTTTGACTTTTAAAGTTGTGTTCAGGCTATTGTCTCAGAAGATAATTCCTGTGATTCTTTGAAGAAAATCAAATTGTCTACAAACTACCTTTTAAATCATTTTCAAGTTGTAACCAATGAACTTCAATAAAACAATTCTTATTTGCACCTGACAAGTTTTTAACTTGAATTTCTACTGAGTTTCAGCAATGTCTCACCAACAACCGGTAACCGTAAATTAAACAAAACTGGATTCAAATCCTAAGATACTGCAAATAGCTAGTGGTGATTATCTTGACACCCCGACAGACACACAAAACTAACTTACAATCTCTATGTTATGTCTAAACATCTTAACCATCTTATTTATGGTCAATTTATTTCCAAATTTGGCCTCATTCCAATGCTGTTGAATAAGCATGCTGTATGTGGACCATGTAACGTATGAGGATTTTTCATTGCATTCAAATTGAATAGAATCAATGCACTTAAACGTAATGAGGGATAGGGACGGTTAATTACATTTTTAAAAATAAATTTTGAGTACCCAATTATTTTTTTCTAATTAAGGGGCAATTTGGCATGCACCTACCCTGCACACCTTTTTGGGTTGTTGGGCTGAGCCCCAAAACGGGGAGAATGTGCAAACTCCACACGGACAGTAACCCGGGGCCGGAATAGAACCAGGGTCCACAGTGCCATGAGGCAGCAGTGCTAACCACTGTGCCCCGTACCGCCCACTAGTTAATTCAATTTTGATGTCTGTTGATGTAGTTGTAAATATACAGTTCCCTGGAAACCAGGATTCCCAGTGAAGTGGTCCACAGAGTTTGGGCTTCCCTGTTTTATAGACATTTGTAATTCAGATCATTAACTGCATCGCTGAATCTAATTTGAACGAGTTACAACATTGTTGAATTTTACTACATCTCAGACTTTGAATATATTGTCCATTACTCAATGGGGCTCCCTCTATGATGTGGCAGAGCAGCTTTCCCTAAATCACAAAATAGACACAAGGACCCAACTCTCCCATAATTTTCTTGCTTGGTGTTGAAACTCTATTATCCTAACCTATATGAATTCTAATACTGAAGCAATGACACCCTCACATCATTCACTCCACCATTCCCCACACTGATCAAGCACCACAAAGCACTTCTCCCACCTAACTGCACCAAGTGGCTATCAGTTTTTAAGCATCATTTTATCCAATGTGCCCAAGTGGCTCTCATTCATTCCCTACAAATCAGTTCTCATTCAAAATATTATTGATTTAATGAGAAGAACAGCACTCATCAATAGCAAATAGTTTATTTTCTGATACAAAAGTAATCATTTCAAAATCAATTCATACTGTATGGACTATTCCTCGGATGCAAGCTGAGATGCACATCAACAAAAGCAGGAGAACTATTAACTCACTGAAAGACAGTCTAGTATCTGCCAAAACATTGGTCTTCCAGTGCAAAGAGCTGTTTATGATCGAGTGTTGATGACGAGCACATTCCACGGTCTAGGACTACACATTGAGGGATGCACTAAAGTTTAGAGCATTTGACACAAAGACTCAATGGGAAATGGTCACAGACTAAAACCTCCTGAGGGGTTGGAACCCATGGAAAGCCACCTCAAGCTGTGACCACCACAGAATGTTTGGCAGGAAGTGTAAATGTATCTTGCAAGTTCAACATAAAGTTGTAAATAGAATGCAGCACCACAACATTGCAAGTATTGCATTGTGCTTTATGTATTGGCAAATTTCAACTGTGATGTATTGTACTTCCATTATGTTTGTAAAGAAATCGACTGGGGCGCATGAATTATTTTACTTGAATACATTTAAGAATTTGAATTTCTGCAAGGTTTGCATTTATTGTGGCTGAGATGGAAGACCACTTGTCTCTGAGTCACAAGTTCAAGCACCATTTCAAGGCTGGAAAGGGCAGCACAGTTGCGCAGTGGTCACTGCCGCCTCACGGCGCCGAGGTCCCAGGTTCGATCCCGGCTCTGGGCCACTGTCCATGTGGAGTTTGTACATTCTCCCCGTGTTTGCGTGGGTTTCACCCCCACAACCCAAAGATGTGCAGGCTAGGTGGATTGATCACACTAAATTGCCCCTTAATTGGAAAAAATGAATTGGGTACTCTAAATTTAAAAAACAAATTTCAGGGCTGGAACACAAAAACCAAGGCAGAAAACTGAGCAAGGTACTGAGGGTGTGCTGCACTGTCAGATGCTGTCTTTGGAGTGAGATTTTAAACAGAGACCCCAGCTGCCTGCTTGGGAAGACATTTCAATGAAGAACAGGTATATCGTCCTTGATGTTCTCGACAATATTGATTCCTCAATCCACTCAAAAACTATACAAAGTACCTGGTTATTGTCACATTGCTGTTTGTGGGATCTCCCTGTCCACAAATTGCCTGGGAATTTCACATATTGCAATAAAAGTATTTGTTTGGTTATAAAGTGCACTAAAATATCCAATGAACATGAAAAGACCAGTATAAATCCAAATCCTTTTGTGGTCCTGCCTTGTGAGGTTTACGTGACAGAGCAGTACCTTTGTCAAAACAGATAAAGAAGGGGAATATTCTCCGAAATTATCATTATTTGCAGCCTTGATGTTAAAAATCTAAATGGCAAACTATCCAACATGAATCCTAATACTGAAGCACCACTATGAAAACCTCACCTCCATCATTCACCCTATCAAAACATAGTATGCCTCGTTCAACAACGATGTACACAAGGAGATGATTGTCTCAAAGCATCAATGGGGCCTGTTGAGGCACCAACTCATTGTTAAGACACTAACACTGCCTTAGATAACAAAGAAAATTATTCATTTCACAGAACTCAAAGTAATTTCTTTATTGACCAAAAAACATATTAAAAAATTTCAAAAACATTTCATCCACTTTTCATGACATAACATATTCACAACTCATCAGGATATAGACAGTGAAACATGCAGTGTGTGGAATACAGTACATATGGACAATATTTCAGATATTGTGTCTGAGAAGCCTGTTGTTCAGGAACAGCAGCTACATTTGTCAGAGGATTTGCCTTTACACACACAGCCATTGGCACAGTTCGTACATCCTGCAGGACAGCAAGTGCAGCAACCTGAGAGGACAGGACAAAGACACAAATCAGTAACAATCAATGAGTTGACTGAAACCCCCCCCCCCCCCCCCCCCCCAGAGCCTCCCATTGCAGCACTCAGCTCCTCACTCACAAACTCATCTGGGTCATATCCCCAAGTAACCCATCTGCAGAGGCTCAGCATCAGAACACTGTGTGAGAGAGTTTGGGTGAAGATGTTCCACTCACTGTCTCTATTACACCATTTCTAATCATCAGTCTATAATATCAACACTTCCTGATGTGACACTCAGACACTTCTTTAACCAGCTGCTTCCTGTCTCCACATTCTTTAGCCTGGATATGGAATCAATTTGATGGGAATGAAATCAGATGAAATCCTAGATCTTGTACTTTTCTATCGTGTTCCTCTGTGAGTTCTACTCAGAACTATCTGTCCCATCAATGCAATGTGAGCAGTTTGAAATTCTCCCCCAGTTACTCACTTTTCTGGCAGCGTCCAGCTTTGCTGGTGGCACATCGGCAGTCGGAGCACCTGCAGGTGTTTTCACAGGAGCAGGATCCTGAAAAGAGGAGAAAGACAGACATTGAGTTGTGTTCAAAACCTGAGAAATGCCGCCCATGCTGCCGTGTGGAGGGCGGGCTCTTTGTCACATTCTCTTGTGCAGTGAGTTGAATAAAGAGCCTCCCCTCCAATGCTGCAGCCTCAGTGGGAGTGAGCCGGCCCCTCCCCTCCAATGCTGCAGCCTCAGTGGGAGTGAGCCGGCCCCTCCCCTCCAATGCTGCAGCCTCAGTGGGAGTGAGCCGGCCCCTCCCCTCCAATGCTGCAGCCTCAGTGGGAGTGAGCCGGCCCCTCCCCTCCAATGCTGCAGCCTCAGTGGGAGTGAGCCGGCCCCTCCCCTCCAATGCTGCAGCCTCAGTGGGAGTGAGCCGGCCCCTCCCCTCCAATGCTGCAGCCTCAGTGGGAGTGAGCCGGCCCCTCCCCTCCAATGCTGCAGCCTCAGTGGGAGTGAGCCGGCCCCTCCCCTCCAATGCTGCAGCCTCAGTGGGAGTGAGCCGGCCCCTCCCCTCCAATGCTGCAGCCTCAGTGGGAGTGAGCCGGCCCCTCCCCTCCAATGCTGCAGCCTCAGTGGGAGTGAGCCGGCACACTGTGCTAAAAACACTGACACCAGTTACCACTCACCATCCAGGCACACACAGGGCTTCGAGTCAGACATTTCACTAACTTCTTCTTCAGCTTCCAGTCCTCACCCAGTCAGCGCTTCCCGATCTTGTGCCGTTTGCTGAATGGGAGCCGAGTTTTATGGGGTTGTGATCGGTGGGGAACCGGCTGCAAAACCGGGAAAGGGGCGGCTCGGTGCCGCCTCAATGCACACGGGGAAGCCAAGTGAGTGAGCGGCTGAAAGTTTGAATTGCACCCGGCTTGTAGACTGGAGTTTGAGTTTAGTCACTCTGCCAATATTGCAAATCACAAAGGACCCGATCGGAATCGCTGTCATTGAGAAATCTTTTTGGGCCGTGTTGTGAGTGAAGGAACCGGGTGGAAATCAAACTTTGAGCTGTTGAGTCACTTCGGAAGCCCGTGTGCATTGAGGCCGGAGCGAGTTGAAAGTTTGAATTGCACCCGGATCCTTCACTCACAACACGGCCCAAAGAGATTTCTCAATGACTGGTGACCTCTGGACCGTGTGCACCTTCCTGTCTGTGGTAAGACTGAACTACACTGAATATTGTTATTAACTCTGTAAATATCTAGAATCAGAACGAATCCTGTTGGCAATCGATAATTTCAAATCTCAAATCACACTCAATTCCTGGCACAGGATTTTGTCCAAAACTCATCCACAGGTCTGTGCAGGTTCCAGCCAGTTCAGCTGCTCACTGCAATGGAAAGTTGTCTGTTTGATATAGTGCTGAGCTGGTTCATTGCTCACTGATGCTCACTGTTGTCTCCAATCTCTGTGTCCTTTGTATTTTCTCCAGCACCAATTCAGTAAATAATAACCACAAAACTACAATTACTGGTGTCGGAGGGAGAAAGGGTCTGACATGTGTTGTAAATGGTCAAGTTTCCAAAATTAAACATGTTACATTTGAGTTTACCCAGTCACAGCTGACGCACACTTCACCATTACCATCACTAAAATCAGATTACATGCTCATTTTACTGATTGCTATTCATGGGATCTTCCTGTGTGTAAATATCCTGGGGTGCTTCACATTACAATAGAGATTGTTATTTTAAACCATTTCACCTCTTCCTGACGGCCCTTTCACTGTTGACAGTCCCAATCAAGCACTTTGTGAATTTAGTAAATTCCACTTTCAAATTCCCTTTCTGTACAATGTCTGTCCTTGAAAGATGCAGGGTCATCTCCAAACAACTTTGTGGTGGCACAGTGGTTAGCACTGCTGCCTCACAGCTCCAGGGACCCGGGGTTGAAATTCCGGCCTCTCGTGACTATCAGTGTGGAGTTTGCACACTGTTCCCGTGTCTGCATTGGTTTCCACCGGATGTTCCACCTTCCTCCCACAGTCCAAAGATGCATACTTCAGGTGGATTGACAATGCAAAATTGCCCCTTAGTGTCCAAAACGTTTGGTCGGGTTAATGGATTACGGGGCTAGAGTAATAATAGAGAAATACAGCACAGAACAGGCCCTTCGACCCACGATGTTGTGCCGAACTTTTGTCCTAGGTTAATCATGGAATTTTGGACACAAGGGGCAATTTATCATTGCCAATCCACCCAACCTGCACATCTTTGGACTGTGGGAGGAAACCGGAGTAACCGGAGGAAACCCACGCACACACGGGGAGGATGTGCAGATTCCACACAGACTGTGACACAAGTCGAAATCGAACTTGGGACCCTGGAGCTGTGAAGCAATTGTGCTATCCACAATGCTACCGTGCTGCCCTTAAGAAGAAATTAATGTACACTCCATTATTCTACCCTAATCCATGTACTTATCCAATAGCCGCTTGAAGGTCCCTAACGTTTCCGACTCAACTACTTCCACGGGCAGTGCATTCCATGCCCCTACTACTCTCTGGGTAAAGAACCTACCTCTGACATCCCCCCATATCTTCCACCATTTACCTTAAATTTATGTCCCCTTGTAATGGTTTGTCCCACCCGGGGAAAAAGTCTCTGACTGTCTACTCTATCTATTCCCCTGATCATCTTATAAACCTCTATCAAGTTGCCCCTCAACCCTTCTCCGTTCTAATGAGAAAAGGCCTAGCACCCTCAACCTTTCCTCGTAAGACCTACTCTCCATTCCAGGCAACATCCTGGTAAATCTCCTTTGCACCTTTTCCAAAGCTTCCACATCCTTCCTAAAATGAGGTGACCAGAACTGCACACAGTACTCCAAATATGGTCTAACCAAGGTTTTGTACAGCTGCATCATCACCTCACGGCTCTTAAATTAAATCCCTCTGCTAATGAACGCTAGCACACCATAGGCCTTCTTCACAGCTCTATCCACTTGAGTGGCAACTTTCAAAGATCTATGAACATAGACCCCAAGATCTCTCTGCTCCTCTACATTGCCAAGAACCCTACCGTTAACCCTGTATTCCGCATTCATATTTGTCCTTCCAAAATGGACAACCTCACACTTGTCAGGGTTAAACTCCATCTGCCACTCCTCAGCCCAGCTCTGCATCCTATCTATGTCTCTTTGAAGCCGACAACAGCCCTCCTCACTATCCACAACTCCACCAATCTTCGTATCATCTGCAAATTTACTGACCCACCCTTCAACTCCCTCATCCAAGTCCTTAATGAAAATCATAAACAGCAGAGGACCCAGAACTGATCCATGCAGTACGCCACTGGTAACTGGGCTCCAGGCTGAATATTTGCCATCCACCACCACTCTCTGTCTTCTATCGGTTAGCCAGTTTGTTATCCAACTGGCCAAATTTCCCACTATCCCATGCCTCCTTACTTTCTGCATAAGCCTACCATGGGGAACCTTATCAAATGCCTTACTAAAATCCATGTACACTACATCCACTGCTTTACCTACATCCACATGCTTGGTCACCTCCCCAAATAAGTCAATAAGACTTGTAAGGCAAGACCTACCCCTCACAAATCCGTGCTGACTATCCCTAATCAAGCAGTGTCTTTCCAGATGCTCAGAAATCCTATCCCTCAGTACCCTTTCCATTACTTTGCCTACCACCGAAGTAAGACTAACTGGCCTGTAATTCCCAGGGTTATCCCTATTCCCTTTTTTGAACAGGGGCATGACATTCACCACTCTCCAATCCTCTGGTACCACCCCTGTTGACAGCGAGGACGAAAACATCATTGCCAACAGCTCTGCAATTTCATTTCTTGCTTCCCATAGAATCCTTGGATATATCCCGTCAGGCCCGGGTGACTTGTCTATCCTCAAGTTTTTCAAAACGCCCAACACATCTTCCTTCCTAACAAGTATCTCCTCGAGCTTACCAGTCTGTTTCACACTGTCCTCTCCAACAATATGGCCCCTCTCGTTTGTAAATACTGAAGAAAAATACTTGTTCAAGACCTCTCCTATCTCTTCAGACTCAATACACAATCTCCCGCTACTGTCCTTGATCGGACCTACCCTCGCTCTAGTCATTCTCATATTTCTCACATAAGTGTAAAAGGCCTTGGGGTTTTCCTTGATCCTACCCGCCAAAGATTTTTCATGTCCTCTCTTAGCTCTCCTAATCCCTTTCTTCATTTCCCTCCTGGCTGTCTTGTATCCCTCCAGTGCCCTGTCTGCACCTTGTTTCCTCAGCCTTACATAAGTCTCCCTCTTCCTCTTAACAAGACATTCAACCTCTCTTGTTAACCATGGTTCCCTCACTCGACCATCTCTTCCCTGCCTGACCGGGACATACATATCAAACACACACAGTACCTGTTCCTTGAACAAGTTCCACATTTCACTTGTGTCCTTCCCTGACAGCCTATGTTCCCAACTACTGCACTTCAATTCTTGTCTGACAGCATTGTATTTACCCTTCCCCCAATTGTAAACCTTGCCCTGTTGCACGCACCTATCCCTCTCCATTACTAAAGTGAAAGTCACAGAATTGTGGTCACTACCTCCAAAATGCTCCCCCACTAACAAATCTATCACCTGCCCTGGTTCATTACCAAGTACCAAATCCAATATGGCCTCCCCTCTGGTCGGACAATCTACATACTGTGTTAGAAAAGCTTCCTGGACACACTGCACAAACACTACCCCATCCAAACTATTTGATCTAAAGAGTTTCCACTCAATGTTTGGGAAGTTGAAGTCACCCATGACAACTACCCTGTGACTTCTGCACCTTTCCAAAATCTGTTTCCCAATCTGTTCCTCCACATCTCTGCTGCTATTGGGAGGTCTATAGAAAACTCCCAGCAGGGTGACTGCTCCTTTCCTATTTCTGACTTCAACCCATATTACCTCAGTAGGCAGATCCCCCTCGAACTGCCTTTCTGCAGCTGTTATACTATCTGTAATTAACAATGCCACCCCCCCCCCACCACCCCACCCCCACCTCTTTTACCATCCTCCCTAATCTTGTTGAAACATCTATAACCAGGGACCTCCAACAACCATTTCTGCCCCTCTTCTATCCAAGTTTCCGTGATGGCCACCACATCGTTGTCCTAAGTACCGATCCACGCCTTAAATTCACCCACCTTATTCCTGATGCTTCTTGCATTGAAGCATACACACTTCAACCCATCTCCTTCCCTGCAAGTACTCTCCTTTGTCAGTGTTACCTTCCCCACTGCATCACTACGTGCTTTGGCGTCCTGAATATCGGCTTCCATAGTTGCTGGACTACAAATCCGGTTCCCATTCCCCTGCCAAATTAGTTTAAACCCTCCCGAAGACTACTAGAAAACCTCCCCCCCAGGATATTGGTGCCCCTCTGGTTCAGATGCAACCCGTCCTGCTTGTACAGATCCCACCTTCCCCAGAATGCGCTCCAATTATCCATTACCTGAAGCCCTCCCTCCTACACCATTCCTGCAGCCACGTGTTCAACTGCACTCTCTTCCTATTCCTAGCCTCGCTATCACGTGGCACCGGCAACAAACCAGAGATGACAACTCTGTCTGTCCTGGCCTTTAACTTCCAGCCTAACTCCCTAAACTTGTTTATTACCTCCACACCCCTTGCTCTACCTATGTAGTTAATACCAATGTGCACCACGACTTCTGGCTGCTCACCTTCCCCCTTCAGGATCCTGAAGACACGATCCGAGACATCCCTGGCCCTGGCACCCGGGAGGCAACATACCTTCCGGGAGTCTCGCTCGCGACCACAGAATCTCTGTCTATTGCCCTAAAGATTGAAACTCCTAGGATAGGATGGAGGCATGGGGTTAAGTCGGATGGTATTTCAACGGCTGGTGCAGACTCAATGGGCTGAATAGCCTCCTTCTGCACTGTAAATTCTATGTTTCTATTCACCCTTTACTCTCCTAATTCCTTGAAATTGTTGTCGTCTTACATGTTCACACACATCTTTCCCAGAATTTCCTGTTTGATCCTCACCATTCAGGTTTCACCCCATTACACCACTGTGAGGACTCTACCCAAATTCATAATGGCATCCTGTGTGATAGTGATCAAAGCCCATTATCCCTGCTCAATAACCCTGCTGCCTTTAACATGCTCCATGACACATCCGCATTCACCTTCGATACCTTTCTCAGTGCCATTACCATCCCATGGTTCCACTCAGCCCAATCTATTTGCAGACTGAAATACGGGTCACATGTTTCTCATTGGATTAACACCCAAGTCTTTCTCATGTGATTTTTATTTTGCTTTTTCTCTCTCCAGTGTGTCTGTCTGTGACTCATGTCACATGTTTAATAAATATGGATATTCCTTTTTTTTAAAATAATTTTTATTGAAAAATTTTGTATTTATACAACAACAACGAACCGTAATAAAATACCAACAATAACAATAATAATTTTTTTTTTTTTTTTTAAATTTAGTGTACCCAATCATTTTTCCAATTAAGGGGCAATTTAGCGTGGCCAATCCACCTAGCTTGCACGTTTTTGGGTTGTGGGGGCGAAACCCACGCAGACACGGGGAGAATGTGCAAACTCCACACGGACAGTGACCCAGAGCCGGGATCGAACCTGGGACCTCAGCGCCGTGAGGCGGTTGTGCTAACCACTAGGCCACCGTGCTGCCCCTCAATAACAATAATAATAGCAATCATAAACATTCGCCCATCCTCAATGAGCAACAAAACATATTAACAACAACTTAAATTAACACAATGTTAAGTTACATAACCATAGAAAAAAATAGAAACAATACTAAGGAACACCCCCCTTACCCCGCCCCTCCCTCCCCCCCCCCCCGCCCCCCCCCCCCCCCCTCCGGATTGCTCCTGCTGTTGACCAAGATATCTATCTTTGAGCCAGGAAGTCCAAAAAAGGCTGCCACCGTTTATAGAACCCTTGTATTGATCCTCTCAGGGCAAATTTGACCCTCTCCAATTTTATAAATCCCGCCATGTCACTGATCCAGGTCTCCACACTTGGCGGCCTCGCATCTTTCCACTGCATCAAGATCCTCCGCTGGGCTACTAGGGACGCAAAGGCCAGGACACCGGCCTCTTTCGCCTCCTGCACTCCCGGCTCTACCGCAACTCCAAAAATCACGAGCCCCCACCCTGGTTTGACCCTGGATCCAACCACCCTCGACACCGTCCCCGCCACCCCCTTCCAGAATTCTTCCAGTGCCGGGCATGCCCAGAACTTATGGGCATGATTCGCTGGACTCCCCGAACACCTGGTGCACCTGTCCTCACCCCCAAAGAACCTACTCATCCTAGTCCCGGACATGTGGGCCCGGTGCAGCACCTTGAATTGGACGAGACTAAGCCTCGCACATGAAGAGGAAGAGTTGACTCTCTCCAAGGCATCCGCCCTAGTCCCGTCCTCTATCTGCTCCCCAAGTTCCCCCTCCCATTTAGCCTTCAGCTCCTCCACTGACGACTCCTTCACCTCCTGCATTACCTTATAAATGTCAGACACCTTCCCCAAATATGGATATTCCTTTTAAGAACTCCCAGGGACGTGTACAGCCACATGGTGGTAGTGATTGTTTAAAGTGACTTACACTATTTTGCATTTGGGCATGTCGGTCACCAACAGGAAATCCACAATGTGAATGCTGTGGAGAAGGACAGGATTTTAAACATTTTTTTGTTCTTTATTTTGTTTTTAAATTTGGAATCCCCAATTAATTTTTTCCATTTAAGGGGCAATTTCACGTGGCCAATCCACCTATCCTGTACATCTTTGGGTTTTGGGGGTGTATCCCACGCAAACACAGGGAGAATGTCCAAATTCTACATGGACACTAACCCAGAGCCGGGATCGAACCTGGGGCCTGGGCGCTGTGATGCAGCAGTGCTAACCACTGCGCCACCGTGCTGCCCCAGGACAGTTTTAAATTTGGCAAATTAAAGTTCCCTGAATTGGAAGAAATGAATTGGGTGCCATTTTAAAAACCTTTAAAAGTGTCCCCTGCCCTCCAGGATCTAGATCATTGATATATATCTGGGAAAGGATATGTTCCAGTCCGACATGTGTCCACTGAGCAGTACTCTGTGGTTCGTATTACTCTGCCAATTTTCTGTCCACAGAGTCAATCCAGTGCAGAAGGAGACCATTCACCCATCAAGTCTGTACCGACACTTCAAAGCTGTGCTGTTCGTAGGCCCACTCCCCCACCCTATCCTTATAACTGTAGGCACTGATCATGACCAATCCACCTAAGCTGCACATGGTTGGACGGTGGGAACAAAACAGAGCCGAGAGGAAACCCACGCAGACAATGTGAAAAGTCCAAACATGCAATCATCCAAGGCCAAAATCAGACCTGGGTCCCTGGTGATGTGAGGCAGCAGTACCAGCCATGGTGCCAACGTGCTGCTAGAATTCCATTATCCCTTCAATTCCCGGCAGGATTGGCTTGTTTCTGTCCTGTAGTTTGCTCATCCAAGCAGCCAGGTCTCATGTGCAGAAGTCTGGCAATCATACCCTGTTTATTCGTTTCTTTCTTATCTTCACAAACAGGGGTGAGATGCTGGAAGGCTTGACAGGTTAAATTGCAATCTGCATGAATAACATATTGAGTTCTGCATCCATAGCCAGGAATTCCAGAGTGGATCTTGAAGCAGCAGCTTAAGCAGGGAGGGCACCAACTGAACCAAAAGACCTCACTCATCTAAGGCACTCACACCACATTATAGTGAGGGACCGATAACTGTGATATCCACTGGGACACTGTGCACCAGTGAATGTTTGGCATGAAATATAAATGTAATTTTAAATATCACTGTAATGTCAAGTGTAGTGAGGCAGTCTCCTGTATTTTTAAAATAAATTTAGAGTACCCAATTATTTTTCCTCCAATTAAGGGGCAATTGAGCGTGGCCAATCCACCTTCCCTGTACATCTTTGGGTTGTGGGGGTGAAACCCACGGCGACATGGGGAGAATGTGCAAACTCCACATGGACAGTGACCCAGAGCCGGAATTCGAACCTGGGCCCTCAGCACCGCAGTCCCAGCGCTAACCACTGCACCACATGGCGCCCTCCTCCTGTATTGTATTGACAGAAACTGATCTATGCTGCTTTTCTGTCATGTAATATTTATACCGTTATGTGATGCACATTACAATTTACAATTATCAGAAAAAAATCTGCACCAGATAATTGCATTTTCTGTCATGTAACCTTTAGATTAATCTTTATTTTCACAAGTAGGCTGACATTAACACTGCAATGAAGTTACTGTGAAAAGCCCTTCGTCGCCACATTCCGGCACCTATTTGGGTACACGGAGGGAGAATTCAGAATGTCCAAATTACCTAACAGCACATCTTTCGCGACTTGTGGGAGGAAACCGGAGCACCCGGAGGAATCCCACGCAGACAAAGGGAGAACGTGCAGACTCCACACAGACAGTGAACCGAGCCGGGAATCGAACCTGGGATGCTGGCGCTGTGAAGCAATGGTGCTAACCACTGTGCTTCTGTACTATTATGTGATGCACTTTTAAAATGTATAATTATCAGAAAGAAATCTGCACAAGATAATTGTCAGAAAATGGCCATCTCCAACAAGAGAAAATTTAACCGTGACTTCTTGATATTAATGCCATTCCTATAGCTCAATCACCTACCTTGCTAGTGGTTACAATTAATCAGAAACTGAACTGGAACAACAATACTCAAGAAGCTTAATGCAACTAAGGCAAAACAAAAGTAAAATATTGTAGATATCGGCCATCTGAAAGTTCTGGAAAAGCTCAGTAGGATCGGCAACTTCTGTGGAAAGAGAAACAGTGGGAACATTTCAAATCCAGTTCTGAAGAAGACTCATATTGGAATTGAAATGTTTAAAGAGATAATATCAGCAGAACTATTATTGAATCATTGACTCTATGATTTCCCACAGAGATCCATCCTCACATAGTTTCAGTTCATTGACCAGACTGAAACAGATGGGAATGGGGTTTTAATACAGAACATTATGCAATGCGGCTTGATGGTACAGTTAGAACTCAGCTCAATTCCACAAGGTCACTCTCTCATTCGGAATATCAGGCATGGAAGAGACGAATGAGGGCAGGAAAACCAATGAAGGGATGTCTGTGAGATGGAGTGTTGACATGGACCATGTTGGTTGGGGTCTGTGTTTGGGGGGTGGGATGGCTGTGTCATTGTGGGTTTTTGTCTTTGTTGGATTTTTCTGTTTAAAAGTGTTAAAATTATGAATGGCGTAAAACAACTTTCTAAAAAAAAGGAATATCACATTCTTAAATAAAAGAATGACACTAATCACTGGAGATGCAATTATTAAATTTTATTTAATACAAGACACAAATAACAGAAAATTCAATAATATTCATACACTTTTCACGACTTTATTTAAACACAATTCATCAGGATATCGACAGTGAAACACGCAGTGTGTGGAATACAGTACATATGGATAATGTTTCAGATATTGTGTCTGAGGGGCCTGTTGTTCAGGAACAGCAGCTACATTTGTCAGAGGATTTGCCTTTACACACACAGCCATTGACACAGTTCGTACATCCTGCAGGACAGCAAGAGCAGCAACCTGAGAGTACAGGACAAAGACACAAATCAGTAACAATCAATGAGTTGACTGAAACCCCCCCCCCCCCCCCCCCCAGAGCCTCCCATTGCAGCACTCAGCTCCTCACTCACAAACTCATCTGGGTCATATCCCCAAGTAACCCATCTGCAGAGGCTCAGCATCAGAACACTGTGTGAGAGAGTTTGGGTGAAGATGTTCCACTCACTGTCTCTACTACACCATTTCTAATCATCAGTCTATAATATCAACACTTTCTGATGTGACACTCAGACACTTCTTTAACCAGCAGCTTCCTGTCTCCACATTCTTTAGCCTGGGTATGGAATCAATTTGATGGGAATGAAATCAGGTGAAATCCTAGATCTTGTACTTTTCTATCGTGTTCCTCTGAGTTCTACTCAGAACTATCTGAGCCATCAATGCAATGTGAGCAGTTTGAAACTCTCCCCCAGTTACTCACTTTTCTGGCAGCGTCCAGCTTTGCTGGTGGCACATCGGCAGTCGGAGCACCTGCAGGTGTTTTCACAGGAGCAGGAACCTGAAAAGAGGAGAAAGACAGACATTGAGTTGTGTTCAAAGCCTGAGAAATGCAGCCCATGCCATCGTGTGGAGGGCGGGCTCTTTGTCACATTCTCTTGTGCAGTGAGTTGAATAAAGAGCCTCCCCTCCAATGCTGCAGCCTCAGTGGGAGTGAGCCGGCCCCTCCCCTCCAATGCTGCAGCCTCAGTGGGAGTGAGCCGGCCCCTCCCCTCCAATGCTGCAGCCTCAGTGGGAGTGAGCCAGCCCCTCCCCTCCAATGCTGCAGCCTCAGTGGGAGTGAGCCGGCCCCTCCCCTCCAATGCTGCAGCCTCAGTGGGAGTGAGCCGGCCCCTCCCCTCCAATGCTGCAGCCTCAGTGGGAGTGAGCCGGCCCCTCCCCTCCAATGCTGCAGCCTCAGTGGGAGTGAGCCGGCCCCCCCCCTCCAATGCTGCAGCCTCAGTGGGAGTGAGCCGGCCCCTCCCCTCCAATGCTGCAGCCTCAGTGGGAGTGAGCCGGCACACTGTGCTAAAAACACTGACACCAGTTACCACTCACCATCCAGGCACACACAGGGCTTCGAGTCAGACATTTCACTAACTTCTTCTTCAGCTTCCAGTCCTCACCCAGTCAGCGCTTCCCGATCTTGTGCCGTTTGCTGAATGGGAGCCGAGTTTTATGGGGTTGTGATCGGTGGGGAACCGGCTGCAAAACCGGGGAAGGGGCGGCTCGGTGCCGCCTCAATGCACACGGGGAAGCCAAGTGAGTGAGCGGCTGAAAGTTTGAATTGCACCCGGCTTGTAGACTGGAGTTTGATTTTAGTCACTCTGCCAATATTGCAAATCACAAAGGACCCGATCGGAATCGCTGTCATTGAGAAATCTTTTTGGGCCGTGTTGTGAGTGAAGGAACCGGTTGGAAATCAAATTTTGAGCCGCTGAGTCACTTCGGAAGCCCGTGTGCATTGAGGCCGGAGCGAGCTGAAAGTTTGAATTGCACCCGGATCCTTCACTCACAACACGGCCCAAAGAGATTTCTCAATGACTGGTGACCTCTGGACCGTGTGCACCTTCCTGTCTGTGGTAAGACTGAACTACACTGAATATTGTTATTAACTCTGTAAATATCTAGAATCAGAATGAATCCTGTTGGCAATCGATAATTTCAAATCTCAAATCACACTCAATTCCTGGCACAGGATTGTGTCCAAAACTCATCCACAGGTCTGTGCAGGTTCCAGCCAGTTCAGCTGCTCACTGCAATGGAAAGTTGTCTGTTTGATATAGTGCTGAGCTGGTTCATTGTTCACTGATGCTCACTGTTGTCTCCAATCTCTGTGTCCTTTATATTTTCTCCAGCACCAATTCAGTAAATAAAAACCACAAAACTACAATTACTGGTGTCGGAGGGAGAAAGGGTCTGACATGTGTTGTAAATGGTCATGTTTCCAAAATTAAACATGTTATATTTGAGTTTACCCAGTCACAACTGACACACACTTCTCCATTAACATCACTAAATTCAGATTACATGCTCATTTAACGGTCGCTATTCATGGGATCTTCCTGTGTGTAAATGTCCTGTGGTGGTTCACATTACAACAGGGATTGTTCTTTGAAAGCATTTCCCCTCTCCCTGACGGCTCTCTTACTGCTGTGTTACTGGCAGAATTCTGTTGACAGGGCTGCAGTGTTACCTGCTCTGCTGTATGTGTCAGTGACATGGAGAATGTACAGCAGATACCTTCAATCCCTGGAGACCAGGACTCCCCTACAAAATCCTGTAAATTGAATGGCAGAATAAGTGCTATCTTGTTAGTGTCATGTCTCAGGCCAACATCCCAGTGTGAGGCACGGGTTATGGTTCATCAGCTACACTGGGCGAGTTACATGGCCCACATGCCTGATTCAAGACTCCCAAAACAAGCTCTCTGCTCTGAACTATGTCATGGCAGCAAGTCACCAGGAGGGCAGTAGAATGTTTTCAGGGACGTCCACAAAGCCTCCGTGAGGAAATGTACCAGCCCCACCAATTTGCAGGAACCTCTTGCTCGAAATGACCAAACTGGAGACAAAACATCCGGGAAAGAGCCAACCATTTTGCGTGTCTTCGGTAGATTAGATAGAAGCCAGGCACAAACAGCGGAAGGAGGTTGCAAAATCCAAGCCTCCCACCCACTTCATTAAACACTACCTGCGCCACCTGTGGCAGAGTGTGTGGACCCAATATTGGACATTTTAGTCACTGCAAGACCCACATCCCTGGAGTGGAAGAAGATCATCCTCGGTCCTGAGGAGCTGCTTTAAGAGAGAGAGAGAGACTGACAGAGCGTTTGACAGTTTTACTCATTCTACTAATTGCTATTCATGGGAACTTCCTGTTTGTAAATATCCTGGGGTGCTTCACATTACAATAGAGATTGTTATTTGAAAGCATTTCACCTTTTCTGACGGCTCTTTCACTATTGAAAGTCCAAATCAAGCACTTTGTGAATTTTGTAAATTCCACTTTCAAATTCCCGTTCTGCACACTCTCTGTCCTTGAAAGATGCCGGCTCATCTCCAACCAACGGTATGGTGGCACAGTGGTTAGCACTGCTGCCTCACAGCTCCAGGGACCCGGGCTTGAAATTCCGGCCTCAGGTGACTATCAGTATGGAGTTTGCACGATCTTCCCGTGTCTGCGTGGGTTTCCATCGGACGCTCCACCTTCATCCCACAGACCAAAGATGCATACGTCAGGTGGATTGACAATGCAAAATTGCCCCTTAGTGTCCAGAAAGTTTTGTTGAGTTACTGGATTATGGGGATAGGATGGAGGCATGGGTTTATGTAGGATGTTATTTCCAACGGCCGGTGCAGACTCATTGGGCTGAATAGCCTCCTTCTGCACTGTAAATTCTATGATTCTATTAACTCCTTACTCTCCTAATTCCTTGAAATTATTGTCAATTTACATGTTCACACACATCTTTCCCAGAATTTCCTGTTTGATCCTCTCCATTCAGGTTTCACCCCATTACACCACTGTGAGGACTCTACCCAAATTCATAATGGCATCCTGTGTGATAGTGATCAAAGCCCATTATCCCTGCTCAATAACCCTGCTGCCTTTAACATGCTCCATGACACATCCACCTTCACCTTCGATACCTTTCTCAGTGCCATTACCATCCCATGGTTCCACTCAACCCAATCTATTTGCAGACTGAAATACGGGTAACATGTTTCTCATCGGATTAACACCCAAGTCTTTCTCATGTGATTTTTATTTTGCGTTTTCTCTCTCCAGTGTGTCTGTCTGTGACTCATGTCATATGCTTAATAAAATATGGATATTGCTTTTAACAACTCACAGCTATGTGTAATATTGAAAGGAGTGTAGACACATGGTGGTCGTGATTGTTTAAAGTAACTTACACAATTTTGGATTTAGGCATGTCGGTCACCAACAGGAAGTCCACAATATAAATGCTGTGGCGAAGGACGGAATTTTAAACATTTTTTGTTCTTCATTTTGATTTTAAATTTGGAGTTCCTAATTCATTTTTTCCATTTAAGGGGCAATTTTGCGTGGCCAATCCCCCTCTCCTGTACATCTTTGGGTTGTGGGGGTATATCCCACGCAAACACAGGGAGAATGTGCAAATTCCACATGGGCACTGACCCAGAGCCAGATCGAACCTGGGGCCAGGGCGCTGTGATGCAGCAGTCCTAACCTCTGCGCCACCACGCTGCCCCGGGACAGTTTTAAATTTGGCAAATTAAAGTTCAATTACCAGACTGAAACAGATGGGAATGGGGTTTTAATACAGAACATTATGCAATGCGGCTTGATGGTACAGTTAGAACTCAGCTCAATTCCACAAGGTCACTCTCTCATTCGGAATATCAGGCATGGAAGAGACGAATGAGGGCAGGAAAACCAATGAAGGGATGTCTGTGAGATGGAGTGTTGACATGGACCATGTTGGTTGGGGTCTGTGTTTGGGGGGTGGGATGGCTGTGTCATTGTGGGTTTTTGCCTTTGTTGGATCTTTCTGTTTAAAAGTGTTAAAATTATGAATGGCGTAAAACAACTTTCTAAAAAAAAGGAATATCACATTCTTAAATAAAAGAATGACACTAATCACTGGAGATGCAATTATTAAATTTTATTTAATACAAGACACAAATAACAGAAATTTAATAATATTCATACACTTTTCACGACTTTATGTAAACACAATTCATCAGGATATCGACAGTGAAACATGCAGTGTGTGGAATACAGTACATATGGATAATGTTTCAGATATTGTGTCTGAGGGGCCTGTTGTTCAGGAACAGCAGCTACATTTGTCAGAGGATTTGCCTTTACACACACAGCCATTGGCACAGTTCGTACATCCTGCAGGACAGCAAGAGCAGCAACCTGAGAGGACAGGACAAAGACACAAATCAGTAACAATCAATGAGTTGACTGAACCCCCCCCCCCCCCCCCCAGAGCCTCCCATTGCAGCACTCAGCTCCTCACTCACAAACTCATCTGGGTCATATCCCCAAGTAACCCATCTGCAGAGGCTCAGCGTCAGAACACTGTGTGAGAGAGTTTGGGTGAAGATGTTCCACTCACTGTCTCTAATACACCATTTCTAATCATCAGTCTATAATATCAACACTTTCTGATGTGACACTCAGACACTTCTTTAACCAGCAGCTTCCTGTCTCCACATTCTTTAGCCTGGGTATGGAATCAATTTGATGGGAATGAAATCAGGTGAAATCCTAGATCTTGTACTTTTCTATCGTGTTCCTCTGAGTTCTACTCAGAACTATCTGTCCCATCAATGCAATGTGAGCAGTTTGAAACTCTCCCCCAGTTACTCACTTTTCTGGCAGCGTCCAGCTTTGCTGGTGGCACATCGGCAGTCGGAGCACCTGCAGGTGTTTTCACAGGAGCAGGATCCTGAAAAGAGGAGAAAGACAGACATTGAGTTGTGTTCAAAGCCTGAGAAATGCAGCCCATGCCGCAGTGTGGAGGGCGGGCTCTTTGTCACATTCTCTTGTGCAGTGAGTTGAATAAAGAGCCTCCCCTCCAATGCTGCAGCCTCAGTGGGAGTGAGCCGGCACACTGTGCTAAAAACACTGACACCAGTTACCACTCACCATCCAGGCACACACAGGGCTTCGAGTCAGACATTTCACTAACTTCTTCTTCAGCTTCCAGTCCTCACCCAGTCAGCGCTTCCCGATCTTGTGCCGTTTGCTGAATGGGAGCCGAGTTTTATGGGGTTGTGATCGGTGGGGAACCGGCTGCAAAACCGGGAAAGGGGCGGCTCGGTGCCGCCTCAATGCACACGGGGAAGCCAAGTGAGTGAGCGGCTGAAAGTTTGAATTGCACCCGGCTTGTAGACTGGAGTTTGATTTTAGTCACTCTGCCAATATTGCAAATCACAAAGGACCCGATCGGAATCGCTGTCATTGAGAACTCTTTTTGGGCCGTGTTGTGAGTGAAGGAACCGGTTGGAAATCAAATTTTGAGCCGCTGAGTCACTTCGGAAGCCCGTGTGCATTGAGGCCGGAGCGAGCTGAAAGTTTGAATTGCACCCGGATCCTTCACTCACAACACGGCCCAAAGAGATTTCTCAATGACTGGTGACCTCTGGACCGTGTGCACCTTCCTGTCTGTGGTAAGACTGAACTACACTGAATATTGTTATTAACTCTGTAATATCTAGAATCAGAACGAATCCTGTTGGCAATCTATAATTTCAAATCTCAAATCACACTCAATTCCTGGCACTGGATTGTGTCCAAAACTCATCCACAGGTCTGTGCAGGTTCCAGCCAGTTCAGCTGCTCACTGCAATGGAAAGTTGTCTGTTTGATATAGTGCTTAGCTGGTTCATTGTTCACTGATGCTCACTGTTGTCTCCAATCTCTGTGTCCTTTATATTTTCTCCAGCACCAATTCAGTAAATAAAAACCACAAAACTACAATTACTGGTGTCGGAGGGAGAAAGGGTCTGACATGTGTTGTAAATGGTCATGTTTCCAAAATTAAACATGTTATATTTGAGTTTACCCAGTCACAACTGACACACACTTCTCCATTAACATCACTAAATTCAGATTACATGCTCATTTAACGGTCGCTATTCATGGGATCTTCCTGTGTGTAAATGTCCTGTGGTGGTTCACATTACAACAGGGATTGTTCTTTGAAAGCATTTCCCCTCTCCCTGACGGCTCTCTTACTGCTGTGTTACTGGCAGAATTTTGTTGACAGGGCTGCAGTGTTACCTGCTCTGCTGTATGTGTCAGTGACATGGAGAATGTACAGCAGATACCTTCAATCCCTGGAGACCAGGACTCCCCTACAAAATCCTGTAAATTGAATGGCAGAATAAGTGCTATATTGTTAGTGTCATGTCTCAGGCCAACATCCCAGTGTGAGCCACGGGTTATGGTTCATCAGCTACACTGGGCGAGTTACATGGCCCACATGCCTGATTCAAGACTCCCAAAACAAGCTCTCTGCTCTGAACTATGTCATGGCAGCAAGTCACCAGGAGGGCAGTAGAATGTTTTCAGGGACGTCCACAAAGCCTCCGTGAGGAAATGTACCAGCCCCACCAATTTGCAGGAACCTCTTGCTCGAAATGACCAAACTGGAGACAAAACATCCGGGAAAGAGCCAACCATTTTGCGTGTCTTCGGTAGATTAGATAGAAGCCAGGCACAAACAGCGGAAGGAGGTTGCAAAATCCAAGCCTCCCACCCACTTCATTAAACACTACCTGCGCCACCTGTGGCAGAGTGTGTGGACCCAATATTGGACATTTTAGTCACTGCAAGACCCACATCCCTGGAGTGGAGGAAGATCATCCTCGGTCCTGAGGAGCTGCTTTAAGAGAGAGAGAGAGACTGACAGAGCGTTTGACAGTTTTACTCATTCTACTAATTGCTATTCATGGGAACTTCCTGTTTGTAAATATCCTGGGGTACTTCACATTACAATAGAGATTGTTATTTGAAAGCATTTCACCTTTTCTGACAGCCCTTTCACTATTGAAAGTCCCAATCAAGCACTTTGTGAATTTTGTAAATTCCACTTTCAAATTCCCGTTCTGCACACTCTCTGTCCTTGAAAGATGCCGGCTCATCTCCAACCAACGGTATGGTGGCACAGTGGTTAGCACTGCTGCCTCACAGCTCCAGGGACCCGGGCTTGAAATTCCGGCCTCAGGTGACTATCAGTATGGAGTTTGCACGATCTTCCCGTGTCTGCGTGGGTTTCCTTCGGACGCTCCACCTTCATCCCACAGACCAAAGATGCATACGTCAGGTGGATTGACAATGCAAAATTGCCCCTTAGTGTCCAGAAAGTTTTGTTGAGTTACTGGATTATGGGGATAGGATGGAGGCATGGGTTTATGTAGGATGTTATTTCCAACGGCCGGTGCAGACTCATTGGGCTGAATAGCCTCCTTCTGCACTGTAAATTCTATGATTCTATTAACTCCTTACTCTCCTAATTCCTTGAAATTATTGTCAATTTACATGTTCACACACATCTTTCCCAGAATTTCCTGTTTGATCCTCTCCATTCAGGTTTCACCCCATTACACCACTGTGAGGACTCTACCCAAATTCATAATGGCATCCTGTGTGATAGTGATCAAAGCCCATTATCCCTGCTCAATAACCCTGCTGCCTTTAACATGCTCCATGACACATCCATCTTCACCTTCGATACCTTTCTCAGTGCCATTACCATCCCATGGTTCCACTCAGCCCAATCTATTTGCAGACTGAAATACGGGTAACATGTTTCTCATTGGATTAACACCCAAGTCTTTCTCATGTGATTTTTATTTTGCGTTTTCTCTCTCCGGTGTGTCTGTCTGTGACTCATGTCATATGCTTAATAAAATATGGATATTGCTTTTAACAACTCACAGCTATGTGTAATATTGAAAGGAGTGTAGACACATGGTGGTCGTGATTGTTTAAAGTAACTTACACAATTTTGGATTTAGGCATGTCGGTCACCAACAGGAAGTCCACAATATAAATGCTGTGGCGAAGGACGGAATTTTAAACATTTTTTGTTCTTCATTTTGTTTTTAAATTTGGAGTTCCTAATTCATTTTTTCCATTTAAGGGGCAATTTTGCGTGGCCAATCCCCCTCTCCTGTACATCTTTGGGTTGTGGGGGTATATCCCATGCAAACACAGGGAGAATGTGCAAATTCCACGTGGGCACTGACCCAGAGCCAGATCGAACCTGGGGCCAGGGCGCTGTGATGCAGCAGTCCTAACCTCTGCGCCACCACGCTGCCCCGGGACAGTTTTAAATTTGGAAAATTAAAGTTCAATTACCAGACTGAAACAGATGGGAATGGGGTTTTAATACAGAACATTATGCAATGCGGCTTGACGGTACAGTTAGAACTCAGCTCAATTCCACAAGGTCACTCTCTCATTCGGAATATCAGGCATGGAAGAGACGAATGAGGGCAGGAAAACCAATGAAGGGATGTCTGTGAGATGGAGTGTTGACATGGACCATGTTGGTTGGGGTCTGTGTTTGGGGGGTGGGATGGCTGTGTCATTGTGGGTTTTTGTCTTTGTTGGATTTTTCTGTTTAAAAATGTTAAAATTATGAATGTAATTCATAATTACGTAAAACAACTTTCTAAAAAAAAGGAATATCACATTCTTAAATAAAAGAATGACACTAATCACTGGAGATGCAATTATTAAATTTTATTTAATACAAGACACAAATAACAGTAAATTCAATAATATTCATACACTTTTCACGACTTTATGTAAACACAATTCATCAGGATATCGACAGTGAAACATGCAGTGTGTGGAATACAGTACATATGGAAAATGTTTCAGATATTGTGTCTGAGGGGCCTGATGTTCAGGAACAGCAGCTACATTTGTCAGAGGATTTGCCTTTACACACACAGCCATTGGCACAGTTCGTACATCCTGCAGGACAGCAAGAGCAGCAACCTGAGAGGACAGGACAAAGACACAAATCAGTAACAATCAATGAGTTGACTGAAACCCCCCCCCCCCCCCCCCGCCCCCCCCGAGCCTCCCATTGCAGCACTCAGCTCCTCACTCACAAACTCATCTGGGTCATATCCCCAAGTAACCCATCTGCAGAGGCTCAGCGTCAGAACACTGTGTGAGAGAGTTTGGGTGAAGATGTTCCACTCACTGTCTCTAATACACCATTTCTAATCATCAGTCTATAATATCAACACTTTCTGATGTGACACTCAGACACTTCTTTAACCAGCAGCTTCCTGTCTCCACATTCTTTAGCCTGGGTATGGAATCAATTTGATGGGAATGAAATCAGGCGAAATCCTAGATCTTGTACTTTTCTATCGTGTTCCTCTGAGTTCTACTCAGAACTATCTGTCCCATCAATGCAATGTGAGCAGTTTGAAACTCTCCCCCAGTTACTCACTTTTCTGGCAGCGTCCAGCTTTGCTGGTGGCACATCGGCAGTCGGAGCACCTGCAGGTGTTTTCACAGGAGCAGGATCCTGAAAAGAGGAGAAAGACAGACATTGAGTTGTGTTCAAAGCCTGAGAAATGCAGCCCATGCCGCAGTGTGGAGGGCGGGCTCTTTGTCACATTCTCTTGTGCAGTGAGTTGAATAAAGAGCCTCCCCTCCAATGCTGCAGCCTCAGTGGGAGTGAGCCGGCACACTGTGCTAAAAACACTGACACCAGTCACCACTCACCATCCAGGCACACACAGGGCTTCGAGTCAGACATTTCACTAACTTCTTCTTCAGCTTCCAGTCCTCACCCAGTCAGCGCTTCCCGATCTTGTGCCGTTTGCTGAATGGGAGCCGAGTTTTATGGGGTTGTGATCGGTGGGGAACCGGCTGCAAAACCGGGAAAGGGGCGGCTCGGTGCCGCCTCAATGCACACGGGGAAGCCAAGTGAGTGAGCGGCTGAAAGTTTGAATTGCACCCGGCTTGTAGACTGGAGTTTGATTTTAGTCACTCTGCCAATATTGCAAATCACAAAGGACCCGATCGGAATCGCTGTCATTGAGAACTCTTTTTGGGCCGTGTTGTGAGTGAAGGAACCGGTTGGAAATCAAATTTTGAGCCGCTGAGTCACTTCGGAAGCCCGTGTGCATTGAGGCCGGAGCGAGCTGAAAGTTTGAATTGCACCCGGATCCTTCACTCACAACACGGCCCAAAGAGATTTCTCAATGACTGGTGACCTCTGGACCGTGTGCACCTTCCTGTCTGTGGTAAGACTGAACTACACTGAATATTGTTATTAACTCTGTAAATATCTAGAATCAGAACGAATCCTGTTGGCAATCTATAATTTCAAATCTCAAATCACACTCAATTCCTGGCACTGGATTGTGTCCAAAACTCATCCACAGGTCTGTGCAGGTTCCAGCCAGTTCAGCTGCTCACTGCAATGGAAAGTTGTCTGTTTGATATAGTGTTGAGCTGGTTCATTGTTCACTGATGCTCACTGTTGTCTCCAATCTCTGTGTCCTTTATATTTTCTCCAGCACCAATTCAGTAAATAAAAACCACAAAACTACAATTACTGGTGTCGGAGGGAGAAAGGGTCTGACATGTGTTGTAAATGGTCATGTTTCCAAAATTAAACATGTTATATTTGAGTTTACCCAGTCACAACTGACACACACTTCTCCATTAACATCACTAAATTCAGATTACATGCTCATTTAACGGTCGCTATTCATGGGATCTTCCTGTGTGTAAATGTCCTGTGGTGGTTCACATTACAACAGGGATTGTTCTTTGAAAGCATTTCCCCTCTCCCTGACGGCTCTCTTACTGCTGTGTTACTGGCAGAATTCTGTTGACAGGGCTGCAGTGTTACCTGCTCTGCTGTATGTGTCAGTGACATGGAGAATGTACAGCAGATACCTTCAATCCCTGGAGACCAGGACTCCCCTACAAAATCCTGTAAATTGAATGGCAGAATAAGTGCTATATTGTTAGTGTCATGTCTCAGGCCAACATCCCAGTGTGAGCCACGGGTTATGGTTCATCAGCTACACTGGGCGAGTTACATGGCCCACATGCCTGATTCAAGACTCCCAAAACAAGCTCTCTGCTCTGAACTATGTCATGGCAGCAAGTCACCAGGAGGGCAGTAGAATGTTTTCAGGGACGTCCACAAAGCCTCCGTGAGGAAATGTACCAGCCCCACCAATTTGCAGGAACCTCTTGCTCGAAATGACCAAACTGGAGACAAAACATCCGGGAAAGAGCCAACCATTTTGCGTGTCTTCGGTAGATTAGATAGAAGCCAGGCACAAACAGCGGAAGGAGGTTGCAAAATCCAAGCCTCCCACCCACTTCATTAAACACTACCTGCGCCACCTGTGGCAGAGTGTGTGGACCCAATATTGGACATTTTAGTCACTGCAAGACCCACATCCCTGGAGTGGAGGAAGATCATCCTCGGTCCTGAGGAGCTGCTTTAAGAGAGAGAGAGAGACTGACAGAGCGTTTGACAGTTTTACTCATTCTACTAATTGCTATTCATGGGAACTTCCTGTTTGTAAATATCCTGGGGTGCTTCACATTACAATAGAGATTGTTATTTGAAAGCATTTCACCTTTTCTGACAGGCCCTTTCACTATTGAAAGTCCCAATCAAGCACTTTGTGAATTTTGTAAATTCCACTTTCAAATTCCCGTTCTGCACACTCTCTGTCCTTGAAAGATGCCGGCTCATCTCCAACCAACGGTATGGTGGCACAGTGGTTAGCACTGCTGCCTCACAGCTCCAGGGACCCGGGCTTGAAATTCCGGCCTCAGGTGACTATCAGTATGGAGTTTGCACGATCTTCCCGTGTCTGCGTGGGTTTCCTTCGGACGCTCCACCTTCATCCCACAGACCAAAGATGCATACGTCAGGTGGATTGACAATGCAAAATTGCCCCTTAGTGTCCAGAAAGTTTTGTTGAGTTACTGGATTATGGGGATAGGATGGAGGCATGGGTTTATGTAGGATGTTATTTCCAACGGCCGGTGCAGACTCATTGGGCTGAATAGCCTCCTTCTGCACTGTAAATTCTATGATTCTATTAACTCCTTACTCTCCTAATTCCTTGAAATTATTGTCAATTTACATGTTCACACACATCTTTCCCAGAATTTCCTGTTTGATCCTCTCCATTCAGGTTTCACCCCATTACACCACTGTGAGGACTCTACCCAAATTCATAATGGCATCCTGTGTGATAGTGATCAAAGCCCATTATCCCTGCTCAATAACCCTGCTGCCTTTAACATGCTCCATGACACATCCATCTTCACCTTCGATACCTTTCTCAGTGCCATTACCATCCCATGGTTCCACTCAGCCCAATCTATTTGCAGACTGAAATACGGGTAACATGTTTCTCATTGGATTAACACCCAAGTCTTTCTCATGTGATTTTTATTTTGCGTTTTCTCTCTCCAGTGTGTCTGTCTGTGACTCATGTCATATGCTTAATAAAATATGGATATTGCTTTTAACAACTCACAGCTATGTGTAATATTGAAAGGAGTGTAGACACATGGTGGTCGTGATTGTTTAAAGTAACTTACACTATTTTGGATTTAGGCATGTCGGTCACCAACAGGAAGTCCACAATATAAATGCTGTGGCGAAGGACGGAATTTTAAACATTTTTTGTTCTTCATTTTGTTTTTAAATTTGGAGTTCCTAATTCATTTTTTCCATTTAAGGGGCAATTTTGCGTGGCCAATCCCCCTCTCCTGTACATCTTTGGGTTGTGGGGGTATATCCCATGCAAACACAGGGAGAATGTGCAAATTCCACGTGGGCACTGACCCAGAGCCAGATCGAACCTGAGGCCAGGGCGCTGTGATGCAGCAGTCCTAACCTCTGCGCCACCACGCTGCCCCGGGACAGTTTTAAATTTGGAAAATTAAAGTTCAATTACCAGACTGAAACAGATGGGAATGGGGTTTTAATACAGAACATTATGCAATGCGGCTTGACGGTACAGTTAGAACTCAGCTCAATTCCACAAGGTCACTCTCTCATTCGGAATATCAGGCATGGAAGAGACGAATGAGGGCAGGAAAACCAATGAAGGGATGTCTGTGAGATGGAGTGTTGACATGGACCATGTTGGTTGGGGTCTGTGTTTGGGGGGTGGGATGGCTGTGTCATTGTGGGTTTTTGTCTTTGTTGGATTTTTCTGTTTAAAAATGTTAAAATTATGAATGTAATTCATAATTACGTAAAACAACTTTCTAAAAAAAAGGAATATCACATTCTTAAATAAAAGAATGACACTAATCACTGGAGATGCAATTATTAAATTTTATTTAATACAAGACACAAATAACAGTAAATTCAATAATATTAATACACTTTTCACGACTTTATGTAAACACAATTCATCAGGATATCGACAGTGAAACATGCAGTGTGTGGAATACAGTACATATGGAAAATGTTTCAGATATTGTGTCTGAGGGGCCTGATGTTCAGGAACAGCAGCTACATTTGTCAGAGGATTTGCCTTTACACACACAGCCATTGGCACAGTTCGTACATCCTGCAGGACAGCAAGAGCAGCAACCTGAGAGGACAGGACAAAGACACAAATCAGTAACAATCAATGAGTTGACTGAAACCCCCCCCCCCCCCCCCGCCCCCCCGAGCCTCCCATTGCAGCACTCAGCTCCTCACTCACAAACTCATCTGGGTCATATCCCCAAGTATCCCATCTGCAGAGGCTCAGCATCAGAACACTGTGTGAGAGAGTTTGGGTGAAGATTTTCCACTCACTGTCTCTAATACACCATTTCTAATCATCAGTCTATAATATCAACACTTTCTGATGTGACACTCAGACACTTCTTTAACCAGCAGCTTCCTGTCTCCACATTCTTTAGCCTGGGTATGGAATCAATTTGATGGGAATGAAATCAGGTGAAATCCTAGATCTTGTACTTTTCTATCATGTTCCTCTGAGTTCTACTCAGAACTATCTGTCCCATCAATGCAATGTGAGCAGTTTGAAACTCTCCCCCAGTTACTCACTTTTCTGGCAGCGTCCAGCTTTGCTGGTGGCACATCGGCAGTCGGAGCACCTGCAGGTGTTTTCACAGGAGCAGGATCCTGAAAAGAGGAGAAAGACAGACATTGAGTTGTGTTCAAAGCCTGAGAAATGCAGCCCATGCCACCGTGTGGAGGGCGGGCTCTTTGTCACATTCTCTTGTGCAGTGAGTTGAATAAAGAGCCTCCCCTCCAATGCTGCAGACTCAGTGGGAGTGAGCCGGCACACTGTGCTAAAAACACTGACACCAGTTACCACTCACCATCCAGGCACACACAGGGCTTCGAGTCAGACATTTCACTAACTTCTTCTTCAGCTTCCAGTCCTCACCCAGTCAGCGCTTCCCGATCTTGTGCCGTTTGCTGAATGGGAGCCGAGTTTTATGGGGTTGTGATCGGTGGGGAACCGGCTGCAAAACCGGGAAAGGGGCGGCTCGGTGCCGCCTCAATGCACACGGGGAAGCCAAGTGAGTGAGCGGCTGAAAGTTTGAATTGCACCCGGCTTGTAGACTGGAGTTTGACTTTAGTCACTGTGCCAATATTGCAAATCACAAAGGACCCGATCGGAATCGCTGTCATTGAGAAATCTTTTTGGGCCGTGTTGTGAGTGAAGGAACCGGTTGGAAATCAAACTTTGAGCCGCTGAGTCACTTCGGAAGCCCGTGTGCATTGAGGCCGGAGCGAGCTGAAAGTTTGAATTGCACCCGGATCCTTCACTCACAACACGGCCCAAAGAGATTTCTCAATGACTGGTGACCTCTGGACCGTGTGCACCTTCCTGTCTGTGGTAAGACTGAACTACACTGAATATTGTTATTAACTCTGTAATATCTAGAATCAGAATGAATCCTGTTGGCAATCGATAATTTCAAATCTCAAATCACACTCAATTCCTGGCACAGGATTGTGTCCAAAACTCATCCACAGGTCTGTGCGGGTTCCAGCCAGTTCAGCTGCTCACTGCAATGGAAAGTTGTCTGTTTGATATAGTGCTGAGCTGGTTCATTGTTCACTGATGCTCACTGTTGTCTCCAATCTCTGTGTCCTTTATATTTTCTCCAGCACCAATTCAGTAAATAAAAACCACAAAACTACAATTACTGGTGTCGGAGGGAGAAAGGGTCTGACATGTGTTGTAAATGGTCATGTTTCCAAAATTAAACATGTTATATTTGAGTTTACCCAGTCACAACTGACACACACTTCTCCATTAACATCACTAAATTCAGATTACATGCTCATTTAACGGTCGCTATTCATGGGATCTTCCTGTGTGTAAATGTCCTGTGGTGGTTCACATTACAACAGGGATTGTTCTTTGAAAGCATTTCCCCTCTCCCTGACGGCTCTCTTACTGCTGTGTTACTGGCAGAATTCTGTTGACAGGGCTGCAATGTTACCTGCTCTGCTGTATGTGTCAGTGACATGGAGAATGTACAGCAGATACCTTCAATCCCTGGAGACCAGGACTCCCCTACAAAATCCTGTAAATTGAATGGCAGAATAAGTGCTATCTTGTTAGTGTCATGTCTCAGGCCAACATCCCAGTGTGAGGCACGGGTTATGGTTCATCAGCTACACTGGGCGAGTTACATGGCCCACATGCCTGATTCAAGACTCCCAAAACAAGCTCTCTGCTCAGAACTATGTCATGGCAGCAAGTCACCAGGAGGGCAGTAGAATGTTTTCAGGGACGTCCACAAAGCCTCCGTGAGGAAATGTACCAGCCCCACCAATTTGCAGGAACCTCTTGCTCGAAATGACCAAACTGGAGACAAAACATCCGGGAAAGAGCCAACCATTTTGCGTGTCTTCGGTAGATTAGATAGAAGCCAGGCACAAACAGCGGAAGGAGGTTGCAAAATCCAAGCCTCCCACCCACTTCATTAAACACTACCTGCGCCACCTGTGGCAGAGTGTGTGGACCCAATATTGGACATTTTAGTCACTGCAAGACCCACATCCCTGGAGTGGAGGAAGATCATCCTCGGTCCTGAGGAGCTGCTTTAAGAGAGAGAGAGAGACTGACAGAGCGTTTGACAGTTTTACTCATTCTACTAATTGCTATTCATGGGAACTTCCTGTTTGTAAATATCCTGGGGTGCTTCACATTACAATAGAGATTGTTATTTGAAAGCATTTCACCTTTTCTGACGGCTCTTTCACTATTGAAAGTCCCAATCAAGCACTTTGTGAATTTTGTAAATTCCACTTTCAAATTCCCATTCTTCACACTCTCTGTCCTTGAAAGATGCCGGCTCATCTCCAACCAACGGTATGGTGGCACAGTGGTTAGCACTGCTGCCTCACAGCTCCAGGGACCCGGGGTTGAAATTCCGGCCTCAGGTGACTATCAGTATGGAGTTTGCACGATCTTCCCGTGTCTGCGTGGGTTTCCTTCGGACGCTCCACCTTCATCCCACAGACCAAAGATGCATACGTCAAGTGGATTGACAATGCAAAATTGCCCCTTAGTGTCCAGAAAGTTTTGTTGAGTTACTGGATTATGGGGATAGGATGGAGGCATGGGTTTATGTAGGATGTTATTTCCAACGGCCGGTGCAGACTCATTGGGCTGAATAGCCTCCTTCTGCACTGTAAATTCTATGATTCTATTAACTCCTTACTCTCCTAATTCCTTGAAATTATTGTCAATTTACATGTTCACACACATCTTTCCCAGAATTTCCTGTTTGATCCTCTCCATTCAGGTTTCACCCCATTACACCACTGTGAGGACTCTACCCAAATTCATAATGGCATCCTGTGTGATAGTGATCAAAGCCCATTTTCCCTGCTCAATAACCCTGCTGCCTTTAACATGCTCCATGACACATCCACCTTCACCTTCGATACCTTTCTCAGTGCCATTACCACCCCATGGTTCCACTCAGCCCAATCTATTTGCAGACTGAAATACGGGTAACATGTTTCTCATTGGATTAACACCCAAGTCTTTCTCATGTGATTTTTATTTTGCGTTTTCTCTCTCCAGTGTGTCTGTCTGTGACTCATGTCATATGCTTAATAAAATATGGATATTGCTTTTAACAACTCACAGCTATGTGTAATATTGAAAGGAGTGTAGACACATGGTGGTCGTGATTGTTTAAAGTAACTTACACTATTTTGGATTTAGGCATGTCGGTCACCAACAGGAAGTCCACAATATAAATGCTGTGGCGAAGGACGGAATTTAAAACATTTTTTGTTCTTCATTTTGTTTTTAAATTTGGAGTTCCTAATTCATTTTTTCCATTTAAGGGGCAATTTTGCGTGGCCAATCCCCCTCTCCTGTACATCTTTGGGTTGTGGGGGTATATCCCATGCAAACACAGGGAGAATGTGCAAATTCCACATGGGCACTGACCCAGAGCCAGATCGAACCTGGGTCCAGGGCGCTGTGATGCAGCAGTCCTAACCTCTGCGCCACCACGCTGCCCCGGGACAGTTTTAAATTTGGCAAATTAAAGTTCAATTACCAGACTGAAACAGATGGGAATGGGGTTTTAATACAGAACATTATGCAATGCGGCTTGATGGTACAGTTAGAACTCAGCTCAATTCCACAAGGTCACTCTCTCATTCGGAATATCAGGCATGGAAGAGACGAATGAGGGCAGGAAAACCAATGAAGGGATGTCTGTGAGATGGAGTGTTGACATGGACCATGTTGGTTGGGGTCTGTGTTTGGGGGGTGGGATGGCTGTGTCATTGTGGGTTTTTGTCTTTGTTGGATTTTTCTGTTTAAAAGTGTTAAAATTATGAATGGCGTAAAACAACTTTCTAAAAAAAGGAATATCACATTCTTAAATAAAAGAATGACACTAATCACTGGAGATGCAATTATTAAATTTTATTTAATACAAGACACAAATAACAGAAAATTCAATAATATTCATACACTTTTCACGACTTTATGTAAACACAATTCATCAGGATATCGACAGTGAAACATGCAGTGTGTGGAATACAGTACATATGGATAATGTTTCAGATATTGTGTCTGAGGGGCCTGTTGTTCAGGAACAGCAGCTACATTTGTCAGAGGATTTGCCTTTACACACACAGCCATTGGCACAGTTCGTACATCCTGCAGGACAGCAAGAGCAGCAACCTGAGAGGACAGGACAAAGACACAAATCAGTAACAATCAATGAGTTGACTGAAACCCCCCCAGAGCCTCCCATTGCAGCACTCAGCTCCTCACTCACAAACTCATCTGGGTCATATCCCCAAGTAACCCATCTGCAGAGGCTCAGCATCAGAACACTGTGTGAGAGAGTTTGGGTGAAGATGTTCCACTCACTGTCTCTAATACACCATTTCTAATCATCAGTCTATAATATCAACACTTTCTGATGTGACACTCAGACACTTCTTTAACCAGCAGCTTCCTGTCTCCACATTCTTTAGCCTGGGTATGGAATCAATTTGATGGGAATGAAATCAGGTGAAATCCTAGATCTTGTACTTTTCTATCGTGTTCCTCTGAGTTCTACTCAGAACTATCTGTCCCATCAATGCAATGTGAGCAGTTTGAAACTCTCCCCCAGTTACTCACTTTTCTGGCAGCGTCCAGCTTTGCTGGTGGCACATCGGCAGTCGGAGCACCTGCAGGTGTTTTCACAGGAGCAGGATCCTGAAAAGAGGAGAAAGACAGACATTGAGTTGTGTTCAAAGCCTGAGAAATGCAGCCCATGCCACCGTGTGGAGGGCGGGCTCTTTGTCACATTCTCTTGTGCAGTGAGTTGAATAAAGAGCCCCCCCTCCAATGCTGCAACCTCAGTGGGAGTGAGCCGGCACACTGTGCTAAAAACACTGACACCAGTTACCACTCACCATCCAGGCACACACAGGGCTTCGAGTCAGACATTTCACTAACTTCTTCTCCAGCTTCCAGTCCTCACCCAGTCAGCGCTTCCCGATCTTGTGCCGTTTGCTGAATGGGTGCCGAGTTTTATGGGGTTGTGATCGGTGGGGAACCGGCTGCAAAACCGGGAAAGGGGCGGCTCGGTGCCGCCTCAATGCACACGGGGAAGCCAAGTGAGTGAGCGGCTGAAAGTTTGAATTGCACCCGGCTTGTAGACTGGAGTTTGATTTTAGTCACTCTGCCAATATTGCAAATCACAAAGGACCCGATCGGAATCGCTGTCATTGAGAAATCTTTTTGGGCCGTGTTGTGAGTGAAGGAACTGGTTGGAAATCAAATTTTGAGCCGCTGAGTCACTTCGGAAGCCCGTGTGCATTGAGGCCGGAGCGAGCTGAAAGTTTGAATTGCACCCGGATCCTTCACTCACAACACGGCCCAAAGAGATTTCTCAATGACTGGTGACCTCTGGACCGTGTGCACCTTCCTGTCTGTGGTAAGACTGAACTACACTGAATATTGTTATTAACTCTGTGAATATCTAGAATCAGAATGAATCCTGTTGGCAATCGATAATTTCAAGTCTCAAATCACACTCAATTCCTGGCACAGGATTGTGTCCAAAACTCATCCACAGGTCTGTGCAGGTTCCAGCCAGTTCAGCTGCTCACTGCAATGGAAAGTTGTCTGTTTGATATAGTGCTGAGCTGGTTCATTGTTCACTGATGCTCACTGTTGTCTCCAATCTCTGTGTCCTTTATATTTTCTCCAGCACCAATTCAGTAAATAAAAACCACAAAACTACAATTACTGGTGTCGGAGGGAGAAAGGGTCTGACATGTGTTGTAAATGGTCATGTTTCCAAAATTAAACATGTTATATTTGAGTTTACCCAGTCACAACTGACACACACTTCTCCATTAACATCACTAAATTCAGATGACATGCTCATTTAACGGTCGCTATTCATGGGATCTTCCTGTGTGTAAATGTCCTGTGGTGGTTCACATTACAACAGGGATTGTTCTTTGAAAGCATTTCCCCTCTCCCTGACGGCTCTCTTACTGCTGTGTTACTCATGATGTGGAGATGCCGGCGTTGGACTGGGGTGAGCACAGTAAGAAGTCTTACAACACCAGGTTAAAGTCCAACAGGTTTGTTTCAAACACGAGCTTTCGGAGCACGGCTCCTTCTTCAGGTGAATGGAAAGGCTTGTTCCAGAAATGTTTATAGAGACACAGTCAGAGATGCCCCGGAATGCGAGCACCTGCAGGCAATCAAATCATCAAAGATGCAGAGAGAGAGGTAACTCCAGGTTAAAGAGGTGTGAATTGTCCCAAGCCAGTTCAGTCGGTAGGCCTCTGCAAGTCCAGGCTTGTTGGTGGGGGCCGAATGTAATGCGACATGAATCCCAGATCCCGGTTGAGTCCGCATTCATGCGTGCGGAACTTAGCTATAATTGCATGAATGCGGACTCAACCGGGATCTGGGATTCATGTCGCATTACATTCGGCCCCCAACAACAAGCCTGGACTTGCAGAGGCCTACCGACTGAACTGGCTTGGGACAATTCACACCTCTTTAACCTGGAGTTACCTCTCTCTCTGCATCTTTGATGATTTGATTGCCTGCAGGTGCTCGCATTCCGGGGCATCTCTGACTGTGTCTATATAAACATTTCTGGAACAAGCCTTTCCATTCACCTGAAGAAGGAGCCGTGCTCCGAAAGCTCGTGTTTGAAACAAACCTGTTGGACTTTAACCTGGTGTTGTAAGACTTCTTACTGTGCTGTGTTACTGGCAGAATTCTGTTGACAGGGCTGCAGTGTTACCTGCTCTGCTGTATGTGTCAGTGACATGGAGAATGTACAGCAGATACCTTCAATCCCTGGAGACCAGGACTCCCCTACAAAATCCTGTAAATTGAATGGCAGAATAAGTGCTATCTTGTTAGTGTCATGTCTCAGGCCAACATCCCAGTGTGAGGCACGGGTTATGGTTCATCAGCTACACTGGGCGAGTTACATGGCCCACATGCCTGATTCAAGACTCCCAAAACAAGCTCTCTGCTCTGAACTATGTCATGGCAGCAAGTCACCAGGAGGGCAGTAGAATGTTTTCAGGGACGTCCACAAAGCCTCCGTGAGGAAATGTACCAGCCCCACCAATTTGCAGGAACCTCTTGCTCGAAATGACCAAACTGGAGACAAAACATCCGGGAAAGAGCCAACCATTTTGCGTGTCTTCGGTAGATTAGATAGAAGCCAGGCACAAACAGCGGAAGGGGGTTGCAAAATCCAAGCCTCCCACCCACTTCATTAAACACTACCTGCGCCACCTGTGGCAGAGTGTGTGGACCCAATATTGGACATTTTAGTCACTGCAAGACCCACATCCCTGGAGTGGAGGAAGATCATCCTCGGTCCTGAGGAGCTGCTTTAAGAGAGAGAGAGAGACTGACAGAGCGTTTGACAGTTTTACTCATTCTACTAATTGCTATTCATGGGAACTTCCTGTTTGTAAATATCCTGGGGTGCTTCACATTACAATAGAGATTGTTATTTGAAAGTATTTCACCTTTTCTGACGGCCCTTTCACTATTGAAAGTCCCAATCAAGCACTTTGTGAATTTTGTAAATTCCACTTTCAAATTCCCGTTCTGCACACTCTCTGTCCTTGAAAGATGCCGGCTCATCTCCAACCAACGGTATGGTGGCACAGTGGTTAGCACTGCTGCCTCACAGCTCCAGGGACCCGGGGTTGAAATTCCGGCCTCAGGTGACTATCAGTATGGAGTTTGCACGATCTTCCCGTGTCTGCGTGGGTTTCCTTCGGACGCTCCACCTTCATCCCACAGACCAAAGATGCATACGTCAGGTGGATTGACAATGCAAAATTGCCCCTTAGTGTCCAGAAAGTTTTGTTGAGTTACTGGATTATGGGGATAGGATGGAGGCATGGGTTTATGTAGGATGTTATTTCCAACGGCCGGTGCAGACTCATTGGGCTGAATAGCCTCCTTCTGCACTGTAAATTCTATGATTCTATTAACTCCTTACTCTCCTAATTCCTTGAAATTATTGTCAATTTACATGTTCACACACATCTTTCCCAGAATTTCCTGTTTGATCCTCTCCATTCAGGTTTCACCCCATTACACCACTGTGAGGACTCTACCCAAATTCATAATGGCATCCTGTGTGATAGTGATCAAAGCCCATTATCCCTGCTCAATAACCCTGCTGCCTTTAACATGCTCCATGACATATCCACCTTCACCTTCGATACCTTTCTCAGTGCCATTACCATCCCATGGTTCCACTCAGCCCAATCTATTTGCAGACTGAAATACGGGTAACATGTTTCTCATTGGATTAGCACCCAAGTCTTTCTCATGTGATTTTTATTTTGCGTTTTCTCTCTCCAGTGTGTCTGTCTGTGACTCATGTCATATGCTTAATAAAATATGGATATTGCTTTTAACAACTCACAGCTATGTGTAATATTGAAAGGAGTGTAGACACATGGTGGTCGTGATTGTTTAAAGTAACTTACACTATTTTGGATTTAGGCATGTCGGTCACCAACAGGAAGTCCACAATATAAATGCTGTGGCGAAGGACGGAATTTTAAACATTTTTTGTTCTTCATTTTGTTTTTAAATTTGGAGTTCCTAATTCATTTTTTCCATTTAAGGGGCAATTTTGCGTGGCCAATCCCCCTCTCCTGTACATCTTTGGGTTGTGGGGGTATATCCCATGCAAACACAGGGAGAATGTGCAAATTCCACATGGGCACTGACCCAGAGCCAGATCGAACCTGGGGCCAGGGCGCTGTGATGCAGCAGTCCTAACCTCTGCGCCACCACGCTGCCCCGGGACAGTTTTAAATTTGGCAAATTAAAGTTCAATTACCAGACTGAAACAGATGGGAATGGGGTTTTAATACAGAACATTATGCAATGCGGCTTGATGGTACAGTTAGAACTCAGCTCAATTCCACAAGGTCACTCTCTCATTCGGAATATCAGGCATGGAAGAGACGAATGAGGGCAGGAAAACCAATGAAGGGATGTCTGTGAGATGGAGTGTTGACATGGACCATGTTGGTTGGGGTCTGTGTTTGGGGCTATGTCATTGTGGGTTTTTGTCTTTGTTGGATTTTTCTGTTTAAAAGTGTTAAAATTATGAATGGCGTAAAACAACTTTCTAAAAAAAAGGAATATCACATTCTTAAATAAAAAAAATGAAACTAATCACTGGAGATGCAATTATTAAATTTTATTTAATACAAGACACAAATAACAGAAAATTTAATAATATTCATACACTTTTCACGACTTTATGTAAACACAATTCATCAGGATATCGACAGAGAAACACGCAGTGAGTGGAATACAGTACATATGGATAATGTTTTAGATATTGTGTCTGAGGGGCCTGTTGTTCAGGAACAGCAGCTACATTTGTCAGAGGATTTGCCTTTACACACACAGCCATTGGCACAGTTCGTACATCCTGCAGGACAGCAAGAGCAGCAACCTGAGAGGACAGGACAAAGACACAAATCAGTAACAATCAATGAGTTGACTGAAACCCCCCCCCCCCCCCCCCCCCCGAGCCTCCCATTGCAGCACTCAGCTCCTCACTCACAAACTCATCTGGGTCATATCCCCAAGTAACCCATCTGCCGAGGCTCAGCATCAGAACACTGTGTGAGAGAGTTTGGGTGAAGATGTTCCACTCACTGTCTCTAATACACCATTTCTAATCATCAGTCTATAATATCAACACTTTCTGATGTGACACTCAGACACTTCTTTAACCAGCAGCTTCCTGTCTCCACATTCTTTAGCCTGGGTATGGAATCAATTTGATGGGAATGAAATCAGGTGAAATCCTAGATCTTGTACTTTTCTATCGTGTTCCTCTGAGTTCTACTCAGAACTACCTGTCCCATCAATGCAATGTGAGCAGTTTGAAACTCTCCCCCAGTTACTCACTTTTCTGGCAGCGTCCAGCTTTGCTGGTGGCACATCGGCAGTCGGAGCACCTGCAGGTGTTTTCACAGGAGCAGGAACCTGAAAAGAGGAGAAAGACAGACATTGAGTTGTGTTCAAAGCCTGAGAAATGCAGCCCATGCCACTGTGTGGAGGGCGGTCTCTTTGTCACATTCTCTTGTGCAGTGAGTTGAATAAAGAACCTCCCCTCCAATGCTGCAGCCTCAGTGGGAGTGAGCCGGCCCCTCCCCTCCAATGCTGCAGCGTCAGTGGGAGTGAGCCGGCCCCTCCCCTCCAATGCTGCAGCCTCAGTGGGAGTGAGCCGGCCCCTCCCCTCCAATGCTGCAGCCTCAGTGGGAGTGAGCCGGCACACTGTGCTAAAAACACTGACACCAGTTACCACTCACCATCCAGGCACACACAGGGCTTCGAGTCAGACATTTCACTAACTTCTTCTCCAGCTTCCAGTCCTCACCCAGTCAGCGCTTCCCGATCTTGTGCCGTTTGTTGAATGGGAGCCGAGTTTTATGGGGTTGTGATCGGTGGGGAACCGGCTGCAAAACCGGGAAAGGGGCGGCTCGGTGCCGCCTCAATGCACACGGGGAAGCCAAGTGAGTGAGCGGCTGAAAGTTTGAATTGCACACGGCTTGTAGACTGGAGTTTGATTTTAGTCACTCTGCCAATATTGCAAATCACAAAGGACCCGATCGGAATCGCTGTCATTGAGAAATCTTTTTGGGCCGTGTTGTGAGTGAAGGAACCGGTTGGAAATCAAATTTTGAGCCGCGGAGTCACTTCGGAAGCCCGTGTGCATTGAGGCCGGAGCGAGCTGAAAGTTTGAATTGCACCCGGATCCTTCACTCACAACACGGCCCAAAGAGATTTCTCAATGACTGGTGACCTCTGGACCGTGTGCACCTTCCTGTCTGTGGTAAGACTGAACTACACTGAATATTGTTATTAACTCTGTGAATATCTAGAATCAGAATGAATCCTGTTGGCAATCGATAATTTCAAATCTCAAATCACACTCAATTCCGGGCACAGGATTGTGTCCAAAACTCATCCACAGGTCTGTGCAGGTTCCAGCCAGTTCAGCTGCTCACTGCAATGGAAAGTTGTCTGTTTGATATAGTGCTGAGCTGGTTCATTGTTCACTGATGCTCACTGTTGTCTCCAATCTCTGTGTCCTTTATATTTTCTCCAGCACCAATTCAGTAAATAAAAACCACAAAACTACAATTACTGGTGTCGGAGGGAGAAAGGGTCTGACATGTGTTGTAAATGGTCATGTTTCCAAAATTAAACATGTTATATTTGAGTTTACCCAGTCACAACTGACACACACTTCTCCATTAACATCACTAAATTCAGATGACATGCTCATTTAACGGTCGCTATTCATGGGATCTTCCTGTGTGTAAATGTCCTGTGGTGGTTCACATTACAACAGGGATTGTTCTTTGAAAGCATTTCCCCTCTCCCTGACGGCTCTCTTACTGCTGTGTTACTGGCAGAATTCTGTTGACAGGGCTGCAGTGTTACCTGCTCTGCTGTATGTGTCAGTGACATGGAGAATGTACAGCAGATACCTTCAATCCCTGGAGACCAGGACTCCCCTACAAAATCCTGTAAATTGAATGGCAGAATAAGTGCTATCTTGTTAGTGTCATGTCTCAGGCCAACATCCCAGTGTGAGGCACGGGTTATGGTTCATCAGCTACACTGGGCGAGTTACATGGCCCACATGCCTGATTCAAGACTCCCAAAACAAGCTCTCTGCTCTGAACTATGTCATGGCAGCAAGTCACCAGGAGGGCAGTAGAATGTTTTCAGGGACGTCCACAAAGCCTCCGTGAGGAAATGTACCAGCCCCACCAATTTGCAGGAACCTCTTGCTCGAAATGACCAAACTGGAGACAAAACATCCGGGAAAGAGCCAACCATTTTGCGTGTCTTCGGTAGATTAGATAGAAGCCAGGCACAAACAGCGGAAGGAGGTTGCAAAATCCAAGCCTCCCACACACTTCATTAAACACTACCTGCGCCACCTGTGGCAGAGTGTGTGGACCCAATATTGGACATTTTAGTCACTGCAAGACCCACATCCCTGGAGTGGAGGAAGATCATCCTCGGTCCTGAGGAGCTGCTTTAAGAGAGAGAGAGAGACTGACAGAGCGTTTGACAGTTTTACTCATTCTACTAATTGCTATTCATGGGAACTTCCTGTTTGTAAATATCCTGGGGTGCTTCACATTACAATAGAGATTGTTATTTGAAAGTATTTCACCTTTTCTGACGGCCCTTTCACTATTGAAAGTCCCAATCAAGCACTTTGTGAATTTTGTAAATTCCACTTTCAAATTCCCGTTCTGCACACTCTCTGTCCTTGAAAGATGCCGGCTCATCTCCAACCAACGGTATGGTGGCACAGTGGTTAGCACTGCTGCCTCACAGCTCCAGGGACCCGGGGTTGAAATTCCGGCCTCAGGTGACTATCAGTATGGAGTTTGCACGATCTTCCCGTGTCTGCGTGGGTTTCCTTCGGACGCTCCACCTTCATCCCACAGACCAAAGATGCATACGTCAGGTGGATTGACAATGCAAAATTGCCCCTTAGTGTCCAGAAAGTTTTGTTGAGTTACTGGATTATGGGGATAGGATGGAGGCATGGGTTTATGTAGGATGTTATTTCCAACGGCCGGTGCAGACTCATTGGGCTGAATAGCCTCCTTCTGCACTGTAAATTCTATGATTCTATTAACTCCTTACTCTCCTAATTCCTTGAAATTATTGTCAATTTACATGTTCACACACATCTTTCCCAGAATTTCCTGTTTGATCCTCTCCATTCAGGTTTCACCCCATTACACCACTGTGAGGACTCTACCCAAATTCATAATGGCATCCTGTGTGATAGTGATCAAAGCCCATTTCCCTGCTCAATAACCCTGCTGCCTTTAACATGCTCCATGACACATCCACCTTCACCTTCGATACCTTTCTCAGTGCCATTACCACCCCATGGTTCCACTCAGCCCAATCTATTTGCAGACTGAAATACGGGTAACATGTTTCTCATTGGATTAACACCCAAGTCTTTCTCATGTGATTTTTTATTTTGCGCTTTCTCTCTCCAGTGTGTCTGTCTGTGACTCATGTCATATGCTTAATAAAATATGGATATTGCTTTTAACAACTCACAGCTATGTGTAATATTGAAAGGAGTGTAGACACATGGTGGTCGTGATTGTTTAAAGTAACTTACACTATTTGGATTTAGGCATGTCGGTCACCAACAGGAAGTCCACAATATAAATGCTGTGGCGAAGGACGGAATTTTAAACATTTTTTGTTCTTCATTTTGTTTTTAAATTTGGAGTTCCTAATTCATTTTTTCCATTTAAGGGGCAATTTTGCGTGGCCAATCCCCCTCTCCTGTACATCTTTGGGTTGTGGGGGTATATCCCATGCAAACACAGGGAGAATGTGCAAATTCCACATGGGCACTGACCCAGAGCCAGATCGAACCTGGGTCCAGGGCGCTGTGATGCAGCAGTCCTAACCTCTGCGCCACCACGCTGCCCCGGGACAGTTTTAAATTTGGCAAATTAAAGTTCAATTACCAGACTGAAACAGATGGGAATGGGGTTTTAATACAGAACATTATGCAATGCGGCTTGATGGTACAGTTAGAACTCAGCTCAATTCCACAAGGTCACTCTCTCATTCGGAATATCAGGCATGGAAGAGACGAATGAGGGCAGGAAAACCAATGAAGGGATGTCTGTGAGATAGAGTGTTGACATGGACCATGTTGGTTGGGGTCTGTGTTTGGGGGGTGGGATGGCTGTGTCATTGTGGGTTTTTGTCTTTGTTGGATTTTTCTGTTTAAAAGTGTTAAAATTATGAATGGCGTAAAACAACTTTCTAAAAAAAGGAATATCACATTCTTAAATAAAAGAATGACACTAATCACTGGAGATGCAATTATTAAATTTTATTTAATACAAGACACAAATAACAGAAAATTCAATAATATTCATACACTTTTCACGACTTTATGTAAACACAATTCATCAGGATATCGACAGTGAAACATGCAGTGTGTGGAATACAGTACATATGGATAATGTTTCAGATATTGTGTCTGAGGGGCCTGTTGTTCAGGAACAGCAGCTACATTTGTCAGAGGATTTGCCTTTACACACACAGCCATTGGCACAGTTCGTACATCCTGCAGGACAGCAAGAGCAGCAACCTGAGAGGACAGGACAAAGACACAAATCAGTAACAATCAATGAGTTGACTGAAACCCCCCCCCCCCCCCCCCCCCCAGAGCCTCCCATTGCAGCACTCAGCTCCTCACTCACAAACTCATCTGGTCATATCCCCAAGTAACCCATCTGCAGAGGCTCAGCATCAGAACACTGTGTGAGAGAGTTTGGGTGAAGATGTTCCACTCACTGTCTCTAATACACCATTTCTAATCATCAGTCAATAATATCAACACTTTCTGATGTGACACTCAGACACTTCTTTAACCAGCAGCTTCCTGTCCCCACATTCTTTAGCCTGGGTATGGAATCAATTTGATGGGAATGAAATCAGGTGAAATCCTAGATCTTGTACTTTTCTATCGTGTTCCTCTGAGTTCTACTCAGAACTATCTGTCCCATCAATGCAATGTGCGCAGTTTGAAACTCTCCCCCAGTTACTCACTTTTCTGGCAGCGTCCAGCTTTGCTGGTGGCACATCGGCAGTCGGAGCACCTGCAGGTGTTTTCACAGGAGCAGGATCCTGAAAAGAGGAGAAAGACAGACATTGAGTTGTGTTCAAAGCCTGAGAAATGCAGCCCATGCCACCGTGTGGAGGGCGGGCTCTTTGTCACATTCTCTTGTGCAGTGAGTTGAATAAAGAGCCTCCCCTCCAATGCTGCAGCCTCAGTGGGAGTGAGCCGGCCCCTCCCCTCCAATGCTGCAGCCTCAGTGGGAGTGAGCCGGCCCCTCCCCTCCAATGCTGCAACCTCAGTGGGAGTGAGCCGGCCCCTCCCCTCCAATGCTGCAGCCTCAGTGGGAGTGAGCCGGCCCCTCCCCTCCAATGCTGCAGCCTCAGTGGGAGTGAGCCGGCCCCTCCCCTCCAATGCTGCAGCCTCAGTGGGAGTGAGCCGGCACACTGTGCTAAAAACACTGACACCAGTTACCACTCACCATCCAGGCACACACAGGGCTTCGAGTCAGACATTTCACTAACTTCTTCTTCAGCTTCCAGTCCTCACCCAGTCAGCGCTTCCCGATCTTGTGCCGTTTGCTGAATGGGAGCCGAGTTTTATGGGGTTGTGATCGGTGGGGAACCGGCTGCAAAACCGGGAAAGGGGCGGCTCGGTGCCGCCTCAATGCACACGGGGAAGCCAAGTGAGTGAGCGGCTGAAAGTTTGAATTGCACCCGGCTTGTAGACTGGAGTTTGATTTTAGTCACTCTGCCAATATTGCAAATCACAAAGGACCCGATCGGAATCGCTGTCATTGAGAAATCTTTTTGGGCCGTGTTGTGAGTGAAGGAACCGGTTGGAAATCAAATTTTGAGCCGCGGAGTCACTTCGGAAGCCCGTGTGCATTGAGGCCGGAGCGAGCTGAAAGTTTGAATTGCACCCGGATCCTTCACTCACAACACGGCCCAAAGAGATTTCTCAATGACTGGTGACCTCTGGACCGTGTGCACCTTCCTGTCTGTGGTAAGACTGAACTACACTGAATATTGTTATTAACTCTGTGAATATCTAGAATCAGAATGAATCCTGTTGGCAATCGATAATTTCAAATCTCAAATCACACTCAATTCCTGGCACAGGATTGTGTCCAAAACTCATCCACAGGTCTGTGCAGGTTCCAGCCAGTTCAGCTGCTCACTGCAATGGAAAGTTGTCTGTTTGATATAGTGCTGAGCTGGTTCATTGTTCACTGATGCTCACTGTTGTCTCCAATCTCTGTGTCCTTTATATTTTCTCTAGCACCAATTCAGTAAATAAAAACCACAAAACTACAATTACTGGTGTCGGAGGGAGAAAGGGTCTGACATGTGTTGTAAATGGTCATGTTTCCAAAATTAACATGTTATATTTGAGTTTACCCAGTCACAACTGACACACACTTCTCCATTAACATCACTAAATTCAGATTACATGCTCATTTAACGGTCGCTATTCATGGGATCTTCCTGTGTGTAAATGTCCTGTGGTGGTTCACATTACAACAGGGATTGTTCTTTGAAAGCATTTCCCCTCTTCCTGACGGCTCTCTTACTGCTGTGTTACTGGCAGAATTCTGTTGACAGGGCTGCAGTGTTACCTGCTCTGCTGTATGTGTCAGTGACATGGAGAATGTACAGCAGATACCTTCAATCCCTGGAGACCAGGACTCCCCTACAAAATCCTGTAAATTGAATGGCAGAATAAGTGCTATCTTGTTAGTGTCATGTCTCAGGCCAACATCCCAGTGTGAGGCACGGGTTATGGTTCATCAGCTACACTGGGCGAGTTACATGGCCCACATGCCTGATTCAAGACTCCCAAAACAAGCTCTCTGCTCTGAACTATGTCATGGCAGCAAGTCACCAGGAGGGCAGTAGAATGTTTTCAGGGACGTCCACAAAGCCTCCGTGAGGAAATGTACCAGCCCCACCAATTTGCAGGAACCTCTTGCTCGAAATGACCAAACTGGAGACAAAACATCCGGGAAAGAGCCAACCATTTTGCGTGTCTTCGGTAGATTAGATAGAAGCCAGGCACAAACAGCGGAAGGGGGTTGCAAAATCCAAGCCTCCCACCCACTTCATTAAACACTACCTGCGCCACCTGTGGCAGAGTGTGTGGACCCAATATTGGACATTTTAGTCACTGCAAGACCCACATCCCTGGAGTGGAGGAAGATCATCCTCGGTCCTGAGGAGCTGCTTTAAGAGAGAGAGAGAGACTGACAGAGCGTTTGACAGTTTTACCTCATTCTACTAATTGCTATTCATGGGAACTTCCTGTTTGTAAATATCCTGGGGTGCTTCACATTACAATAGAGATTGTTATTTGAAAGTATTTCACCTTTTCTGACGGCCCTTTCACTATTGAAAGTCCCAATCAAGCACTTTGTGAATTTTGTAAATTCCACTTTCAAATTCCCGTTCTGCACACTCTCTGTCCTTGAAAGATGCCGGCTCATCTCCAACCAACGGTATGGTGGCACAGTGGTTAGCACTGCTGCCTCACAGCTCCAGGGACCCGGGGTTGAAATTCCGGCCTCAGGTGACTATCAGTATGGAGTTTGCACGATCTTCCCGTGTCTGCGTGGGTTTCCTTCGGACGCTCCACCTTCATCCCACAGACCAAAGATGCATACGTCAGGTGGATTGACAATGCAAAATTGCCCCTTAGTGTCCAGAAAGTTTTGTTGAGTTACTGGATTATGGGGATAGGATGGAGGCATGGGTTTATGTAGGATGTTATTTCCAACGGCCGGTGCAGACTCATTGGGCTGAATAGCCTCCTTCTGCACTGTAAATTCTATGATTCTATTAACTCCTTACTCTCCTAATTCCTTGAAATTATTGTCAATTTACATGTTCACACACATCTTTCCCAGAATTTCCTGTTTGATCCTCTCCATTCAGGTTTCACCCCATTACACCACTGTGAGGACTCTACCCAAATTCATAATGGCATCCTGTGTGATAGTGATCAAAGCCCATTTTCCCTGCTCAATAACCCTGCTGCCTTTAACATGCTCCATGACACATCCACCTTCACCTTCGATACCTTTCTCAGTGCCATTACCATCCCATGGTTCCACTCAGCCCAATCTATTTGCAGACTGAAATACAAGTAACATGTTTCTCATTGGATTAACACCCAAGTCTTTCTCATGTGATTTTTATTTTGCGTTTTCTCTCTCCAGTGTGTCTGTCTGTGACTCATGTCATATGCTTAATAAAATATGGATATTGCTTTTAACAACTCACAGCTATGTGTAATATTGAAAGGAGTGTAGACACATGGTGGTCGTGATTGTTTAAAGTAACTTACACTATTTTGGATTTAGGCATGTCGGTCACCAACAGGAAGTCCACAATATAAATGCTGTGGCGAAGGACGGAATTTTAAACATTTTTTGTTCTTCATTTTGTTTTTAAATTTGGAGTTCCTAATTCATTTTTTTCCATTTAAGGGGCAATTTTGCGTGGCCAATCCCCCTCTCCTGTACATCTTTGGGTTGTGGGGGTATATCCCATGCAAACACAGGGAGAATGTGTAAATTCCACATGGGCACTGACCCAGAGCCAGATCGAACCTGGGGCCAGGGCGCTGTGATGCAGCAGTCCTAACCTCTGCGCCACCACGCTGCCCCGGGACAGTTTTAAATTTGGAAAATTAAAGTTCAATTACCAGACTGAAACAGATGGGAATTGGGTTTTAATACAGAACATTATGCAATGCGGCTTGACGGTACAGTTAGAACTCAGCTCAATTCCACAAGGTCACTCTCTCATTCGGAATATCAGGCATGGAAGAGACGAATGAGGGCAGGAAAATCAATGAAGGGATGTCTGTGAGATGGAGTGTTGACATGGACCATGTTGGTGGGGTCTGTGTTTGGGGGGTGGGATGGCTGTGTCATTGTGGGTTTTTGTCTTTGTTGGATTTTTCTGTTTAAAAGTGTTAAAATTATGAATGGCGTAAAACAACTTTCTAAAAAAAAGGAATATCACATTCTTAAATAAAAGAATGACACTAATCACTGGAGATGCAATTATTAAATTTTATTTAATACAAGACACAAATAACAGAAAATTCAATAATATTCATACACTTTTCACGACTTTATGTAAACACAATTCATCAGGATATCGACAGTGAAACACGCAGTGTGTGGAATACAGTACATATGGATAATTTCAGATATTGTGTCTGAGGGGCCTGTTGTTCAGGAACAGCAGCTACATTTGTCAGAGGATTTGCCTTTACACACACAGCCATTGGCACAGTTCGTACATCCTGCAGGACAGCAAGAGCAGCAACCTGAGAGGACAGGACAAAGACACAAATCAGTAACAATCAATGAGTTGACTGAACCGCCCCCCCCCCCCCCCAGAGCCTCCATTGCAGCACTCAGCTCCTCACTCACAAACTCATCTGGGTCATATCCCAAGTAACCCATCTGCAGAGGCTCAGCATCAGACACTGTGTGAGAGAGGTTTGGGTGAAGATGTTCCACTCACTGTCTCTATACACCATTTCTAATCATCAGTCAATAATATCAACACTTTCGGATGTGACACTCAGACACTTCTTTAACCAGCAGCTTCCTGTCTCCACATTCTTTAGCCTGGGTATGGAATCAATTTGATGGGAATGAAATCAGGTGAAATCCTAGATCTTGTACTTTTCTATCGTGTTCCTCTGAGTTCTACTCAGAACTACCTGTCCCATCAATGCAATGTGAGCAGTTTGAAACTCTCCCCCAGTTACTCACTTTTCTGGCAGCGTCCAGCTTTGCTGGTGGCACATCGCAGTCGGAGCACCTGCAGGTGTTTTCACAGGAGCAGGATCCTGAAAAGAGGAGAAAGACAGACAATGAGTTGTGTTCAAGCCTGAGAAATGCAGCCCATGCCACCGTGTGGAGGGCGGGCTCTTTGTCACATTCTCTTGTGCAGTGAGTTGAATAAAGAGCCCTCCCCTCCAATGCTGCAGCCTCAGTGGGAGTGAGCCGGCACACTGTGCTAAAAACACTGACACCAGTTACCACTCACCATCCAGGCACACACAGGGCTTCGAGTCAGACATTTCACTAACTTCTTCTTCAGCTTCCAGTCCTCACCCAGTCAGCGCTTCCCGATCTTGTGCCGTTTGCTGAATGGGAGCCGAGTTTTATGGGTTGTGATCGGTGGGGAACCGGCTGCAAAACCGGGAAAGGGCGGCTCGGTGCCGCCTCAATGCACACGGGGAAGCCAAGGAGTGAGCGGCTGAAAGTTTGAATTGCACCCGGCTTGTAGACTGGAGTTTGATTTTAGTCACTCTGCCAATATTGCAAATCACAAAGGACCCGATCGGAATCGCTGTCATTGAGAAATCTTTTTGGGCCGTGTTGTGAGTGAAGGAACCGGTTGGAAATCAAATTTTGAGCCGCTGAGTCACTTCGGAAGCCCGTGTGCATTGAGGCCGGAGCGAGCTGAAAGTTTGAATTGCACCCGGATCCCTTCACTCACAACACGGCCCAAAGAGATTTCTCAATGACTGGTGACCTCTGGACCGTGTGCACCTTCCTGTCTGTGGTAAGACTGAACTACACTGATATTGTTATTAACTCTGTGATATCTAGAATCAGAATGAATCCTGTTGGCAATCGATAATTTCAAAGTCTCAAATCACACTCAATTCCTGGCACAGGATTGTGTCCAAAACTCATCCACAGGTCTGTGCAGGTTCCAGCCAGTTCAGCTGCTCACTGCAATTGAAAGTTGTCTGTTGATATAGTGCTGAGCTGGTTCATTGTTCACTGATGCTCACTGTTGTCTCCAATCTCTGTGTCCTTTATATTTTTCTCCGCCCCAATTCAGTAATAAAAACCACAAAACTACAATTATGGTGTCGGAGGGAGAAAGGGTCTGACATGTTTTGTAAATGGTCATGTTTCCAAAATTAACATGTTATATTTGAGTTTACCCAGTCACAACTGACACACACTTCTCCATTAACATCACTAAATTCAGATTACATGCTCATTTAACGGTCGCTATTCATGGGATCTTCCTGTGTGTAAATGTCCTGTGGTGGTTCACATTACAACAGGATTGTTCTTTGAAAGCATTTCCCCTCTCCCGACGGCTCTCTTACTGCTGTGTTACTCATGATGTGGAGATGCCGGCGTTGGACTGGGGTGAGCACAGTAAGAAGTCTTACAACACCAGGTTAAAGTCCAACAGGTTTGTTTCAAACACGAGCTTTCGGAGCACGGCTCCTTCTTCAGGTGAATGGAAAGGCTTGTTCCAGAAATGTTTATAGAGACACAGTCAGAGATGCCCCGGAATGCGAGCACCTGCAGGCAATCAAATCATCAAAGATGCAGAGAGAGAGGTAACTCCAGGTTAAAGAGGTGTGAATTGTCCCAAGCCAGTTCAGTCGGTAGGCCTCTGCAAGTCCAGGCTTGTTGGTGGGGGCCGAATGTAATGCGACATGAATCCCAGATCCCGGTTGAGTCCGCATTCATGCGTGCGGAACTTAGCTATAATTGCATGAATGCGGACTCAACCGGGATCTGGGATTCATGGCGCATTACATTCGGCCCCCAACAACAAGCCTGGACTTGCAGAGGCCTACCGACTGAACTGGCTTGGGACAATTCACACCTCTTTAACCTGGAGTTACCTCTCTCTCTGCATCTTTGATGATTTGATTGCCTGCAGGTGCTCGCATTCCGGGGCATCTCTGACTGTGTCTATATAAACATTTCTGGAACAAGCCTTCCATTCACCTGAAGAAGGAGCCGTTGCTCCGAAAGCTCGTGTTTGAAACAAACCTGTTGGACTTTAACCTGGTGTTGTAAGACTTCTTACTGTGCTGTGTTACTGGCAGAATTCTGTTGACAGGGCTGCAGTGTTACCTGCTCTGCTGTATGTGTCAGTGACATGGAGAATGTACAGCAGATACCTTCAATCCCTGGAGACCAGGACTCCCCTACAAAATCCTGTAAATTGAATGGCAGAATAAGTGCTATCTTGTTAGTGTCATGTCTCAGGCCAACATCCCAGTGTGAGGCACGGGTTATGGTTCATCAGCTACACTGGGCGAGTTACATGGCCCACATGCCTGATTCAAGACTCCCAAAACAAGCTCTCTGCTCTGAACTATGTCATGGCAGCAAGTCACCAGGAGGGCAGTAGAATGTTTTCAGGGACGTCCACAAAGCCTCCGTGAGGAAATGTACCAGCCCCACCAATTTGCAGGAACCTCTTGCTCGAAATGACCAAACTGGAGACAAAACATCCGGGAAAGAGCCAACCATTTTGCGTGTCTTCGGTAGATTAGATAGAAGCCAGGCACAAACAGCGGAAGGGGGTTGCAAAATCCAAGCCTCCCACCCACTTCATTAAACACTACCTGCGCCACCTGTGGCAGAGTGTGTGGACCCAATATTGGACATTTTAGTCACTGCAAGACCCACATCCCTGGAGTGGAGGAAGATCATCCTCGGTCCTGAGGAGCTGCTTTAAGAGAGAGAGAGGAGACTGACAGAGCGTTTGACAGTTTTACTCATTCTACTAATTGCTATTCATGGGAACGTCCTGTTTGTAAATATCCTGGGGTGCTTCACAGTTACAATAGAGATTGTTATTTGAAAGCATTTCAACCTTTTCTGACGGCCCTTTCACTATTGAAAGTCCCAATCAAGCACTTTGTGAATTTTGTAAATTCCACTTTCAAATTCCCGTTCTGCACACTCTCTGTCCTTGAAGATGCCGGCCTCATCTCCACCAACGGTATGGTTGGCACAGTGGTTAGCACTGCTGCCTCACAGCTCCAGGGACCCGGGGTTGAAATTCCGGCCTCAGGTGACTATCAGTATGGAGTTTGCAACGATCTTCCCGTGGTCTGCGTGGGTTTTCCTTCGGACGCTCCACCTTCATCCCACAGACCAAAGATGCATACGTCAGGTGGATTGACAATGCAAAATTGCCCCTTAGTGTCCAGAAAGTTTTGTTGAGTTACTGGATTATGGGGATAGGATGGAGGCATGGGTTTATGTAGGATGTTATTTCCAACGGCCGGTGCAGACTCATTGGGCTGAATAGCCTCCTTCTGCACTGTAAGTTCTATGATTCTATTAACTCCTTACTCTCCTAATTCCTTGAAATTATTGTCAATTTACATGTTCACACACATCTTTCCCAGAATTTCCTGTTTGATCCTCTCCATTCAGGTTTCACACCATTACACCACTGTGAGGACTCTACCCAAATTCATAATGGACATCCTGTGTGATAGTGATCAAAGCCCATTATCCCTGCTCAATAACCCTGCTGCCTTTAACATGCTCCATGACACATCCACCTTCACCTTCGATACCTTTCTCAGTGCCATTACCATCCCATGGTTCCACTCAGCCCAATCTATTTGCAGACTGAAATACGGTAACATGTTTCTCATTGGATTAACACCCAAGTCTTTCTCATGTGATTTTTATTTTGCGTTTTCTCTCTCCAGTGTGTCTGTCTGTGACTCATGTCATATGCTTAATAAATATGGATATTGCTTTAAACAACTCACAGCTATGTGTAATATTGAAAGGAGTGTAGACACATGGTGGTCGTGATTGTTTAAAGTAACTTACACTATTTGGATTTAGGCATGTCGGTCACCAACAGGAAGTCCACAATATAATGCTGTGGCGAAGGACGGAATTTTAAACATTTTTTGTTCTTCATTTTGTTTTTAAATTTGGAGTTCCTAATTCATTTTTTCCATTTAAGGGGCAATTTTGCGTGGCCAATCCCCCTCTCCTGTACATCTTTGGGTTTGTGGGGGTATATCCCATGCAAACACAGGGAGAATGTGCAAATTCCACATGGGCACTTGACCCAGAGCCAGATCGAACCTGGGGCCAGGTGCGCTGTGATGCAGCAGTCCTAACCTCTGCGCCACCACGCTGCCCCGGGACAGTTTTAAATTTGGCAAATTAAAGTTCAATTACCAGACTGAAAACAGATGGGAATTGGGTTTTAATACAGAACATTATGCAATGCGGCTTGACGGTACAGTTAGAACTCAGCTCAATTCCACAAGGTCACTCTCTCATTCGGAATATCAGGCATGGAAGAGACGAATGAGGGCAGGAAAATCAATGAAGGGATGTCTGTGAGATGGAGTGTTGACATGGACCATGTTGGTTGGGGTCTGTGTTTGGGGGGTGGGATGGCTGTGTCATTGTGGGTTTTTGTCTTTGTTGGATTTTTCTGTTTAAAAGTGTTAAAATTATGAATGGCGTAAAACAACTTTCTAAAAAAAGGAATATCACATTCTTAAATAAAAGAATGACACTAATCACTGGAGATGCAATTATTAAATTTTATTTAATACAAGACACAAATAACAGAAAATTCAATAATATTCATACACTTTTCACGACTTTATGTAAACACAATTCATCAGGATATCGACAGTGAAACACGCAGTGTGTGGAATACAGTACATATGGATAATGTTTCAGATATTGTGTCTGAGGGGCCTGTTGTTCAGGAACAGCAGCTACATTTGTCAGAGGATTTGCCTTTACACACACAGCCATTGGCACAGTTCGTACATCCTGCAGGACAGCAAGAGCAGCAACCTGAGAGGACAGGACAAAGACACAAATCAGTAACAATCAATGAGTTGACTGAAACCCCCCCCCCCCCCCCCCCAGAGCCTCCCATTGCAGCACTCAGCTCCTCACTCACAAACTCATCTGGGTCATATCCCCAAGTAACCCATCTGCAGAGGCTCAGCATCAGAACACTGTGTGAGAGAGTTTGGGTGAAGATGTTCCACTCACTGTCTCTAATACACCATTTCTAATCATCAGTCTATAATATCAACACTTTCTGATGTGACACTCAGACACTTCTTTAACCAGCAGCTTCCTGTCTCCACATTCTTTAGCCTGGGTATGGAATCAATTTGATGGGAATGAAATCAGGTGAAATCCTAGATCTTGTACTTTTCTATCGTGTTCCTCTGTGAGTTCTACTCAGAACTATCTGTCCCATCAATGCAATGTGAGCAGTTTGAAACTCTCCCCCAGTTACTCACTTTTCTGGCAGCGTCCAGCTTTGCTGGTGGCACATCGGCAGTCGGAGCACCTGCAGGTGTTTTCACAGGAGCAGGATCCTGAAAAGAGGAGAAAGACAGACATTGAGTTGTGTTCAAAGCCTGAGAAATGCAGCCCATGCCACCGTGTGGAGGGCGGGCTCTTTGTCACATTCTCTTGTGCAGTGAGTTGAATAAAGAGCCCCCCCTCCAATGCTGCAACCTCAGTGGGAGTGAGCCGGCACACTGTGCTAAAAACACTGACACCAGTTACCACTCACCATCCAGGCACACACAGGGCTTCGAGTCAGACATTTCACTAACTTCTTCTTCAGCTTCCAGTCCTCACCCAGTCAGCGCTTCCCGATCTTGTGCCGTTTGCTGAATGGGAGCCGAGTTTTATGGGGTTGTGATCGGTGGGGAACCGGCTGCAAAACCGGGAAAGGGGCGGCTCGGTGCCGCCTCAATGCACACGGGGAAGCCAAGTGAGTGAGCGGCTGAAAGTTTGAATTGCACCCGGCTTGTAGACTGGAGTTTGATTTTAGTCACTCTGCCAATATTGCAAATCACAAAGGACCCGATCGGAATCGCTGTCATTGAGAAATCTTTTTGGGCCGTGTTGTGAGTGAAGGAACCGGTTGGAAATCAAATTTTGAGCCGCTGAGTCACTTCGGAAGCCCGTGTGCATTGAGGCCGGAGCGAGCTGAAAGTTTGAATTGCACCCGGATCCTTCACTCACAACACGGCCCAAAGAGATTTCTCAATGACTGGTGACCTCTGGACCGTGTGCACCTTCCTGTCTGTGGTAAGACTGAACTACACTGAATATTGTTATTAACTCTGTGAATATCTAGAATCAGAATGAATCCTGTTGGCAATCGATAATTTCAAATCTCAAATCACACTCAATTCCTGGCACAGGATTGTGTCCAAAACTCATCCACAGGTCTGTGCAGGTTCCAGCCAGTTCAGCTGCTCACTGCAATGGAAAGTTGTCTGTTTGATATAGTGCTGAGCTGGTTCATTGTTCACTGATGCTCACTGTTGTCTCCAATCTCTGTGTCCTTTATATTTTCTCCAGCACCAATTCAGTAAATAAAAACCACAAAACTACAATTACTGGTGTCGGAGGGAGAAAGGGTCTGACATGTGTTGTAAATGGTCATGTTTCCAAAATTAAACATGTTATATTTGAGTTTACCCAGTCACAACTGACACACACATCTCCATTAACATCACTAAATTCAGATTACATGCTCATTTAACGGTCGCTATTCATGGGATCTTCCTGTGTGTAAATGTCCTGTGGTGGTTCACATTACAACAGGGATTGTTCTTTGAAAGCATTTCCCCTCTCCCTGACGGCTCTCTTACTGCTGTGTTACTGGCAGAATTCTGTTGACAGGGCTGCAGTGTTACCTGCTCTGCTGTATGTGTCAGTGACATGGAGAATGTACAGCAGATACCTTCAATCCCTGGAGACCAGGACTCCCCTACAAAATCCTGTAAATTGAATGGCAGAATAAGTGCTATCTTGTTAGTGTCATGTCTCAGGCCAACATCCCAGTGTGAGGCACGGGTTATGGTTCATCAGCTACACTGGGCGAGTTACATGGCCCACATGCCTGATTCAAGACTCCCAAAACAAGCTCTCTGCTCTGAACTATGTCATGGCAGCAAGTCACCAGGAGGGCAGTAGAATGTTTTCAGGGACGTCCACAAAGCCTCCGTGAGGAAATGTACCAGCCCCACCAATTTGCAGGAACCTCTTGCTCGAAATGACCAAACTGGAGACAAAACATCCGGGAAAGAGCCAACCATTTTGCGTGTCTTCGGTAGATTAGATAGAAGCCAGGCACAAACAGCGGAAGGGGGTTGCAAAATCCAAGCCTCCCACCCACTTCATTAAACACTACCTGCGCCACCTGTGGCAGAGTGTGTGGACCCAATATTGGACATTTTAGTCACTGCAAGACCCACATCCCTGGAGTGGAGGAAGATCATCCTCGGTCCTGAGGAGCTGCTTTAAGAGAGAGAGAGAGACTGACAGAGCGTTTGACAGTTTTACTCATTCTACTAATTGCTATTCATGGGAACTTCCTGTTTGTAAATATCCTGGGGTGCTTCACATTACAATAGAGATTGTTATTTGAAAGTATTTCACCTTTTCTGACGGCCCTTTCACTATTGAAAGTCCCAATCAAGCACTTTGTGAATTTTGTAAATTCCACTTTCAAATTCCCGTTCTGCACACTCTCTGTCCTTGAAAGATGCCGGCTCATCTCCAACCAACGGTATGGTGGCACAGTGGTTAGCACTGCTGCCTCACAGCTCCAGGGACCCGGGGTTGAAATTCCGGCCTCAGGTGACTATCAGTATGGAGTTTGCACGATCTTCCCGTGTCTGCGTGGGTTTCCTTCGGACGCTCCACCTTCATCCCACAGACCAAAGATGCATACGTCAGGTGGATTGACAATGCAAAATTGCCCCTTAGTGTCCAGAAAGTTTTGTTGAGTTACTGGATTATGGGGATAGGATGGAGGCATGGGTTTATGTAGGATGTTATTTCCAACGGCCGGTGCAGACTCATTGGGCTGAATAGCCTCCTTCTGCACTGTAAATTCTATGATTCTATTAACTCCTTACTCTCCTAATTCCTTGAAATTATTGTCAATTTACATGTTCACACACATCTTTCCCAGAATTTCCTGTTTGATCCTCTCCATTCAGGCTTTCACCCCATTACACCACTGTGAGGACTCTACCCAAATTCATAATGGCATCCTGTGTGATAGTGATCAAAGCCCATTATCCCTGCTCAATAACCCTGCTGCCTTTAACATGCTCCATGACACATCCACCTTCACCTTCGATACCTTTCTCAGTGCCATTACCATCCCATGGTTCCACTCAGCCCAATCTATTTGCAGACTGAAATACGGGTAACATGTTTCTCATTGGATTAACACCCAAGTCTTTCTCATGTGATTTTTATTTTGCGTTTTCTCTCTCCAGTGTGTCTATCTGTGACTCATGTCATATGCTTAATAAAATCTGGATATTGCTTTTAACAACTCACAGCTATGTGTAATATTGAAAGGAGTGTAGACACATGGTGGTCGTGATTGTTTAAAGTAACTTACACTATTTTGGATTTAGGCATGTCGGTCACCAACAGGAAGTCCACAATATAAATGCTGTGGCGAAGGACGGAATTTTAAACATTTTTTGTTCTTCATTTTGTTTTTAAATTTGGAGTTCCTAATTCATTTTTTCCATTTAAGGGGCAATTTTGCGTGGCCAATCCCCCTCTCCTGTACATCTTTGGGTTGTGGGGGTATATCCCACGCAAACACAGGGAGAATGTGCAAATTCCACATGGGCACTGACCCAGAGCCAGATCGAACCTGGGGCCAGGGCGCTGTGATGCAGCAGTCCTAACCTCTGCGCACAGGCTGCCGGGACAGTTTTAAATTTGGCAAATTAAAGTTCAATTACCAGACTGAAACAGATGGGAATGGGGTTTTAATATAGAACATTATGCAATGCGGCTTGATGGTACAGTTAGAACTCAGCTCAATTCCACAAGGTCACTCTCTCATTCGGAATATCAGGCATGGAAGAGACGAATGAGGGCAGGAAAACCAATGAAGGGATGTCTGTGAGATGGAGTGTTGACATGGACCATGTTGGTTGGGGTCTGTGTTTGGGGGGTGGGATGGCTGTGTCATTGTGGGTTTTTGTCTTTGTTGGATTTTTCTGTTTAAAAGTGTTAAAATTATGAATGGCGTAAAACAACTTTCTAAAAAAAAGGAATATCACATTCTTAAATAAAAGAATGACACTAATCACTGGAGATGCAATTATTAAATTTTATTTAATACAAGACACAAATAACAGAAAATTCAATAATATTCATACACTTTTCACGACTTTATGTAAACACAATTCATCAGGATATCGACAGTGAAACACGCAGTGTGTGGAATACAGTACATATGGATAATGTTTCAGATATTGTGTCTGAGGGGCCTGTTGTTCAGGAACAGCAGCTACATTTGTCAGAGGATTTGCCTTTACACACACAGCCATTGGCACAGTTCGTACATCCTGCAGGACAGCAAGAGCAGCAACCTGAGAGGACAGGACAAAGACACAAATCAGTAACAATCAATGAGTTGACTGAAACCCCCCCCCCCCCCCCCCAGAGCCTCCCATTGCAGCACTCAGCTCCTCACTCACAAACTCATCTGGGTCATATCCCCAAGTAACCCATCTGCAGAGGCTCAGCATCAGAACACTGTGTGAGAGAGTTTGGGTGAAGATGTTCCACTCACTGTCTCTAATACACCATTTCTAATCATCAGTCTATAATATCAACACTTTCTGATGTGACACTCAGACACTTCTTTAACCAGCAGCTTCCTGTCTCCACATTCTTTAGCCTGGGTATGGAATCAATTTGATGGGAATGAAATCAGGTGAAATCCTAGATCTTGTACTTTTCTATCGTGTTCCTCTGAGTTCTACTCAGAACTATCTGTCCCATCTATGCAATGTGAGCAGTTTGAAACTCTCCCCCAGTTACTCACTTTTCTGGCAGCGTCCAGCTTTGCTGGTGGCACATCGGCAGTCCGAGCACCTGCAGGTGTTTTCACAGGAGCAGGATCCTGAAAAGAGGAGAAAGACAGACATTGAGTTGTGTTCAAAGCCTGAGAAATGCCGCCCATGCCGCAGTGTGGAGGGCGGGCTCTTTGTCACATTCTCTTGTGCAGTGAGTTGAATAAAGAGCCTCCCCTCCAATGCTGCAGCCTCAGTGGGAGTGAGCCGGCCCCTCCCCTCCAATGCTGCAGCCTCAGTGGGAGTGAGCCGGCCCCTCCCCTCCAATGCTGCAGCCTCAGTGGGAGTGAGCCGGCCCCTCCCCTCCAATGCTGCAACCTCAGTGGGAGTGAGCCGGCCCCTCCCCTCCAATGCTGCAGCCTCAGTGGGAGTGAGCCGGCCCCTCCCCTCCAATGCTGCAGCCTCAGTGGGAGTGAGCCGGCACACTGTGCTAAAAACACTGACACCAGTCACCACTCACCATCCAGGCACACACAGGGCTTCGAGTCAGACATTTCACTAACTTCTTCTTCAGCTTCCAGTCCTCACCCAGTCAGCGCTTCCCGATCTTGTGCCGTTTGCTGAATGGGAGCCGAGTTTATGGGGTTGTGATCGGTGGGGAACCGGCTGCAAAACCGGGAAAGGGGCGGCTCGGTGCCGCCTCAATGCACACGGGGAAGCCAAGTGAGTGAGCGGCTGAAAGTTTGAATTGCACCCGGCTTATAGACTGGAGTTTGATTTTAGTCACTCTGCTAATATTGCAAATCACAAAGGACCCGATCGGAATCGCTGTCATTGAGAAATCTTTTTGGGCCGTGTTGTGAGTGAAGGAACCGGTTGGAAATCAAATTTTGAGCTGCTGAGTCACTTCGGAAGCCCGTGTGCATTGAGGCCGGAGCGAGCTGAAAGTTTGAATTGCACCCGGATCCTTCACTCACAACACGGCCCAAAGAGATTTCTCAATGACTGGTGACCTCTGGACCGTGTGCACCTTCCTGTCTGTGGTAAGACTGAACTACACTGAATATTGTTATTAACTCTGTAATATCTAGAATCAGAATGAATCCTGTTGGCAATCGATAATTTCAAATCTCAAATCACACTCAATTCCTGGCACAGGATTGTGTCCAAAACTCATCCACAGGTCTGTGCAGGTTCCAGCCAGTTCAGCTGCTCACTGCAATGGAAAGTTGTCTGTTTGATATAGTGCTGAGCTGGTTCATTGTTCACTGATGCTCACTGTTGTCTCCAATCTCTGTGTCCTTTATATTTTCTCCAGCACCAATTCAGTAAATAAAAACCACAAAACTCCAATTACTGGTGTCGGAGGGAGAAAGGGTCTGACATGTGTTGTAAATGGTCATGTTTCCAAAATTAAACATGTTATATTTGAGTTTACCCAGTCACAACTGACACACACTTCTCCATTAACATCACTAAATTCAGATTACATGCTCATTTAACGGTCGCTATTCATGGGATCTTCCTGTGTGTAAATGTCCTGTGTTGGTTCACATTACAACAGGGATTGTTCTTTGAAAGCATTTCCCCTCTCCCTGACGGCTCTCTTACTGCTGTGTTACTGGCAGAATTCTGTTGACAGGGCTGCAATGTTACCTGCTCTGCTGTATGTGTCAGTGACATGGAGAATGTACAGCAGATACCTTCAATCCCTGGAGACCAGGACTCCCCAACAAAATCCTGTAAATTGAATGGCAGAATAAGTGCTATCTTGTTAGTGTCATGTCTCAGGCCAACATCCCAGTGTGAGGCACGGGTTATGGTTCATCAGCTAAACTGGGCGAGTTACATGGCCCACATGCCTGATTCAAGACTCCCAAAACAAGCTCTCTGCTCTGAACTATGTCATGGCAGCAAGTCACCAGGTGGGCAGTAGAATGTTTTCAGGGACGTCCACAAGCCTCCGTGAGGAAATGTACCAGCCCCACCAATTTGCAGGAACCTCTTGCTCGAAATGACCAAACTGGAGACAAAACATCCGGGAAAGAGCCAACCATTTTGCGTGTCTTCGGTAGATTAGATAGAAGCCAGGCACAAACAGCGGAAGGAGGTTGCAAAATCCAAGCCTCCCACCCACTTCATTAAACACTACCTGCGCCACCTGTGGCAGAGTGTGTGGACCCAATATTGGACATTTTAGTCACTGCAAGACCCACATCCCTGGAGTGGAGGAAGATCATCCTCGGTCCTGAGGAGCTGCTTTAAGAGAGAGAGAGACTGACAGAGCGTTTGACAGTTTTACTCATTCTGCTAATTGCTATTCATGGGAACTTCCTGTTTGTAAATATCCTGGGGTGCTTCACATTACAATAGAGATTGTTATTTGAAAGCATTTCACCTTTTCTGACGGCTCTTTCACTATTGAAAGTCCCAATTAAGCACTTTGTGAATTTTGTAAATTCCACTTTCAAATTCCCGTTCTGCACACTCTCTGTCCTTGAAAGATGCCGGCTCATCTCCAACCAACGGTATGGTGGCACAGTGGTTAGCACTGCTGCCTCACAGCTCCAGGGACCCGGGGTTGAAATTCCGGCCTCAGGTGACTATCAGTATGGAGTTTGCACGATCTTCCCGTGTCTGCGTGGGTTTCCTTCGGACGCTCCACCTTCATCCCACAGACCAAAGATGCATTACGTCAGGTGGATTGACAATGCAAAATTGCCCCTTAGTGTCCAGAAAGTTTTGTTGAGTTACTGGACTATGGGGATAGGATGGAGGCATGGGTTTATGTAGGATGTTATTTCCAACGGCCGGTGCAGACTCATTGGGCTGAATAGCCTCCTTCTGCACTGTAAATTCTATGATTCTATTAACTCCTTACTCTCCTAATTCCTTGAAATTATTGTCAATTTACATGTTCACACACATCTTTCCCAGAATTTCCTGTTTGATCCTCTCCATTCAGGTTTCACCCCATTACACCACTGTGAGGACTCTACCCAAATTCATAATGGCATCCTGTGTGATAGTGATCAAAGCCCATTATCCCTGCTCAATAACCCTGCTGCCTTTAACATGCTCCATGACACATCCACCTTCACCTTCGATACCTTTCTCAGTGCCATTACCATCCCATGGTTCCACTCAGCCCAATCTATTTGCAGACTGAAATACGGGTAACATGTTTCTCATTGGATTAACACCCAAGTCTTTCTCATGTGATTTTTATTTTGCGTTTTCTCTCTCCAGTGTGTCTAGTCTGTGACTCATGTCATATGCTTAATAAAATCTGGATATTGCTTTTAACAACTCACAGCTATGTGTAATATTGAAAGGAGTGTAGACACATGGTGGTCGTGATTGTTTAAAGTAACTTACACTATTTTGGATTTAGGCATGTCGGTCACCAACAGGAAGTCCACAATATAAATGCTGTGGCGAAGGACGGAATTTTAAACATTTTTTGTTCTTCATTTTGTTTTTAAATTTGGAGTTCCTAATTCATTTTTTCCATTTAAGGGGCAATTTTGCGTGGCCAATCCCCCTCTCCTGTACATCTTTGGGTTGTGGGGGTATATCCCACGCAAACACAGGGAGAATGTGCAAATTCCACATGGGCACTGACCCAGAGCCAGATCGAACCTGGGGCCAGGGCGCTGTGATGCAGCAGTCCTAACCTCTGCGCCACCACGCTGCCCCGGGACAGTTTTACATTTGGCAAATTAAAGTTCAATTACCAGACTGAAACAGATGGGAATGGGGTTTTAATACAGAACATTATGCAATGCGGCTTGATGGTACAGTTAGAACTCAGCTCAATTCCACAAGGTCACTCTCTCATTCGGAATATCAGGCATGGAAGAGACGAATGAGGGTAGGAAAACCAATGAAGGGATGTCTATGAGATGGAGTGTTGACATGGACCATGTTGGTTGGGGTCTGTGTTTGGGGGGTGGGATGGCTGTGTCATTGTGGGTTTTTGTCTTTGTTGGATTTTTCTGTTTAAAAGTGTTAAATTATGAATGTAATTCATAATTACGTAAAACAACTTTCTAAAAAAAAAGAATATCACATTCTTAAATAAAAGAATGACACTAATCACTGGAGATGCAATTATTAAATTTTATTTAATACAAGACACAAATAACAGTAAATTCAATAATATTCATACACTTTGCACGACTTTATGTAAACACAATTCATCAGGATATCGACAGTGAAACATGCAGTGTGTGGAATACAGTACATATGGATAATGTTTCAGATATTGTGTCTGAGGGGCCTGTTGTTCAGGAACAGCAGCTACATTTGTCAGAGGATTTGCCTTTACACACACAGCCATTGGCACAGTTCGTACATCCTGCAGGACAGCAAGAGCAGCAACCTGAGAGGACAGGACAAAGACACAAATCAGTAACAATCAATGAGTTGACTGAACCCCCCCCCCCCCCCCCCAGAGCCTCCCATTGCAGCACTCAGCTCCTCACTCACAAACTCATCTGGGTCATATCCCCAAGTAACCCATCTGCAGAGGCTCAGCATCAGAACACTGTGTGAGAGAGTTTGGGTGAAGATGTTCCACTCACTGTCTCTAATATACCATTTCTAATCATCAGTCTATAATATCAACACTTTCTGATGTGACACTCAGACACTTCTTTAACCAGCAGCTTCCTGTCTCCACATTCTTTAGCCTGGGTATGGAATCAATTTGATGGGAATGAAATCAGGTGAAATCCTAGATCTTGTACTTTTCTATCGTGTTCCTCTGAGTTCTACTCAGAACTATCTGTCCCATCAATGCAATGTGAGCAGTTTGAAACTCTCCCCCAGTTACTCACTTTCTGGCAGCGTCCAGCTTTGCTGGTGGCACATCGGCAGTCGGAGCACCTGCAGGTGTTTTCACAGGAGCAGGATCCTGAAAAGAGGAGAAAGACAGACATTGAGTTGTGTTCAAAGCCTGAGAAATGCAGCCCATGCCGCAGTGTGGAGGGCGGGCTCTTTGTCACATTCTCTTGTGCAGTGAGTTGAATAAAGAGCCTCCCCTCCAATGCTGCAGCCTCAGTGGGAGTGAGCCGGCCCCTCCCCTCCAATGCTGCAGCCTCAGTGGGAGTGAGCCGGCCCCTCCCCTCCAATGCTGCAGCCTCAGAGGGAGTGAGCCGGTCCCTCCCCTCCAATGCTGCAGCCTCAGTGGGAGTGAGCCGGCCCCTCCCCTCCCCTCCAATGCTGCAGCCTCAGTGGGAGTGAGCCGGCCCCTCCCCTCCAATGCTGCAGCCTCAGTGGGAGTGTGCCGGCCCCTCCCCCCCAATGCTGCAGCCTCAGTGGGAGCCGGCCCCTCCCCTCCAATGCTGCAGCCTCAGTGGGAGTGAGCCGGCCCCTCCCCTCCCCTCCAATGCTGCAGCCTCAGTGGGAGTGAGCCGGCCCCTCCCCTCCAATGCTGCAGCCTCAGTGGGAGTGAGCCGGCCCCTCCCCTCCAATGCTGCAGCCTCAGTGGGAGTGAGCCGGCCCCTCCCCTCCAATGCTGCAGCCTCAGTGGGAGTGAGCCGGCACACTGTGCTAAAAACACTGACACCAGTTACCACTCACCATCCAGGCACACACAGGGCTTCGAGTCAGACATTTCACTAACTTCTTCTTCAGCTTCCAGTCCTCACCCAGTCAGCGCTTCCCGATCTTGTGCCGTTTGCTGAATGGGAGCCGAGTTTTATGGGGTTGTGATCGGTGGGGAACCGGCTGCAAAACCGGGAAAGGGGCGGCTCGGTGCCGCCTCAATGCACACGGGGAAGCCAAGTGAGTGAGCGGCTGAAAGTTTGAATTGCACCCGGCTTGTAGACTGGAGTTTGATTTTAGTCACTCTGCCAATATTGCAAATCACAAAGGACCCGATCGGAATCGCTGTCATTGAGAAATCTTTTTGGGCCGTGTTGTGAGTGAAGGAACCGGTTGGAAATCAAACTTTGAGCCGCTGAGTTACTTCGGAAGCCCGTGTGCATTGAGGCCGGAGCGAGCTGAAAGTTTGAATTGCACCCGGATCCTTCACTCACAACACGGCCCAAAGAGATTTCTCAATGACTGGTGACCTCTGGACCGTGTGCACCTTCCTGTCTGTGGTAAGACTGAACTACACTGAATATTGTTATTAACTCTGTAAATATCTAGAATCAGAATGAATCCTGTTGGCAATCGATAATTTCAAATCTCAAATCACACTCAATTCCTGGCACAGGATTGTGTCCAAAACTCATCCACAGGTCTGTGCAGGTTCCAGCCAGTTCAGCTGCTCACTGCAATGGAAAGTTGTCTGTTTGATATAGTGCTGAGCTGGTTCATTGTTCACTGATGCTCACTGTATGTGTCCTTTATATTTTCTCCAGCACCAATTCAGTAAATAAAAACCACAAAACTACAATTACTGGTGTCGGAGGGAGAAAGGGTCTGACATGTGTTGTAAATGGTCATGTTTCCAAAATTAAACATGTTATATTTGAGTTTACCCAGTCACAACTGACACACACTTCTCCATTAACATCACTAAATTCAGATTACATGCTCATTTAACGGTCGCTATTCATGGGCTCTTCCTGTGTGTAAATGTCCTGTGGTGGTTCACATTACAACAGGGATTGTTCTTTGAAAGCATTTCCCCTCTTCCCTGACGGCTCTCTTACTGCTGTGTTACTGGCAGAATTCTGTTGACAGGGCTGCAGTGTTACCTGCTCTGCTGTATGTGTCAGTGACATGGAGAATGTACAGCAGATACCTTCAATCCCTGGAGACCAGGACTCCCCTACAAAATCCTGTAAATTGAATGGCAGAATAAGTGCTATCTTGTTAGTGTCATGTCTCAGGCCAACATCCCAGTGTGAGGCACGGGTTATGGTTCATCAGCTACACTGGGCGAGTTACATGGCCCACATGCCTGATTCAAGACTCCCAAAACAAGCTCTCTGCTCTGAACTATGTCATGGCAGCAAGTCACCAGGAGGGCAGTAGAATGTTTTCAGGGACGTCCACAAAGCCTCCGTGAGGAAATGTACCAGCCCCACCAATTTGCAGGAACCTCTTGCTCGAAATGACCAAACTGGAGACAAAACATCCGGGAAAGAGCCAACCATTTTGCGTGTCTTCGGTAGATTAGATAGAAGCCAGGCACAAACAGCGGAAGGGGGTTGCAAAATCCAAGCCTCCCACCCACTTCATTAAACACTACCTGCGCCACCTGTGGCAGAGTGTGTGGACCCAATATTGGACATTTTAGTCACTGCAAGACCCACATCCCTGGAGTGGAGGAAGATCATCCTCGGTCCTGAGGAGCTGCTTTAAGAGAGAGAGACTGACAGAGCGTTTGACAGTTTTACTCATTCTACTAATTGCTATTCATGGGAACTTCCTGTTTGTAAATATCCTGGGGTGCTTCACATTACAATAGAGATTGTTATTTGAAAGCATTTCACCTTTTCTGACGGCTCTTTCACTATTGAAAGTCCCAATCAAGCACTTTGTGAATTTTGTAAATTCCACTTTCAAATTCCCGTTCTGCACACTCTCTGTCCTTGAAAGATGCCGGCTCATCTCCAACCAACGGTATGGTGGCACAGTGGTTAGCACTGCTGCCTCACAGCTCCAGGGACCCGGGGTTGAAATTCCGGCCTCAGGTGACTATCAGTATGGAGTTTGCACGATCTTCCCGTGTCTGCGTGGGTTTCCTTCGGACGCTCCACCTTCATCCCACAGACCAAAGATGCATTCGTCAGGTGGATTGACAATGCAAAATTGCCCCTTAGTGTCCAGAAAGTTTTGTTGAGTTACTGGACTATGGGGATAGGATGGAGGCATGGGTTTATGTAGGATGTTATTTCCAACGGCCGGTGCAGACTCATTGGGCTGAATAGCCTCCTTCTGCACTGTAAATTCTATGATTCTATTAACTCCTTACTCTCCTAATTCCTTGAAATTATTGTCAATTTACATGTTCACACACATCTTTCCCAGAATTTCCTGTTTGATCCTCTCCATTCAGGCTTCACCCCATTACACCACTGTGAGGACTCTACCCAAATTCATAATGGCATCCTGTGTGATAGTGATCAAAGCCCATTATCCCTGCTCAATAACCCTGCTGCCTTTAACATGCTCCATGACACATCCACCTTCACCTTCGATACCTTTCTCAGTGCCATTACCATCCCATGGTTCCACTCAGCCCAATCTATTTGCAGACTGAAATACGGGTAACATGTTTCTCATTGGATTAACACCCAAGTCTTTCTCATGTGATTTTTATTTTGCGTTTTCTCTCTCCAGTGTGTCTATCTGTGACTCATGTCATATGCTTAATAAAATCTGGATATTGCTTTTAACAACTCACAGCTATGTGTAATATTGAAAGGAGTGTAGACACATGGTGGTCGTGATTGTTTAAAGTAACTTACACTATTTTGGATTTAGGCATGTCGGTCACCAACAGGAAGTCCACAATATAAATGCTGTGGCGAAGGACGGAATTTTAAACATTTTTGTTCTTCATTTTGTTTTTAAATTTGGAGTTCCTAATTCATTTTTTCCATTTAAGGGGCAATTTTGCGTGGCCAATCCCCCTCTCCTGTACATCTTTGGGTTGTGGGGGTATATCCCACGCAAACACAGGGAGAATGTGCAAATTCCACATGGGCACTGACCCAGAGCCAGATCGAACCTGGGGCCAGGGCGCTGTGATGCAGCAGTCCTAACCTCTGCGCCACCACGCTGCCCCGGGACAGTTTTACATTTGGCAAATTAAAGTTCAATTACCAGACTGAAACAGATGGGAATGGGGTTTTAATACAGAACATTATGCAATGCGGCTTGATGGTACAGTTAGAACTCAGCTCAATTCCACAAGGTCACTCTCTCATTCGGAATATCAGGCATGGAAGAGACGAATGAGGGCAGGAAAACCAATGAAGGGATGTCTATGAGATGGAGTGTTGACATGGACCATGTTGGTTGGGGTCTGTGTTTGGGGGGTGGGATGGCTGTGTCATTGTGGGTTTTTGTCTTTGTTGGATTTTTCTGTTTAAAAGTGTTAAAATTATGAATGTAATTCATAATTACGTAAAACAACTTTCTAAAAAAAAAGAATATCACATTCTTAAATAAAAGAATGACACTAATCACTGGAGATGCAATTATTAAATTTTATTTAATACAAGACACAAATAACAGTAAATTCAATAATATTCATACACTTTTCACGACTTTATGTAAACACAATTCATCAGGATATCGACAGTGAAACATGCAGTGTGTGGAATACAGTACATATGGATAATGTTTCAGATATTGTGTCTGAGGGGCCTGTTGTTCAGGAACAGCAGCTACATTTGTCAGAGGATTTGCCTTTACACACACAGCCATTGGCACAGTTCGTACATCCTGCAGGACAGCAAGAGCAGCAACCTGAGAGGAAAGGACAAAGACACAAATCAGTAAAAATCAATGGGTTGACTGAACCCCCCCCCCCCCCCCCAGAGCCTCCCATTGCAGCACTCAGCTCCTCACTCACAAACTCATCTGGGTCATATCCCCAAGTAACCCATCTGCAGAGGCTCAGCATCAGAACACTGTGTGAGAGAGTTTGGGTGAAGATGTTCCACTCACTGTCTCTAATATACCATTTCTAATCATCAGTCTATAATATCAACACTTTCTGATGTGACACTCAGACACTTCTTTAACCAGCAGCTTCCTGTCTCCACATTCTTTAGCCTGGGTATGGAATCAATTTGATGGGAATGAAATCAGGTGAAATCCTAGATCTTGTACTTTTCTATCGTGTTCCTCTGAGTTCTACTCAGAACTACCTGTCCCATCAATGCAATGTGAGCAGTTTGAAACTCTCCCCCAGTTACTCACTTTTCTGGCAGCGTCCAGCTTTGCTGGTGGCACATCGGCAGTCCGAGCACCTGCAGGTGTTTTCACAGGAGCAGGATCCTGAAAAGAGGAGAAAGACAGACATTGAGTTGTGTTCAAAGCCTGAGAAATGCAGCCCATGCCGCAGTGTGGAGGGCGGGCTCTTTGTCACATTCTCTTGTGCAGTGAGTTGAATAAAGAGCCTCCCCTCCAATGCTGCAGCCTCAGTGGGAGTGAGCCGGCCCCTCCCCTCCAATGCTGCAGCCTCAGTGGGAGGGAGCCGGCCCCTCCCCTCCAATGCTGCAGCCTCAGAGGGAGTGAGCCGGTCCCTCCCCTCCAATGCTGCAGCCTCAGTGGGAGTGAGCCGGCCCCTCCCCTCCCCTCCAATGCTGCAGCCTCAGTGGGAGTGAGCCGGCCCCTCCCCTCCAATGCTGCAGCCTCAGTGGGAGTGTGCCGGCCCCTCCCCCCCCAATGCTGCAGCCTCAGTGGGAGCCGGCCCCTCCCCTCCAATGCTGCAGCCTCAGTGGGAGTGAGCCGGCCCCTCCCCTCCCCTCCAATGCTGCAGCCTCAGTGGGAGTGAGCCGGCCCCTCCCCTCCAATGCTGCAGCCTCAGTGGGAGTGAGCCGGCCCCTCCCCTCCAATGCTGCAGCCTCAGTGGGAGTGAGCCGGCCCCTCCCCTCCAATGCTGCAGCCTCAGTGGGAGTGAGCCGGCACACTGTGCTAAAAACACTGACACCAGTTACCACTCACCATCCAGGCACACACAGGGCTTCGAGTCAGACATTTCACTAACTTCTTCTTCAGCTTCCAGTCCTCACCCAGTCAGCGCTTCCCGATCTTGTGCCGTTTGCTGAATGGGAGCCGAGTTTTATGGGGTTGTGATCGGTGGGGAACCGGCTGCAAAACCGGGAAAGGGGCGGCTCGGTGCCGCCTCAATGCACACGGGGAAGCCAAGTGAGTGAGCGGCTGAAAGTTTGAATTGCACCCGGCTTGTAGACTGGAGTTTGATTTTAGTCACTCTGCCAATATTGCAAATCACAAAGGACCCGATCGGAATCGCTGTCATTGAGAAATCTTTTTTGGGCCGTGTTGTGAGTGAAGGAACCGGTTGGAAATCAAACTTTGAGCCGCTGAGTTACTTCGGAAGCCCGTGTGCATTGAGGCCGGAGCGAGCTGAAAGTTTGAATTGCACCCGGATCCTTCACTCACAACACGGCCCAAAGAGATTTCTCAATGACTGGTGACCTCTGGACCGTGTGCACCTTCCTGTCTGTGGTAAGACTGAACTACACTGAATATTGTTATTAACTCTGTAATATCTAGAATCAGAATGAATCCTGTTGGCAATCGATAATTTCAAATCTCAAATCACACTCAATTCCTGGCACAGGATTGTGTCCAAAACTCATCCACAGGTCTGTGCAGGTTCCAGCCAGTTCAGCTGCTCACTGCAATGGAAAGTTGTCTGTTTGATATAGTGCTGAGCTGGTTCATTGTTCACTGATGCTCACTGTTGTCTCCTCTCTGTGTCCTTTATATTTTCTCCAGCACCAATTCAGTAAATAAAAACCACAAAACTACAATTACTGGTGTCGGAGGGAGAAAGGGTCTGACATGTGTTGTAAATGGTCATGTTTCCAAAATTAAACATGTTATATTTGAGTTTACCCAGTCACAACTGACACACACTTCTCCATTAACATCACTAAATTCAGATTACATGCTCATTTAACGGTCGCTATTCATGGGCTCTTCCTGTGTGTAAATGTCCTGTGGTGGTTCACATTACAACAGGGATTGTTCTTTGAAAGCATTTCCCCTCTTCCTGACGGCTCTCTTACTGCTGTGTTACTGGCAGAATTCTGTTGACAGGGCTGCAGTGTTACCTGCTCTGCTGTATGTGTCAGTGACATGGAGAATGTACAGCAGATACCTTCAATCCCTGGAGACCAGGACTCCCCTACAAAATCCTGTAAATTGAATGGCAGAATAAGTGCAATCTTGTTAGTGTCATGTCTCAGGCCAACATCCCAGTGTGAGGCACGGGTTATGGTTCATCAGCTACACTGGGCGAGTTACATGGCCCACATGCCTGATTCAAGACTCCCAAAACAAGCTCTCTGCTCTGAACTATGTCATGGCAGCAAGTCACCAGGAGGGCAGTAGAATGTTTTCAGGGACGTCCACAAAGCCTCCGTGAGGAAATGTACCAGCCCCACCAATTTGCAGGAACCTCTTGCTCGAAATGACCAAACTGGAGACAAAACATCCGGGAAAGAGCCAACCATTTTGCGTGTCTTCGGTAGATTAGATAGAAGCCAGGCACAAACAGCGGAAGGGGGTTGCAAAATCCAAGCCTCCCACCCACTTCATTAAACACTACCTGCGCCACCTGTGGCAGAGTGTGTGGACCCAATATTGGACATTTTAGTCACTGCAAGACCCACATCCCTGGAGTGGAGGAAGATCATCCTCGGTCCTGAGGAGCTGCTTTAAGAGAGAGAGAGAGACTGACAGAGCGTTTGACAGTTTTACTCATTCTACTAATTGCTATTCATGGGAACTTCCTGTTTGTAAATATCCTGGGGTGCTTCACATTACAATAGAGATTGTTATTTGAAAGCATTTCACCTTTTCTGACAGCCCTTTCACTATTGAAAGTCCCAATCAAGCACTTTGTGAATTTTGTAAATTCCACTTTCAAATTCCCGTTCTGCACACTCTCTGTCCTTGAAAGATGCCGGCTCATCTCCAACCAACGGTATGGTGGCACAGTGGTTAGCACTGCTGCCTCACAGCTCCAGGGACCCGGGGTTGAAATTCCGGCCTCAGGTGACTATCAGTATGGAGTTTGCACGATCTTCCCGTGTCTGCGTGGGTTTCCTTCGGACGCTCCACCTTCATCCCACAGACCAAAGATGCATTACGTCAGGTGGATTGACAATGCAAAATTGCCCCTTAGTGTCCAGAAAGTTTTGTTGAGTTACTGGATTATGGGGATAGGATGGAGGCATGGGTTTATGTAGGATGTTATTTCCAACGGCCGGTGCAGACTCATTGGGCTGAATAGCCTCCTTCTGCACTGTAAATTCTATGATTCTATTAACTCCTTACTCTCCTAATTCCTTGAAATTATTGTCAATTTACATGTTCACACACATCTTTCCCAGAATTTCCTGTTTGATCCTCTCCATTCAGGTTTCACCCCATTACACCACTGTGAGGACTCTACCCAAATTCATAATGGCATCCTGTGTGATAGTGATCAAAGCCCATTATCCCTGCTCAATAACCCATGCTGCCTTTAACATGCTCCATGACACATCCACCTTCACCTTCGATACCTTTCTCAGTGCCATTACCATCCCATGGTTCCACTCAGCCCAATCTATTTGCAGACTGAAATACGGGTAACATGTTTCTCATTGGATTAACACCCAAGTCTTTCTCATGTGATTTTTATTTTGCGTTTTCTCTCTCCAGTGTGTCTGTCTGTGACTCATGTCATATGCTTAATAAAATCTGGATATTGCTTTTAACAACTCACAGCTATGTGTAATATTGAAAGGAGTGTAGACACATGGTGGTCGTGATTGTTTAAAGTAACTTACACTATTTTGGATTTAGGCATGTCGGTCACCAACAGGAAGTCCACAATATAAATGCTGTGGCGAAGGACGGAATTTTAAACATTTTTTGTTCTTCATTTTGTTTTTAAATTTGGAGTTCCTAATTCATTTTTTCCATTTAAGGGGCAATTTTGCGTGGCCAATCCCCCTCTCCTGTACATCTTTGGGTTGTGGGGGTATATCCCATGCAAACACAGGGAGAATGTGTAAATTCCACATGGGCACTGACCCAGAGCCAGATCGAACCTGGGGCCAGGGCGCTGTGATGCAGCAGTCCTAACCTCTGCGCCACCAGGCTGCCCCGGGACAGTTTTAAATTTGGCAAATTAAAGTTCAATTACCAGACTGAAACAGATGGGAATGGGGTTTTATTACAGAACATTATGCAATGCGGCTTGATGGTACAGTTAGAACTCAGCTCAATTCCACAAGGTCACTCTCTCATTCGGAATATCAGGCATGGAAGAGACAATGAGGGCAGGAAAACCAATGAAGGGATGTCTGTGAGATAGAGTGTTGACATGGACCATGTTGGTTGTGGTCTGTGTTTGGGGGGTGGGATGGCTGTGTCATTGTGGGTTTTTGTCTTTGTTGGATTTTTCTGTTTAAAAGTGTTAAAATTATGAATGGCGTAAAACAACTTTCTAAAAAAAGGAATATCACATTCTTAAATAAAAGAATGACACTAATCACTGGAGATGCAATTATTAAATTTTATTTAACACAAGACACAAATAACAGAAAATTCAATAATATTCATACACTTTTCACGACTTTATGTAAACACAATTCATCAGGATATCGACAGTGAAACACGCAGTGTGTGGAATACAGTACATATGGATAATGTTTCAGATATTGTGTCTGAGGGGCCTGTTGTTCAGGAACAGCAGCTACATTTGTCAGAGGATTTGCCTTTACACACACAGCCATTGGCACAGTTCGTACATCCTGCAGGACAGCAAGAGCAGCAACCTGAGAGGACAGGACAAAGACACAAATCAGTAACAATCAATGAGTTGACTGAACCCCCCCCCCCCCCCCAGAGCCTCCCATTGCAGCACTCAGCTCCTCACTCACAAACTCATCTGGGTCATATCCCCAAGTAACCCATCTGCAGAGGCTCAGCATCAGAACACTGTGTGAGAGAGTTTGGGTGAAGATGTTCCACTCACTGTCTCTAATACACCATTTCTAATCATCAGTCAATAATATCAACACTTTCTGATGTGACACTCAGACACTTCTTTAACCAGCAGCTTCCTGTCTCCACATTCTTTAGCCTGGGTATGGAATCAATTTGATGGGAATGAAATCAGGTGAAATCCTAGATCTTGTACTTTTCTATCGTGTTCCTCTGAGTTCTACTCAGAACTATCTGTCCCATCAATGCAATGTGAGCAGTTTGAAACTCTCCCCCTGTTACTCACTTTTCTGGCAGCGTCCAGCTTTGCTGGTGGCACATCGGCAGTCGGAGCACCTGCAGGTGTTTTCACAGGAGCAGGATCCTGAAAAGAGGAGAAAGACAGACATTGAGTTGTGTTCAAAGCCTGAGAAATGCCGCCCATGCCGCAGTGTGGAGGGCGGGCTCTTTGTCACATTCTCTTGTGCAGTGAGTTGAATAAAGAGCCTCCCCTCCAATGCTGCAGCCTCAGTGGGAGTGAGCCGGCCCCTCCCCTCCAATGCTGCAGCCTCAGTGGGAGTGAGCCGGCCCCTCCCCTCCAATGCTGCAGCCTCAGTGGGAGTGAGCCGGCACACTGTGCTAAAAACACTGACACCAGTCACCACTCACCATCCAGGCACACACAGGGCTTCGAGTCAGACATTTCACTAACTTCTTCTTCAGCTTCCAGTCCTCACCCAGTCAGCGCTTCCCGATCTTGTGCCGTTTGCTGAATGGGAGCCGAGTTTTATGGGGTTGTGATCGGTGGGGAACCGGCTGCAAAACCGGGAAAGGGGCGGCTCGGTGCCGCCTCAATGCACACGGGGAAGCCAAGTGAGTGAGCGGCTGAAAGTTTGAATTGCACCCGGCTTGTAGACTGGAGTTTGATTTTAGTCACTCTGCCAATATTGCAAATCACAAAGGACCCGATCGGAATCGCTGTCATTGAGAAATCTTTTTGGGCCGTGTTGTGAGTGAAGGAACCGGTTGGAAATCAAATTTTGAGCCGCTGAGTCACTTCGGAAGCCCGTGTGCATTGAGGCCGGAGCGAGCTGAAAGTTTGAATTGCACCCGGATCCTTCACTCACAACACGGCCCAAAGAGATTTCTCAATGACTGGTGACCTCTGGACCGTGTGCACCTTCCTGTCTGTGGTAAGACTGAACTACACTGAATATTGTTATTAACTCTGTAATATCTAGAATCAGAATGAATCCTGTTGGCAATCGATAATTTCAAATCTCAAATCACACTCAATTCCTGGCACAGGATTGTGTCCAAAACTCATCCACAGGTCTGTGCAGGTTCCAGCCAGTTCAGCTGCTCACTGCAATGGAAAGTTGTCTGTTTGATATAGTGCTGAGCTGGTTCATTGTTCACTGATGCTCACTGTTGTCTCCAATCTCTGTGTCCTTTATATTTTCTCCAGCACCAATTCAGTAAATAAAAACCACAAAACTACAATTACTGGTGTCGGAGGGAGAAAGGGTCTGACATGTGTTGTAAATGGTCATGTTTCCAAAATTAAACATGTTATATTTGAGTTTACCCAGTCACAACTGACACACACTTCTCCATTAACATCACTAAATTCAGATTACATGCTCATTTAACGGTCGCTATTCATGGGATCTTCCTGTGTGTAAATGTCCTGTGGTGGTTCACATTACAACAGGGATTGTTCTTTGAAAGCATTTCCCCTCTCCCTGACGGCTCTCTTACTGCTGTGTTACTGGCAGAATTCTGTTGACAGGGCTGCAGTGTTACCTGCTCTGCTGTATGTGTCAGTGACATGGAGAATGTACAGCAGATACCTTCAATCCCTGGAGACCAGGACTCCCCTACAAAATCCTGTAAATTGAATGGCAGAATAAGTGCTATCTTGTTAGTGTCATGTCTCAGGCCAACATCCCAGTGTGAGGCACGGGTTATGGTTCATCAGCTACACTGGGCGAGTTACATGGCCCACATGCCTGATTCAAGACTCCCAAAACAAGCTCTCTGCTCTGAACTATGTCATGGCAGCAAGTCACCAGGAGGGCAGTAGAATGTTTTCAGGGACGTCCACAAAGCCTCCGTGAGGAAATGTACCAGCCCCACCAATTTGCAGGAACCTCTTGCTCGAAATGACCAAACTGGAGACAAAACATCCGGGAAAGAGCCAACCATTTTGCGTGTCTTCGGTAGATTAGATAGAAGCCAGGCACAAACAGCGGAAGGGGGTTGCAAAATCCAAGCCTCCCACCCACTTCATTAAACACTACCTGCGCCACCTGTGGCAGAGTGTGTGGACCCAATATTGGACATTTTAGTCACTGCAAGACCCACATCCCTGGAGTGGAGGAAGATCATCCTCGGTCCTGAGGAGCTGCTTTAAGAGAGAGAGAGAGACTGACAGAGCGTTTGACAGTTTTACTCATTCTACTAATTGCTATTCATGGGAACTTCCTGTTTGTAAATATCCTGGGGTGCTTCACATTACAATAGAGATTGTTATTTGAAAGTATTTCACCTTTTCTGACGGCCCTTTCACTATTGAAAGTCCCAATCAAGCACTTTGTGAATTTTGTAAATTCCACTTTCAAATTCCCGTTCTGCACACTCTCTGTCCTTGAAAGATGCCGGCTCATCTCCAACCAACGGTATGGTGGCACAGTGGTTAGCACTGCTGCCTCACAGCTCCAGGGACCCGGGGTTGAAATTCCGGCCTCAGGTGACTATCAGTATGGAGTTTGCACGATCTTCCCGTGTCTGCGTGGGTTTCCTTCGGACGCTCCACCTTCATCCCACAGACCAAAGATGCATACGTCAGGTGGATTGACAATGCAAAATTGCCCCTTAGTGTCCAGAAAGTTTTGTTGAGTTACTGGATTATGGGGATAGGATGGAGGCATGGGTTTATGTAGGATGTTATTTCCAACGGCCGGTGCAGACTCATTGGGCTGAATAGCCTCCTTCTGCACTGTAAATTCTATGATTCTATTAACTCCTTACTCTCCTAATTCCTTGAAATTATTGTCAATTTACATGTTCACACACATCTTTCCCAGAATTTCCTGTTTGATCCTCTCCATTCAGGTTTCACCCCATTACACCACTGTGAGGACTCTACCCAAATTCATAATGGCATCCTGTGTGATAGTGATCAAAGCCCATTTTCCCTGCTCAATAACCCTGCTGCCTTTAACATGCTCCATGACACATCCACCTTCACCTTCGATACCTTTCTCAGTGCCATTACCACCCCATGGTTCCACTCAGCCCAATCTATTTGCAGACTGAAATACGGGTAACATGTTTCTCATTGGATTAACACCCAAGTCTTTCTCATGTGATTTTTATTTTGCGTTTTCTCTCTCCAGTGTGTCTGTCTGTGACTCATGTCATATGCTTAATAAAATATGGATATTGCTTTTAACAACTCACAGCTATGTGTAATATTGAAAGGAGTGTAGACACATGGTGGTCGTGATTGTTTAAAGTAACTTACACAATTTTGGATTTAGGCATGTCGGTCACCAACAGGAAGTCCACAATATAAATGCTGTGGCGAAGGACGGAATTTTAAACATTTTTTGTTCTTCATTTTGTTTTTAAATTTGGAGTTCCTAATTCATTTTTTCCATTTAAGGGGCAATTTTGCGTGGCCAATCCCCCTCTCCTGTACATCTTTGGGTTGTGGGGGTATATCCCATGCAAACACAGGGAGAATGTGCAAATTCCACATGGGCACTGACCCAGAGCCAGATCGAACCTGGGGCCAGGGCGCTGTGATGCAGCAGTCCTAACCTCTGCGCCACCAGGCTGCCCCGGGACAGTTTTAAATTTGGCAAATTAAAGTTCAATTACCAGACTGAAACAGATGGGAATGGGGTTTTAATACAGAACATTATGCAATGCGGCTTGATGGTACAGTTAGAACTCAGCTCAATTCCACAAGGTCACTCTCTCATTCGGAATATCAGGCATGGAAGAGACGAATGAGGGCAGGAAAACCAATGAAGGGATGTCTGTGAGATGGAGTGTTGACATGGACCATGTTGGTTGGGGTCTGTGTTTGGGGGGTGGGATGGCTGTGTCATTGTGGGTTTTTGTCTTTGTTGGATTTTTCTGTTTAAAAGTGTTAAAATTATGAATGGCGTAAAACAACTTTCTAAAAAAAAGGAATATCACATTCTTAAAAAAAAAAAATGAAACTAATCACTGGAGATGCAATTATTAAATTTTATTTAATACAAGACACAAATAACAGAAAATTCAATAATATTCATACACTTTTCACGACTTTATGTAAACACAATTCATCAGGATATCGACAGTGAAACACGCAGTGTGTGGAATACAGTACATATGGATAATGTTTCAGATATTGTGTCTGAGGGGCCTGTTGTTCAGGAACAGCAGCTACATTTGTCAGAGGATTTGCCTTTACACACACAGCCATTGGCACAGTTCGTACATCCTGCAGGACAGCAAGAGCAGCAACCTGAGAGGACAGGACAAAGACACAAATCAGTAACAATCAATGAGTTGACTGAAACCCCCCCCCCCCCCCCCAGAGCCTCCCATTGCAGCACTCAGCTCCTCACTCACAAACTCATCTGGGTCATATCCCCAAGTAACCCATCTGCAGAGGCTCAGCATCAGAACACTGTGTGAGAGAGTTTGGGTGAAGATGTTCCACTCACTGTCTCTAATACACCATTTCTAATCATCAGTCTATAATATCAACACTTTCTGATGTGACACTCAGACACTTCTTTAACCAGCAGCTTCCTGTCTCCACATTCTTTAGCCTGGGTATGGAATCAATTTGATGGGAATGAAATCAGGTGAAATCCTAGATCTTGTACTTTTCTATCGTGTTCCTCTGTGAGTTCTACTCAGAACTATCTGTCCCATCAATGCAATGTGAGCAGTTTGAAACTCTCCCCCAGTTACTCACTTTTCTGGCAGCGTCCAGCTTTGCTGGTGGCACATCGGCAGTCGGAGCACCTGCAGGTGTTTTCACAGGAGCAGGATCCTGAAAAGAGGAGAAAGACAGACATTGAGCTGTGTTCAAAGCCTGAGAAATGCAGCCCATGCCACCGTGTGGAGGGCGGGCACTTTGTCACATTCTCTTGTGCAGTGAGTTGAATAAAGAGCCACCCCTCCAATGCTGCAACCTCAGTGGGAGTGAGCCGGCCCCTCCCCTCCAATGCTGCAGCCTCAGTGGGAGTGAGCCGGCCCCTCCCCTCCAATGCTGCAGCCTCAGTGGGAGTGAGCCGGCCCCTCCCCTCCAATGCTGCAGCCTCAGTGGGAGTGAGCCGGCCCCTCCCCTCCAATGCTGCAGCCTCAGTGGGAGTGAGCCGGCACACTGTGCTAAAAACACTGACACCAGTTACCACTCACCATCCAGGCACACACAGGGCTTCGAGTCAGACATTTCACTAACTTCTTCTTCAGCTTCCAGTCCTCACCCAGTCAGCGCTCCCGATCTTGTGCCGTTTGCTGAATGGGAGCCGAGTTTTATGGGGTTGTGATCGGTGGGGAACCGGCTGCAAAACCGGGAAAGGGGCGGCTCGGTGCCGCCTCAATGCACACGGGGAAGCCAAGTGAGTGAGCGGCTGAAAGTTTGAATTGCACCCGGCTTGTAGACTGGAGTTTGATTTTAGTCACTCTGCCAATATTGCAAATCACAAAGGACCCGATCGGAATCGCTGTCATTGAGAAATCTTTTTGGGCCGTGTTGTGAGTGAAGGAACCGGTTGGAAATCAAACTTTGAGCCGCTGAGTCACTTCGGAAGCCCGTGTGCATTGAGGCCGGAGCGAGCTGAAAGTTTGAATTGCACCCGGATCCTTCACTCACAACACGGCCCAAAGAGATTTCTCAATGACTGGTGACCTCTGGACCGTGTGCACCTTCCTGTCTGTGGTAAGACTGAACTACACTGAATATTGTTATTAACTCTGTAAATATCTAGAATCAGAATGAATCCTGTTGGCAATCTATAATTTCAAATCTCAAATCACACTCAATTCCTGGCACTGGATTGTGTCCAAAACTCATCCACAGGTCTGTGCAGGTTCCAGCCAGTTCAGCTGCTCACTGCAATGGAAAGTTGTCTGTTTGATATAGTGCTGAGCTGGTTCATTGTTCACTGATGCTCACTGTTGTCTCCAATCTCTGTGTCCTTTATATTTTCTCCAGCACCAATTCAGTAAATAAAAACCACAAAACTACAATTACTGGTGTCGGAGGGAGAAAGGGTCTGACATGTGTTGTAAATGGTCATGTTTCCAAAATTAAACATGTTATATTTGAGTTTACCCAGTCACAACTGACACACACTTCTCCCTTAACATCACTAAATTCAGATTACATGGTCATTTAACGGTCGCTATTCATGGGATCTTCCTGTGTGTAAATGTCCTGTGGTGGTTCACATTACAACAGGGATTGTTCTTTGAAAGCATTTCCCCTCTCCCTGACGGCTCTCTTACTGCTGTGTTACTGGCAGAATTCTGTTGACAGGGCTGCAGTGTTACCTGCTCTGCTGTATGTGTCAGTGACATGGAGAATGTACAGCAGATACCTTCAATCCCTGGAGACCAGGACTCCCCTACAAAATCCTGTAAATTGAATGGCAGAATAAGTGCTATCTTGTTAGTGTCATGTCTCAGGCCAACATCCCAGTGTGAGGCACGGGTTATGGTTCATCAGCTACACTGGGCGAGTTACATGGCCCACATGCCTGATTCAAGACTCCCAAAACAAGCTCTCTGCTCAGAACTATGTCATGGCAGCAAGTCACCAGGAGGGCAGTAGAATGTTTTCAGGGACGTCCACAAAGCCTCCGTGAGGAAATGTACCAGCCCCACCAATTTGCAGGAACCTCTTGCTCGAAATGACCAAACTGGAGACAAAACATCCGGGAAAGAGCCAACCATTTTGCGTGTCTTCGGTAGATTAGATAGAAGCCAGGCACAAACAGCGGAAGGAGGTTGCAAAATCCAAGCCTCCCACCCACTTCATTAAACACTACCTGCGCCACCTGTGGCAGAGTGTGTGGACCCAATATTGGACATTTTAGTCACTGCAAGACCCACATCCCTGGAGTGGAGGAAGATCATCCTCGGTCCTGAGGAGCTGCTTTAAGAGAGAGAGAGAGACTGACAGAGAGTTTGACAGTTTTACTCATTCTACTAATTGCTATTCATGGGAACGTCCTGTTTGTAAATATCCTGGGGTGCTTCACGTTACAATAGAGATTGTTATTTGAAAGCATTTCACCTTTTCTGACGGCCCTTTCACTATTGAAAGTCCCAATCAAGCACTTTGTGAATTTTGTAAATTCCACTTTCAAATTCCCGTTCTGCACACTCTCTGTCCTTGAAAGATGCCGGCTCATCTCCAACCAACGGTATGGTGGCACAGTGGTTAGCACTGCTGCCTCACAGCTCCAGGGACCCGGGCTTGAAATTCCGGCCTCAGGTGACTATCAGTATGGAGTTTGCACGATCTTCCCGTGTCTGCGTGGGTTTCCTTCGGACGCTCCACCTTCATCCCACAGACCAAAGATGCATACGTCAGGTGGATTGACAATGCAAAATTGCCCCTTAGTGTCCAGAAAGTTTTGTTGAGTTACTGGATTATGGGGATAGGATGGAGGCATGGGTTTATGTAGGATGTTATTTCCAACGGCCGGTGCAGACTCATTGGGCTGAATAGCCTCCTTCTGCACTGTAAATTCTATGATTCTATTAACTCCTTACTCTCCTAATTCCTTGAAATTATTGTCAATTTACATGTTCACACACATCTTTCCCAGAATTTCCTGTTTGATCCTCTCCATTCAGGTTTCACCCCATTACACCACTGTGAGGACTCTACCCAAATTCATAATGGCATCCTGTGTGATAGTGATCAAAGCCCATTATCCCTGCTCAATAACCCTGCTGCCTTTAACATGCTCCATGACACATCCATCTCACCTTCGATACCATTCTCAGTGCCATTACCATCCCATTGTTCCACTCAGCCCAATCTATTTGCAGACTGAAATACGGGTAACATGTTTCTCATTGGATTAGCACCCAAGTCTTTCTCATGTGATTTTTATTTTGCGTTTTCTCTCTCCAGTGTGTCTGTCTGTGACTCATGTCATATGCTTAATAAAATATGGATATTGCTTTTAACAACTCACAGCTATGTGTAATATTGAAAGGAGTGTAGACACATGGTGGTCGTGATTGTTTAAAGTAACTTACACTATTTTGGATTTAGGCATGTCGGTCACCAACAGGAAGTCCACAATATAAATGCTGTGGCGAAGGACGGAATTTTAAACATTTTTTGTTCTTCATTTTGTTTTTAAATTTGGAGTTCCTAATTCATTTTTTCCATTTAAGGGGCAATTTTGCGTGGCCAATCCCCCTCTCCTGTACATCTTTGGGTTGTGGGGGTATATCCCATGCAAACACAGGGAGAATGTGCAAATTCCACATGGGCACTGACCCAGAGCCAGATCGAACCTGGGGCCAGGGCGCTGTGATGCAGCAGTCCTAACCTCTGCGCCACCAGGCTGCCCCGGGACAGTTTTAAATTTGGCAAATTAAAGTTCAATTACCAGACTGAAACAGATGGGAATGGGGTTTTAATACAGAACATTATGCAATGCGGCTTGATGGTACAGTTAGAACTCAGCTCAATTCCACAAGGTCACTCTCTCATTCGGAATATCAGGCATGGAAGAGACGAATGAGGGCAGGAAAACCAATGAAGGGATGTCTGTGAGATGGAGTGTTGACATGGACCATGTTGGTTGGGGTCTGTGTTTGGGGGGTGGGATGGCTGTGTCATTGTGGGTTTTTGTCTTTGTTGGATTTTTCTGTTTAAAAGTGTTAAAATTATGAATGGCGTAAAACAACTTTCTAAAAAAAAGGAATATCACATTCTTAAATAAAAGAATGACACTAATCACTGGAGATGCAATTATTAAACTTTATTTAATACAAGACACAAATAACAGAAAATTCAATAATATTAATACACTTTTCACGACTTTATGTAAACACAATTCATCAGGATATCGACAGTGAAACACGCAGTGTGTGGAATACAGTACATATGGATAATGCTTCAGATATTGTGTCTGAGGGGCCTGTTGTTCAGGAACAGCAGCTACATTTGTCAGAGGATTTGCCTTTACACACACAGCCATTGGCACAGTTCGTACATCCTGCAGGACAGCAAGAGCAGCAACCTGAGAGGACAGGACAAAGACACAAATCAGTAACAATCAATGAGTTGACTGAAACCGCCCCCCCCCCCCCCCCCCCAGAGCCTCCCATTGCAGCACTCAGCTCCTCACTCACAAACTCATCTGGGTCATATCCCCAAGTAACCCATCTGCAGAGGCTCAGCATCTACGGGGCCTCACGGTAGCATGGTGGTTAGCATCAATGCTTCACAGCTCCAGGGTCCCAGGTTCGATTCCCGGCTGGGTCACTGTCTGTGTGGAGTCTGCACGTCCTCCCCGTGTGTGCGTGGGTTTCCTCCGGGTGCTCCGGTTTCCTCCCACAGTCCAAAGATGTGCGGGTTAGGTGGATTGGCCATGCTAAATTGCCCGTAGTATAAGGTTAATGGGGGGATTGTTGGGTTACGGGTATACGGGTTACGTGGGTTTAAGTAGGGTGATGTGGAGATGCCGGCGTTGGACTGGGGTGAGCACAGTAAGAAGTCTTACAACACCAGGTTAAAGTCCAACAGGTTTGTTTCAAACACGAGCTTTCGGAGCACGGCTCCTTCTTCAGGTGAATGGAAAGGCTTGTTCCAGAAATGTTTATATAGACACCAGGTTATATAAACATTTCTGGAACAAGCCTTTCCATTCACCTGAAGAAGGAGCCGTGCTCCGAAAGCTCGTGTTTGAAACAAACCTGTTGGACTTTAACCTGGTGTTGTAAGACTTCTTAAGTAGGGTGATCATTGCTCGGCACAACATCGAGGGCCGAAGGGCCTGTTCTGTGCTGTACTGTTCTATGTTCTATGTTCTATCAGAACACTGTGTGAGAGAGTTTGGGTGAAGATGTTCCACTCACTGTCTCTAATACACCATTTCTAATCATCAGTCTATAATATCAACACTTTCTGATGTGACACTCAGACACTTCTTTAACCAGCAGCTTCCTATCTCCACATTCTTTAGCCTGGGTATGGAATCAATTTGATGGGAATGAAATCAGGTGAAATCCTAGATCTTGTACTTTTCTATCGTGTTCCTCTGAGTTCTACTCAGAACTACCTGTCCCATCAATGCAATGTGAGCAGTTTGAAACTCTCCCCCAGTTACTCACTTTTCTGGCAGCGTCCAGCTTTGCTGGTGGCACATCGGCAGTCGGAGCACCTGCAGGTGTTTTCACAGGAGCAGGATCCTGAAAAGAGGAGAAAGACAGACATTGAGTTGTGTTCAAAGCCTGAGAAATGCAGCCCATGCCACCGTGTGGAGGGCGGGCTCTTTGTCACATTCTCTTGTGCAGTGAGTTGAATAAAGAACCTCCCCTCCAATGCTGCAGCGTCAGTGGGAGTGAGCCGGCCCCTCCCCTCCAATGCTGCAGCCTCAGTGGGAGTGAGCCGGCCCCTCCCCTCCAATGCTGCAGCCTCAGTGGGAGTGAGCCGGCCCCTCCCCTCCAATGCTGCAGCCTCAGTGGGAGTGAGCCGGCCCCTCCCCTCCAATGCTGCAGCCTCAGTGGGAGTGAGCCGGCACACTGTGCTAAAAACACTGACACCAGTTACCACTCACCATCCAGGCACACACAGGGCTTCGAGTCAGACATTTCACTAACTTCTTCTTCAGCTTCCAGTCCTCACCCAGTCAGCGCTCCCGATCTTGTGCCGTTTGCTGAATGGGAGCCGAGTTTTATGGGGTTGTGATCGGTGGGGAACCGGCTGCAAAACCGGGAAAGGGGCGGCTCGGTGCCGCCTCAATGCACACGGGGAAGCCAAGTGAGTGAGCGGCTGAAAGTTTGAATTGCACCCGGCTTGTAGACTGGAGTTTGATTTTAGTCACTCTGCCAATATTGCAAATCACAAAGGACCCGATCGGAATCGCTGTCATTGAGAAATCTTTTTGGGCCGTGTTGTGAGTGAAGGAACCGGTTGGAAATCAAACTTTGAGCCGCTGAGTCACTTCGGAAGCCCGTGTGCATTGAGGCCGGAGCGAGCTGAAAGTTTGAATTGCACCCGGATCCTTCACTCACAACACGGCCCAAAGAGATTTCTCAATGACTGGTGACCTCTGGACCGTGTGCACCTTCCTGTCTGTGGTAAGACTGAACTACACTGAATATTGTTATTAACTCTGTAAATATCTAGAATCAGAATGAATCCTGTTGGCAATCTATAATTTCAAATCTCAAATCACACTCAATTCCTGGCACTGGATTGTGTCCAAAACTCATCCACAGGTCTGTGCAGGTTCCAGCCAGTTCAGCTGCTCACTGCAATGGAAAGTTGTCTGTTTGATATAGTGCTGAGCTGGTTCATTGTTCACTGATGCTCACTGTTGTCTCCAATCTCTGTGTCCTTTATATTTTCTCCAGCACCAATTCAGTAAATAAAAACCACAAAACTACAATTACTGGTGTCGGAGGGAGAAAGGGTCTGACATGTGTTGTAAATGGTCATGTTTCCAAAATTAAACATGTTATATTTGAGTTTACCCAGTCACAACTGACACACACTTCTCCCTTAACATCACTAAATTCAGATTACATGGTCATTTAACGGTCGCTATTCATGGGATCTTCCTGTGTGTAAATGTCCTGTGGTGGTTCACATTACAACAGGGATTGTTCTTTGAAAGCATTTCCCCTCTCCCTGACGGCTCTCTTACTGCTGTGTTACTGGCAGAATTCTGTTGACAGGGCTGCAGTGTTACCTGCTCTGCTGTATGTGTCAGTGACATGGAGAATGTACAGCAGATACCTTCAATCCCTGGAGACCAGGACTCCCCTACAAAATCCTGTAAATTGAATGGCAGAATAAGTGCTATCTTGTTAGTGTCATGTCTCAGGCCAACATCCCAGTGTGAGGCACGGGTTATGGTTCATCAGCTACACTGGGCGAGTTACATGGCCCACATGCCTGATTCAAGACTCCCAAAACAAGCTCTCTGCTCTGAACTATGTCATGGCAGCAAGTCACCAGGAGGGCAGTAGAATGTTTTCAGGGACGTCCACAAAGCCTCCGTGAGGAAATGTACCAGCCCCACCAATTTGCAGGAACCTCTTGCTCGAAATGACCAAACTGGAGACAAAACATCCGGGAAAGAGCCAACCATTTTGCGTGTCTTCGGTAGATTAGATAGAAGCCAGGCACAAACAGCGGAAGGGGGTTGCAAAATCCAAGCCTCCCACCCACTTCATTAAACACTACCTGCGCCACCTGTGGCAGAGTGTGTGGACCCAATATTGGACATTTTAGTCACTGCAAGACCCACATCCCTGGAGTGGAGGAAGATCATCCTCGGTCCTGAGGAGCAGCTTTAAGATAGAGAGAGAGACTGACAGAGCGTTTGACAGTTTTACTCATTCTACTAATTGCTATTCATGGGAACGTCCTGTTTGTAAATATCCTGGGGTGCTTCACGTTACAATAGAGATTGTTATTTGAAAGCATTTCACCTTTTCTGACGGCCCTTTCACTATTGAAAGTCCCAATCAAGCACTTTGTGAATTTTGTAAATTCCACTTTCAAATTCCCGTTCTGCACACTCTCTGTCCTTGAAAGATGCCGGCTCATCTCCAACCAACGGTATGGTGGCACAGTGGTTAGCACTGCTGCCTCACAGCTCCAGGGACCCGGGCTTGAAATTCCGGCCTCAGGTGACTATCAGTATGGAGTTTGCACGATCTTCCCGTGTCTGCGTGGGTTTCCTTCGGACGCTCCACCTTCATCCCACAGACCAAAGATGCATACGTCAGGTGGATTGACAATGCAAAATTGCCCCTTAGTGTCCAGAAAGTTTTGTTGAGTTACTGGATTATGGGGATAGGATGGAGGCATGGGTTTATGTAGGATGTTATTTCCAACGGCCGGTGCAGACTCATTGGGCTGAATAGCCTCCTTCTGCACTGTAAATTCTATGATTCTATTAACTCCTTACTCTCCTAATTCCTTGAAATTATTGTCAATTTACATGTTCACACACATCTTTCCCAGAATTTCCTGTTTGATCCTCTCCATTCAGGTTTCACCCCATTACACCACTGTGAGGACTCTACCCAAATTCATAATGGCATCCTGTGTGATAGTGATCAAAGCCCATTATCCCTGCTCAATAACCCTGCTGCCTTTAACATGCTCCATGACACATCCACCTTCGATACCATTCTCAGTGCCATTACCATCCCATGGTTCCACTCAGCCCAATCTATTTGCAGACTGAAATACGGGTAACATGTTTCTCATTGGATTAACACCCAAGTCTTTCTCATGTGATTTTTATTTTGCGTTTTCTCTCTCCAGTGTGTCTGTCTGTGACTCATGTCATATGCTTAATAAAATATGGATATTGCTTTTAACAACTCACAGCTATGTGTAATATTGAAAGGAGTGTAGACACATGGTGGTCGTGATTGTTTAAAGTAACTTACACTATTTTGGATTTAGGCATGTCGGTCACCAACAGGAAGTCCACAATATAAATGCTGTGGCGAAGGACGGAATTTTAAACATTTTTTGTTCTTCATTTTGTTTTTAAATTTGGAGTTCCTAATTCATTTTTTCCATTTAAGGGGCAATTTTGCGTGGCCAATCCCCCTCTCCTGTCCATCTTTGGGTTGTGGGGGTATATCCCATGCAAACACAGGGAGAATGTGCAAATTCCACATGGGCACTGACCCAGAGCCAGATCGAACCTGGGGCCAGGGCGCTGTGATGCAGCAGTCCTAACCTCTGCGCCACCACGCTGCCCCGGGACAGTTTTAAATTTGGAAAATTAAAGTTCAATTACCAGACTGAAACAGATGGGAATGGGGTTTTAATACAGAACATTATGCAATGCGGCTTGACGGTACAGTTAGAACTCAGCTCAATTCCACAAGGTCATTCTCTCATTCGGAATATCAGGCATGGAAGAGACGAATGAGGGCAGGAAAACCAATGAAGGGATGTCTGTGAGATGGAGTGTTGACATGGACCATGTTGGTTGGGGTCTGTGTTTGGGGGGTGGGATGGCTGTGTCATTGTGGGTTTTTGTCTTTGTTGGATTTTTCTGTTTAAAAGTGTTAAAATTATGAATGGCGTAAAACAACTTTCTAAAAAAAAGGAATATCACATTCTTAAATAAAAGAATGACACTAATCACTGGAGATGCAATTATTAAATTTTATTTAATACAAGACACAAATAACAGAAAATTCAATAATATTCATACACTTTTCACGACTTTATGTAAACACAATTCATCAGGATATCGACAGTGAAACATGCAGTGTGTGGAATACAGTACATATGGATAATGTTTCAGATATTGTGTCTGACGGGCCTGTTGTTCAGGAACAGCAGCTACATTTGTCAGAGGATTTGCCTTTACACACACAGCCATTGGCACAGTTCGTACATCCTGCAGGACAGCAAGAGCAGCAACCTGAGAGGACAGGACAAAGACACAAATCAGTAACAATCAATGAGTTGACTGAAACCCCCCCCCCCCCCCCCCCCCAGAGCCTCCCATTGCAGCACTCAGCTCCTCACTCACAAACTCATCTGGGTCATATCCCCAAGTAACCCATCTGCAGAGGCTCAGCATCAGAACACTGTGTGAGAGAGTTTGGGTGAAGATGTTCCACTCACTGTCTCTAATACACCATTTCTAATCATCAGTCTATAATATCAACACTTTCTGATGTGACACTCAGACACTTCTTTAACCAGCAGCTTCCTGTCTCCACATTCTTTAGCCTGGGTATGGAATCAATTTGATGGGAATGAAATCAGGTGAAATCCTCGATCTTGTACTTTTCTATCGTGTTCCTCTGTGAGTTCTACTCAGAACTATCTGTCCCATCAATGCAATGTGAGCAGTTTGAAACTCTCCCCCAGTTACTCACTTTTCTGGCAGCGTCCAGCTTTGCTGGTGGCACATCGGCAGTCGGAGCACCTGCAGGTGTTTTCACAGGAGCAGGATCCTGAAAAGAGGAGAAAGACAGACATTGAGTTGTGTTCGAAGCCTGAGAAATGCAGCCCATGCCACCGTGTGGAGGGCGGGCACTTTGTCACATTCTCTTGTGCAGTGAGTTGAATAAAGAGCCTCCCCTCCAATGCTGCAGCCTCAGTGGGAGTGAGCCGGCCCCTCCCCTCCAATGCTGCAGCCTCAGTGGGAGTGAGCCGGCACACTGTGCTAAAAACACTGACACCAGTTACCACTCACCATTCAGGCACACACAGGGCTTCGAGTCAGACATTTCACTAACTTCTTCTTCAGCTTCCAGTCCTCACCCAGTCAGCGCTTCCCGATCTTGTGCCGTTTGCTGAATGGGAGCCGAGTTTTATGGGGTTGTGATCGGTGGGGAACCGGCTGCAAAACCGGGAAAGGGGCGGCTCGGTGCCGCCTCAATGCACACGGGGAAGCCAAGTGAGTGAGCGGCTGAAAGTTTGAATTGCACACGGCTTGTAGACTGGAGTTTGATTTTAGTCACTCTGCCAATATTGCAAATCACAAAGGACCCGATCGGAATCGCTGTCATTGAGAAATCTTTTTGGGCCGTGTTGTGAGTGAAGGAACCGGTTGGAAATCGAATTTTGAGCCGCTGAGTCACTTCGGAAGCCCGTGTGCATTGAGGCCGGAGCGAGCTGAAAGTTTGAATTGCACCCGGATCCTTCACTCACAACACGGCCCAAAGAGATTTCTCAATGACTGGTGACCTCTGGACCGTGTGCACCTTCCTGTCTGTGGTAAGACTGAACTACACTGAATATTGTTATTAACTCTGTGAATATCTAGAATCAGAATGAATCCTGTTGGCAATCGATAATTTCAAATCTCAAATCACACTCAATTCCGGGCACAGGATTGTGTCCAAAACTCATCCACAGGTCTGTGCAGGTTCCAGCCAGTTCAGCTGCTCACTGCAATGGAAAGTTGTCTGTTTGATATAGTGCTGAGCTGGTTCATTGTTCACTGATGCTCACTGTTGTCTCCAATCTCTATGTCCTTTATATTTTCTCCAGCACCAATTCAGTAAATAAAAACCACAAAACTACAATTACTGGTGTCGGAGGGAGAAAGGGTCTGACATGTGTTGTAAATGGTCATGTTTCCAAAATTAAACATGTTATATTTGAGTTTACCCAGTCACAACTGACACACACTTCTCCATTAACATCACTAAATTCAGATGACATACTCATTTAACGGTCGCTATTCATGGGATCTTCCTGTGTGTAAATGTCCTGTGGTGGTTCACATTACAACAGGGATTGTTCTTTGAAAGCATTTCCCCTCTCCCTGACGGCTCTCTTCCTGCTGTGTTACTGGCAGAATTCTGTTGACAGGGCTGCAGTGTTACCTGCTCTGCTGTATGTGTCAGTGACATGGAGAATGTACAGCAGATACCTTCAATCCCTGGAGACCAGGACTCCCCTACAAAATCCTGTAAATTGAATGGCAGAATAAGTGCTATCTTGTTAGTGTCATGTCTCAGGCCAACATCCCAGTGTGAGGCACGGGTTATGGTTCATCAGCTACACTGGGCGAGTTACATGGCCCACATGCCTGATTCAAGACTCCCAAAACAAGCTCTCTGCTCTGAACTATGTCATGGCAGCAAGTCACCAGGAGGGCAGTAGAATGTTTTCAGGGACGTCCACAAAGCCTCCGTGAGGAAATGTACCAGCCCCACCAATTTGCAGGAACCTCTTGCTCGAAATGACCAAACTGGAGACAAAACATCCGGGAAAGAGCCAACCATTTTGCGTGTCTTCGGTAGATTAGATAGAAGCCAGGCACAAACAGCGGAAGGGGGTTGCAAAATCCAAGCCTCCCACCCACTTCATTAAACACTACCTGCGCCACCTGTGGCAGAGTGTGTGGACCCAATATTGGACATTTTAGTCACTGCAAGACCCACATCCCTGGAGTGGAGGAAGATCATCCTCGGTCCTGAGGAGCTGCTTTAAGAGAGAAAGAGAGACTGACAGAGCGTTTGACAGTTTTACTCATTCTACTAATTGCTATTCATGGGAACTTCCTGTTTGTAAATATCCTGGGGTGCTTCACATTACAATAGAGATTGTTATTTGAAAGTATTTCACCTTTTCTGACGGCCCTTTCACTATTGAAAGTCCCAATCAAGCACTTTGTGAATTTTGTAAATTCCACTTTCAAATTCCCGTTCTGCACACTCTCTGTCCTTGAAAGATGCCGGCTCATCTCCAACCAACGGTATGGTGGCACAGTGGTTAGCACTGCTGCCTCACAGCTCCAGGGACCCGGGGTTGAAATTCCGGCCTCAGGTGACTATCAGTATGGAGTTTGCACGATCTTCCCGTGTCTGCGTGGGTTTCCTTCGGACGCTCCACCTTCATCCCACAGACCAAAGATGCATACGTCAGGTGGATTGACAATGCAAAATTGCCCCTTAGTGTCCAGAAAGTTTTGTTGAGTTACTGGATTATGGGGATAGGATGGAGGCATGGGTTTATGTAGGATGTTATTTCCAACGGCCGGTGCAGACTCATTGGGCTGAATAGCCTCCTTCTGCACTGTAAATTCTATGATTCTATTAACTCCTTACTCTCCTAATTCCTTGAAATTATTGTCAATTTACATGTTCACACACATCTTTCCCAGAATTTCCTGTTTGATCCTCTCCATTCAGGTTTCACACCATTACACCACTGTGAGGACTCTACCCAAATTCATAATGGCATCCTGTGTGATAGTGATCAAAGCCCATTATCCCTGCTCAATAACCCTGCTGCCTTTAACATGCTCCATGACACATCCACCTTCACCTTCGATACCTTTCTCAGTGCCATTACCATCCCATGGTTCCACTCAGCCCAATCTATTTGCAGACTGAAATACGGGTAACATGTTTCTCATTGGATTAACACCCAAGTCTTTCTCATGTGATTTTTATTTTGCGTTTTCTCTCTCCAGTGTGTCTGTCTGTGACTCATGTCATATGCTTAATAAAATATGGATATTGCTTTTAACAACTCACAGCTATGTGTAATATTGAAAGGAGTGTAGACACATGGTGGTCGTGATTGTTTAAAGTAACTTACACTATTTTGGATTTAGGCATGTCGGTCACCAACAGGAAGTCCACAATATAAATGCTGTGGCGAAGGACGGAATTTTAAACATTTTTTGTTCTTCATTTTGTTTTTAAATTTGGAGTTCCTAATTCATTTTTTCCATTTAAGGGGCAATTTTGCGTGGCCAATCCCCCTCTCCTGTACATCTTTGGGTTGTGGGGGTATATCCCATGCAAACACAGGGAGAATGTGTAAATTCCACATGGGCACTGACCCAGAGCCAGATCGAACCTGGGGCCAGGGCGCTGTGATGCAGCAGTCCTAACCTCTGCGCCACCACGCTGCCCCGGGACAGTTTTAAATTTGGCAAATTAAAGTTCAATTACCAGACTGAAACAGATGGGAATGGGGTTTTAATACAGAACATTATGCAATGCGGCTTGATGGTACAGTTAGAACTCAGCTCAATTCCACAAGGTCACTCTCTCATTCGGAATATCAGGCATGGAAGAGACGAATGAGGGCAGGAAAACCAATGAAGGGATGTCTGTGAGATGGAGTGTTGACATGGACCATGTTGGTTGGGGTCTGTGTTTGGGGGGTGGGATGGCTGTGTCATTGTGGGTTTTTGCCTTTGTTGGATTTTTCTGTTTAAAAGTGTTAAAATTATGAATGGCGTAAAACAACTTTCTAAAAAAAAGGAATATCACATTCTTAAATAAAAGAATGACACTAATCACTGGAGATGCAATTATTAAATTTTATTTAATACAAGACACAAATAACAGAAAATTTAATAATATTCATACACTTTTCACGACTTTATGTAAACACAATTCATCAGGATATCGACAGTGAAACACGCAGTGTGTGGAATACAGTACATATGGATAATGTTTCAGATATTGTGTCTGAGGGGCCTGTTGTTCAGGAACAGCAGCTACATTTGTCAGAGGATTTGCCTTTACACACACAGCCATTGGCACAGTTCGTACATCCTGCAGGACAGCAAGAGCAGCAACCTGAGAGGACAGGACAAAGACACAAATCAGTAACAATCAATGAGTTGACTGAAACCCCCCCCCCCCCCCCCCCCCCCCAGAGCCTCCCATTGCAGCACTCAGCTCCTCACTCACAAACTCATCTGGGTCATATCCCCAAGTAACCCATCTGCAGAGGCTCAGCATCAGAACACTGTGTGAGAGAGTTTGGGTGAAGATGTTCCACTCACTGTCTCTAATACACCATTTCTAATCATCAGTCTATAATATCAACACTTTCTGATGTGACACTCAGACACTTCTTTAACCAGCAGCTTCCTGTCTCCACATTCTTTAGCCTGGGTATGGAATCAATTTGATGGGAATGAAATCAGGTGAAATCCTAGATCTTGTACTTTTCTATCGTGTTCCTCTGAGTTCTACTCAGAACTACCTGTCCCATCAATGCAATGTGAGCAGTTTGAAACTCTCCCCCAGTTACTCACTTTTCTGGCAGCGTCCAGCTTTGCTGGTGGCACATCGGCAGTCGGAGCACCTGCAGGTGTTTTCACAGGAGCAGGATCCTGAAAAGAGGAGAAAGACAGACAATGAGTTGTGTTCAAAGCCTGAGAAATGCAGCCCATGCCACCGTGTGGAGGGCGGGCTCTTTGTCACATTCTCTTGTGCAGTGAGTTGAATAAAGAGCCTCCCCTCCAATGCTGCAGCCTCAGTGGGAGTGAGCCGGCACACTGTGCTAAAAACACTGACACCAGTTACCACTCACCATCCAGGCACACACAGGGCTTCGAGTCAGACATTTCACTAACTTCTTCTTCAGCTTCCAGTCCTCACCCAGTCAGCGCTTCCCGATCTTGTGCCGTTTGCTGAATGGGAGCCGAGTTTTATGGGGTTGTGATCGGTGGGGAACCGGCTGCAAAACCGGGAAAGGGGCGGCTCGGTGCCGCCTCAATGCACACGGGGAAGCCAAGTGAGTGAGCGGCTGAAAGTTTGAATTGCACCCGGCTTGTAGACTGGAGTTTGATTTTAGTCACTCTGCCAATATTGCAAATCACAAAGGACCCGATCGGAATCGCTGTCATTGAACCTGTCCACGATCTACAAGGCTCAAATCAGGTGTGTCATGTCACACTCTCCACATACTGTATTGCAGGAGGATTCTGGAATGTGGAGCTGTGTTGAGTGACCAGAGGACAAGGGGATAGTATGTAATCTGGAGCAGCCGCATGTGGCATCAGGAAGCATTAACAAAACTGATTATTGCTCACAGACAACTTTCCATTGCAGTGAGCAGCTGAACTGGCTGGAACCTGCACAGACCTGTGGATGAGTTTTGGACACAATCCAGTGCCAGGAATTGAGTGTGATTTGAGATTTGAAATTATAGATTGCCAACAGGATTCATTCTGATTCTAGATATTTACAGAGTTAATAACAATATTCAGTGTAGTTCAGTCTTACCACAGACAGGAAGGTGCACACGGTCCAGAGGTCACCAGTCATTGAGAAATCTCTTTGGGCCGTGTTGTGAGTGAAGGATCCGGGTGCAATTCAAACTTTCAGCTCGCTCCGGCCTCAATGCACACGGGCTTCCGAAGTGACTCAGCGGCTCAAAGTTTGATTTCCACCCGGTTCCTTCACTCACAACACGGCCCAAAAAGATTTCTCAATGACAGCGATTCCGATCGGGTCCTTTGTGATTTGCAATATTGGCACAGTGACTAAAATCAAACTCCAGTCTACAAGGTGAACACAGCATCCTCTCCATTCCCCCGGTTCCATCCTCGTTCACCAATGGGTCTGACCAGGAACTGCTTTCCCCATTCCCTGCCACATGCGGCTGCTCCAGATTACATACTATCCCCTTGTCCTCTGGTCACTCAACACAGCTCCCCATTCCAGAATCCTCCTGCAATACAACAATGTCCCTCGCTTCCAGCTCTCTCCCGCCAACATTTCTCTTTGGAAACTGCATTGTCCTGGATGGAGTCAAGTGTTGTTGTAACCACATTAATCCCGGCATGTGGAGAGTGTAACATCACACAACTGACTTGAACCTTGTAGATAGTGGACAGGTTCTGGGGCATCAGGATTTGGGTTATTTGCTGCAAACTTACACAACCTTTAACCAGCTCTTGTGCCCACAATATTTATCTTCATAGAGTTTATAGAATTTATAGGGCAGAAGGAGGCCATTCGGCCCATCGAGTCTGCACCGGCCCTTGGAAAGAGCACCCTACCTAATTCCATACCTCTACTCTACCCCTGTAACTCAGTAACCCCACCCGACATTTTTGGAAACTAAGGGCAATTTATCATGGCCAAACCACTTAATCTGCACATCTTTGGACTGTGGGAGGAAGCCGGAGCACCTGGAAAAAACCCACGCAAACACAGGGAGAACATGCAGACTCCACACAGAAAGTGACCCTGGGACCCAGAACTGTGAAGCAACCGTGCTAACCACTGTCCTGCTGTGGCTAGTCTAGTTCAGTTTCTGGTAAATGGTGTTGACAGTGGGGGATTCAGTGATGGTAATGCCATTGAATATAGAAGGATGCAGTTCAAGCCTCTCTTATTGGAGATGGCCATTGTCTGGCACAGGTGTGTTGTCAATGTTACTTGCCACTTTTTATCCCACGCCACTATATTGTCCACATTGTGCATCATACAGACATGGACTGCTCCAGTTTCTGAGGATTGGGGAATGTTACTCTACACTGGGCATTGATCAGTGATCATCCCCACTTCTGACCTTATGATATAGGGATGGTTATTGATGAAGCAGCTGAATGTGGATGGACCTCGGACACTATCCTGAGGAGTTCCTGAGTGATGTCTTGAAATAGAGTTGATTAAGCTCCATCACCCAATTCCTTCCTGCTAAGGAAAATTCCAACCTATGGAAAATATTCCCCCTGATTCCCATTGATTCCAGATTTGTTAAAGCTTCCCGATGCCATTCGGTCAAATGACACATTGACATCAAGTGTAATTACACTCACTTCACCTCTGAAATTCAGCTCTTTTGTCCATGTTTGGACCAAGGCTGTAATGTGCTAAGAGGCCCGAATGACCTCACATTGAGCATCGGTGATCCAATTATTGGTGACTAAGTGCTGGTTGACAGCACGTTAGAGAACATCTTACAGCTCCTTGTGGTGATGAAGATTAGGCTCATGGGGAAGTTTTTGCCAGCATTGGTTTTGTCCTGCTTTTAGTGGACAGGACACAGCTGAGGATTTTCCACATTCTCCAGTTGTAGCTTTACGCTGTTTCAGTTCTACTGGGACAGCTTGGCTATGGGCTGGGCTAGTTGCACAGCAGTTGTGTTCAGTACGACTGCCAGGATGATGTCAGATGCTGATCCTTTGCTGTCTCCAATGTCTCCATCTGTTATCTGATATCACATAGAGAAAATCAAACTGCCTGACGCATGTCGCCTGTGATACTGGGGACCAGAGAAGGAGACCAGGACATATTATCCACTCAGCACTCTGGCTGGAGATGGATGAATCTGATCAGCGTTGTGTTTTTTCTTCATTCCCTTGCCTTCCAGATCTTACAGGATGGGGATATTTGTGGTGATTTCTCCTTCTGTTGGTTATTGAATTGGCCCCCACCTGTAATTATTGCATGTGTCACCACTGAATCTGATATCACTTTACTGTCCACAGCATCTCAATGATTTCTCTCAGCCACTTCACCCTGGGTCCTGAATGATTTCAACCTCCATCTTGATTCACTATCTTCTCTCTCCACTCAGTTGACTGCCCTCTTATCCTCCCATAGCCTCTCTCTTCGTGGTGAATCCCCAATCCATGTTCACAGACACCCCCTTGACCTTACAATCTCAAATTGGCTCACTACTTCCACTGAGACTATCCAAGGATATCCGTCATCACTTCTTGGTCTCACTGTTCACCCACATCCCCCTCCCCTCTTCCCCATCTTTACTTTCTTTTGAATCTGTTTTTGAAAAAACTTTCCCTCAATTTAGTTACAGCAACAATTTTAAAATTCCAGCCCTCCAGCCATTGCCCCTCCCATCACCTTGATCATTCTTCACTCACTGATTTACTCACTTGCTCCCTCCCAGCACCAGAAAGTGGATGGTGCTCCCCCCACACTGTGAGGGGGAAACGTGTTGCAGACTCTCACACACTCGCTGATTCCACAGGAAATGTTGGGAAATTGCTGTCATTGAGAAATCTCTTTGGGCCGTGTTGTGAGTGAAGGATCCGGGTGCAATTCAAACTTTCAGCCGCTCACTCACTTGGCTTCCCCGTGTGCATTGAGGCGGCACCGAGCCGCCCCTTTCCCGGTTTTGCAGCCGGTTCCCCACCGATCACAATCCCATAAAACTCGGCTCCCATTCAGCAAACGGCACAAGTTCGGGAAGCGCTGACTGGGTGAGGACTGGAAGCTGAAGAAGAAGTTAGTGAAATGTCTGACTCGAAGCCCTGTGTGTGCCTGGATGGTGAGTGGTAACTGGTGTCAGTGTTTTTAGCACAGTGTGCCGGCTCACTCCCACTGAGGCTGCAGCATTGGAGGGGAGGGGCCGGCTCACTCCCACTGAGGCTGCAGCATTGGAGGGGAGGGGCCGGCTCACTCCCACTGAGGCTGTAGCATTGGAGGGGAGGGGCCGGCTCACCCCCACTGAGGCTGCAGCATTGGAGGGGAGGCTCTTTATTCAACTCACTGCACAAGAGAATGTGACAAAGAGCCCGCCCTCCACACGGCCGCATGGGCGGCATTTCTCAGGCTTTGAACACAACTCAATGTCTGTCTTTCTCCTCTTTTCAGGATCCTGCTCCTGTGAAAACACCTGCAGGTGCTCCGACTGCCGATGTGCCACCAGCAAAGCTGGACGCTGCCAGAAAAGTGAGTAACTGGGGGAGAGTTTCAAACTGCTCACATTGTATTGATGGGACAGATAGTTCTGAGTAGAACTCACAGAGGAACACGATAGAAAAGTACAAGATCTGGGATTTCACCTGATTTCATTCCCATCAAATTGCTTCCATATCCAGGCTAAAGATTGTTGAGACAGGAAGCTGCTGGTTAAAGAAGTGTCTGAGTGTCACATCAGAAAGTGTTGATATTATAGACTGATGATTAGAAATGGTGTAGTAGAGACAGTGAGTGGAACATCTTCACCCAAACTCTCTCACACAGTGTTCTGATGCTGAGCCTCTGCAGATGGGTTACTTGGGGATATGACCCAGATGAGTTTGTGAGTGAGGAGCTGAGTGCTGCAATGGGAGGCTCTGGGGGGGGGGGGGGGGGGGGGGTTTCAGTCAACTCATTGATTGTTACTGATTTGTGTCTTTGTCCTGTCCTTTCAGGTTGCTGCTCTTGCTGTCCTGCTGGATGTCCAAACTGTGCCAATGGCTGTGTGTGTAAAGGCAAATCCTCGGACAAATGTAGCTGCTGTTCCTGAACAACAGGCCCCTCAGACACAATATCTGAAATATTGTCCATATGTACTGTATTCCACACACTGCGTGTTTCACTGTCGATATCCTGATGAGTTGTGTTTACATAAAGTCATGAAAGGTGTATGAATATTATTCAATTTGTTGTTATGTGTGCCTTGTATTAAATAAAACTTAACGATTTGATCTCCAGTGATTAGTGTCATTATTTTATTTCGTGATGTGATATTCCTCATCTCATAGAAGCATATCATAGAATTTACAGTGCAGAAGGAGGCCATTCGGCTCATTGAGTCTGCACTGGCCCTTGGAAAGAACACCCTACCCAGGCCCTCACCTCCACCCTATTCCTGTAACAAAGTAACCCCACCCAACGTTTTTCGACACTAAGGGCAATTTAGCATGGCCAATCCACCCAACCCGCACATCTTTGGATTGTGAGAGGAAACCGGAGCACCCAGAGGAAACCCACGTAGACATGGGGACAACGTGCAGACTCCGCACAGATAGTGACCCAAGCTGAGAATTGAACCTGGGTCCCTGGAGCTGTGAAGCAACTGTGATATCCACTGTGTTACTGTGCTGACCCTAATGAAAGAGGAACCTCAAGGAATTGAGCTGAGTTCTAACTGTACCATCAAGTCACATTGCATCATATTATGTATTAAAACCACATTCCCATCTGTTTCAGTCTGGTCAATGAACTTACATTGTGTGATGATGGAGCTCTGTGGGAAATGATAGTCAATGATTCACTAAAATTCTGCTAATATTCTCTCTTTAAACATTTCAAGTTCTTTTTTAAAATAAATTTAGAGCACCCAATTATTTTTTCTAATTAATGGGCAATGTAGTGTGGTATCCACCTAACCTGCACATCTTTTGGGTTGTGGGGGTCAGACCCATGCAGACATGGGGAGAATATGCAAACTTCACAGAGACAGTGACCCGGGTCTGGATCGGACCCCGGTCTTCAGCGCCGTTGGCAACAGTAAACATTTCAAGTTCAATGTGAGTCTTCTTCAGAACTGGATTTGAAATGTTCACTCTGTTTCTCTTTCCACAGAAGCTGCCAATCCTGCTGAGCTTTTCCAGAACTTTCAGATCTTTAGGGTGTACAATATTTTACTTTTGCTTTGCCAGTACTTGTGTTAAGCTTCTTCAATATTGTAAAAGCTGCTGTCATGCAGGCAAGTGGAGACTGTTCCATCACACTCCTGACTTGTGTCTCGTAGTCGGTGGACACAATTTGGGGAGTCAGGAGATGAGTTACTCACTGCGGAATTCCCAGCCTCTGACCTGCTCTCAGAGTCACAGTTTTTATATATGGTTGGTCCAGTTCAGTTTCTGGTTAATTGTAACGATCAGCATGGGAGGTGATTCAGCAATGGAAGTGCCATTAATGGGAAGACGAGATGATTATATTCTCTCTTGTTGGAGATGGCCATTTTCTGGCAATTATCTTCTGCAGATTTCTTTCTGATAATTGTAAATTTTAAAAGTGTATCACATAACATTGAAAATGTTACATGATAGAAAATGCAATATAGACCAGTTTCTGTCAATACAGTACAGGAGACTGCTTCACTACACTTGTCATTACAGTGATATTTAAAATTACATTTACATTTCATGTCAAACATTCACTGGTGCACAGCATCCTAATGGATAACACAGCATCCTGTCCCTCCCTATAATGTGGTGTGAGGGCCAAGAGGAGTGAGGTCTATGGGTTCAGTGGGTAACCTCCCTGACTGAGGTGCAGCATATAGATCCACTCTGGAATTATTGGACATGGGTGCAGAACTTAAAATGTTCTCCATGCAGGGTGCAATTCAGCCTGTCAATCATTCCAACAACTCACCACTGTGTGTGAAGATAAGAAATAAACTAATAACAGGAAGTAATGGTCAGACTTCTGCACATGAGCCCTGGCAGCTTGGCTGAGCAAATTATGGGAAATAAGCCAATCTCCGTAGTGAAATGAAGGGTAAAAGGGATTCTAGCAGCACAGTGGCACAGTGGTTAGCACTGCTGCCTCACATCACCATGGACCCAGGTTTGACTTTGGTCTTGGGAGATTGTGTGTTTGGACCTTTCACATTGTCTGCGTGAGTTTCCTCTGGGCTCTGGTTTCCTCCCACTGTCCAAAGATGTGCAGCTTAAGTGGATTGGCCATTATCACTGCCTGTGGTTACTCGGACAGGGTGGGGGAGTGGGCCTATGTACTGCACTCTTTTGAAGTGTCGGTACAGACTTGATGGGTGAACGGCCTCCTTCTGCACAGGAGGGATTCTATGGATAGAAAATTAGCCGAGTAATAGGGACCAGAGTATACTGCTCAGTGGATACATGTCAGGCTTGAAATTGGGGGTGTTCCTTTTCCAGATATATATCAATGATCTAGATCCTGGTCTGCGGGTGACAGTTTTAAAGTTTGCGAATGTTATGAAACTTGGAATTATTGTAAACTGAGAGAGTAGAACTTGAAACGGTCAGAGACAATTTGTTGGAGTGGGCAGCTGGGTGGCAGATGATGTTTAATGCAGACATGTGAGGTGATGTATTTTGGTTGTAAAAATATGGAGAGCCGATCTAAAATAATGAGTAAAACTCATAAGGGCCTGTGGGAGCAGAGGGACCTGGTTGATTGTGTGCATAGTTAATTGAGAGGTGGAAATAACAGTTAATAAAACATATAGAATTCTGGGCTTTAGTAATGGGGGCGTATTGTAGAAGAGAAAGTGATTCTCCTGAAGTTGTAGAAGACACTAGTTAGACCTCAGCTGGAATATTGTTTGCAGTTCTGTGTGCCACACTATCGGAAGGATGTGAATGCATTGGTGAGACTGCAGAGGAGGTTTAGAACCATGGTTCCAGGGATGCGATACCTCAGTTATGAGGATAGAATGGACGTGTTGGGACTGTTCTCCTTGAGGTGGGGAAGTCGAAGAGGAAACTTTACACGGATTGTGTAGGAGAGAGGGCTTTCGTTTATTGTATCACAGGGCCGCAGGCTGGCGCAGTGCTTACAACCCAAAGATGTGCAGGGTACGTGGATTGGCCCGGCTATATTGTCCCTTACGTGGAAAAAAAGCATCGAGTACTCTAAATTTATATTAGAAAAGAGAAAAAAAAGACTTGCCACAGGGGCTGATTTTTTACAGCCTCACTCAAATCTCCTCCATTCCCCGACAGCATTCACATTGTGGATTTCCTGATGGTGATCCACATGCTCAAATCCAAAATAGTATAATTCACTTTAAACAATCACTTCCACCATGTGTCTATGCTCATTTAAATTTACAGTGCAAAGGCGGGCATTCAGCCTGTCGGGTCTGCACCGGCCCTTGGAAAAATCCTACTTAAACCCATACTTCCGCTCTACCCCTGTAACCCAATAACCTCAGCTAACCTTTGGGATACTAAGGGGCAATTTAGCATGGCCAATCCACCTACCCTGCACATATTTGGACTGTGGAAGGAAACCGGAGCATCCGGAGGAAACCCACGCACACACAGGAAGAACGTGCAAACTTCACACAGACAGTGTCCCGAGGCCGGAATCGAACCCGGGTCCCTGGACCTGTGAGGCAACAGTGCTGTGAGGCAGCAGTGCTAACCACTGCATCACCGTACCGTTGGTTGGAGATGAGGCAGCTTCTTTCAAGGACAGTGAGCGAGCTGAAAGGGAATATGAATGTAGAATTTACAAAATTTCCCAAGTGCCTAATTGGGACTGTCAGCAGTAAGAGGGCCTTCAGGAAGAGGTGAAATGCTTTCAAAGAATAATCCCTATTGTAATGTGAAGCAGCACAGCATAGTTACATACAGGAAGATCCCATGGATAACAATCAGTAAAATGAGTAAAACTGTCAAACATTCTGTCAGTCAAGTCGGCATGTGGCACAGTGGTTAGCACTGGAAATACGGCACTGAGGACACAGGTACAAATCCTGGCCCTGGATCACTGTCTGTGCGGAGTTTGCGCATTCTCCCCGTGTCACCGTGGGTTTCACCCCCACAACCCATAGATTGGCCAAGCCACATTGCCCCTTAATTGGAAAAAAAATTATTGGGTACTCTAAATTTCTTTTTAAAAACATTCTGTCAGTCCCTCTCTCTCTTAAGCAGCCCCTCAGGACCGAGGATGATCTTCCTCCACTCCAGGGATGTGGGTCTTGCAGTGACTAAAATGTCCAATATTGGGTCCACACACTCTGCCTCAGGTGGCGCAGGTAGTGTTTGATGAAGTGGGTGGGAGGCTTGGATTTTGCAACCACCTTCCGCTGTTTGTGCCTGGCCTCTATCTAGCCTACCGAAGACACGCAAAATGGTTGGCTCTTTCCCGGATGTTTTGTCTCCAGTTTGGTCATTTCGAGCAAGAGGTTCCTGCAAATTGGTGGGGCTGGTACATTTTCTCACGGAGGCTTTGTGGACGTCCCTGAAAACAGTCTACTGCCCTCCTGGTAACTTGCTGCCATGACATAGTTCAGAGCAGAGAGCTTGTTTTGGGAGTCTTGAATCAGGCATGTGGGCCATGTAACTCGCCCAGTGTAGCTGATGAACCATAACCCGTGCCTCACACTGGGATGTTGGCCTGAGACATGACACTAACAAGGGAGCACTTATTCTGTCATTGAATTTACAGGATTTTGTAGGGGAGTCCTGGTGATATTGCTCCAGGGATTGAAGGTATCTATTCTACTGTACATTCTCCATGTCTCTGACACATACAGAAGGGCAGGTAACACTGCAGCCCTGTCAACAGAATTCTGTCAGTAATACAGCAGTAAGAGGGCCGTCAGTAAGAGGGGAAATGCTTTCAAAGAACAATCCCTGTTGTAATGTGAACCACCACAGGATATTTACACACAGGAAGATCCCATGAATAGCGACCGTTAAATGAGCATGTAATCTGAATTTAGTGATGTTAATGGTGAAGTGTGTGTCAGCTGTGACTGGGTAAACTCAAATGTAACATGTTTAATTTTGGAAACTTGACCATTTACAACACATATCAGACCCTTTCTCCCTCCGACACCAGTAATTGTAGTTTTGTGGTTATTATTTACTGAATTGGTGCAGGAGAAAATACAAAGGACACAGAGATTGGTGACAACAGTGAGCATCAGTGAACAATGAACCAGCTCAGCACTATATCAAACAGACAACTTTTCATTGCAGTGAGCAGCTGAACTGGCTGGAACCTGCACAGACCTGTGGATGAGTTTTGGACACAATCCAGTGCCAGGAATTGAGTGTGATTTGAGATTTGAAATTATAGATTGCCAACAGGATTCGTTCTGATTCTAGATATTTACAGAGTTAATAACAATATTCAGTGTAGTTCAGTCTTACCACAGACAGGAAGGTGCACACGGTCCAGAGGTCACCAGTCATTGAGAAATCTCTTTGGGCCGTGTTGTGAGTGAAGGATCCGGGTGCAATTCAAACTTTCAGCTCGCTCCGGCCTCAATGCACACGGGCTTCCGAAGTGACTCAGCGGCTCAAAGTTTGATTTCCAACCGGTTCCTTCACTCACAACACGGCCCAAAAAGATTTCTCAATGACAGCGATTCCGATCGGGTCCTTTGTGATTTGCAATATTGGCAGAGTGACTAAAATCCTCATTCACCAATGGGTCTGAGCAGGAATTGCTTTCCCCATTCCCTGCCACATGCGGCTGCTCCAGATTACATACTATCCCCTTGTCCTCTGGTCACTCAACACAGCTCCACATTCCAGAATCCTCCTGCAATACAACAATGACCCTCGGTTCCAGCTCTCTCCCGCCAACAGTTCTCTTTGGAAACTTGCCCCAAGATCTCCTTTTTATTCTCTGGCGGGTGTGGACATCACTGACAAGGCCAAGGTTTATTCCTCATCCCTAGTTGCTGCTTGCAGGGTGGTGTTGATCCAGCTTCTTGAATTGCTGTAGTATGTGTGGTGTAGGTACCTACACCATCATGGGGTGGTCATTATGCAGGAATGCATTGTCCTGGAAGGTGTCAAGTGTTTTTGAAACCGCATTAACCCAGGCCTATGGAGATTATGACTTCACACTCCTAACTGGTGCCTTGTCGATAGCTGATAGGCTCTGGGGCGTCAGGGGATGGCTTATTTGCTGCAAAAATTTTCAACCTCTAACCAGCTATTGTAGCCACGGTATTTATTTATTTATTTATTTATTTTTCCCAATTAATTTTTTCCAATTCAGGGGCAATTTAGTGTGGCCAAGCCACCTACTCTGCACATTTTTGGGTTGTGGGGGCGAAACCCACGCAGACACGGGGAGAATGTGCAAACTCCACACGGTCAGGTGACCCAGAGCCGGGATCGAACCTGGGACCTCAGCGCCGTGAGACAGCTGTGCTAACCACTAGGCCACCGTGCTGCCCTAGCCACAGTATTTATATGGCTAGTCCAGTGATGCACTATCAATGACCACAGAAATGAGGATGTAGTCCGAATTGAAGGCTTTAATCGACAATATGTTTCCCTAGCAGCTCAAGTACAGAAAAGGAAGCTGCAGGGGAAACACGGGTTCTTATACCCCGCCTCAATGGGCAAAGCGACCTTACATTCTGACCAATGGGTTACAGACCATTGGGCCAATGAGTAGCAAGCCTTCTCCACCAATGGTGGCTCAGCGCTCCCAGGTACTATTGTACCTCTAGTCATACTACCACATTCACCCCCTGTTGAAAAAAAGAATAGAGGGGGGGCTGCTTGATCGTCCAGCCATAACTGGTGGTCTGTGTGGATGGAATAGCATAACTGGTAGTATGACTAGTGATAGGGTACTGCACTCCTCTTGTACGGCGGCTGCCCACTGGCCCGTAACTATTTACAGAGACAGCTACAGTTCTATAATTCTGGCAATAGGTTGTGTACATGTCACATTCAAAAGAGTCCATCAATAGTTCATAGTGACTCGATCAGACGGTCGGGAGCCCTGGTTGTCCTTTGCGATCGACGGAGTTTCGGCAGAGACGTCGAATGAGGTGCGGGCGTCTGTGACTCCGGGAGCGTAGATCTGGTCCCCGTGGCAGTTTCAACACCCCTAGATGGCGCTGGTGAGGATGGTCGAACCGGGGAGGGGCCGTCTAATCCTCTAGGTGGCGCAGGTGAGGTGGTTGGTGAATCAGGGAGGGGAGCGTCTGTAGAGTGCAGTTGTGGGCAGGGGGGCCCGGGACTAGCCTGCGGGAAAAACAGTTGTCCAGGGAAGGGGGCTACGGTGAGAGGTGCCGGTGGGGGGGGGGGAGGGGGGGGGGGGCTGGTGGCGAGGGCGATGGAGGGGATCAGGCGGGCACCAGGTCCCATAGAGAGACAGTGTCTTGTTGGCCGTCGGGGTACTCCATGTATGCGTATTGTGGGTTAGCGTGGAGCAGTTGGACCCTCTCGACCAACGGGTCCGATTTGTGCGCCCGCACGTGTTTCCGGAGCAGGATGGGCCCGGGGGCTCCCAGCCAGATCGGGAGCGGGGTCCCTGAGGAAGACTTCCTGGGAAAGACAAGGAGGCGTTCGTGAGGTGTTTGGTTAGTTGCAGTGCAGAGCAGCGACCGGATGGAGTGGAGGGTGTCTGGGAGGACCTCATGCCAGCGGGAGACTGGGAGATTTCTGGACCGCAGGGCCAGTAGGACGGTCTTCCAGACCGTACCGTTCTCCCTCTCAACCTGTCCGTTACCCCGGGGGTTATAACTGGTCGTTCTGCTTGAGGCAATGCCCTTGCTAAGCAGTAATTGACGCAGTTCGTCGCTCATGAAGGAGGACCCCCTATCACTGTGTATATAGGCGGGGAATCCGAACAGGGAAAAAATGCTGTGGACGGCTTTGATGATGGTGGTTGTGGTCATGTTGGGGCAGGGGATGGCGAACGGGAAGCGTCAATCACGTTGAGAAAGTACGTGTTGCGGTTGGTGGAAGGGAAGGGACCTTTGAAGTCCATGCTGAGGCGTTCAAAGGGATGGGAAGCCTTTATCAGATGCGCTTTCTCCGGGCGGTAGAAGTGCGGCTTGCACTCCGTGCAGATGTGGCAGTTTCTAGTGACTGTCCTGACCTCCTCGATGGAGTAGGGCAGGTTGCGGGTCTTCATGAAATGGAAGAAACGAGTGACCCCCGGATGGCAGAGGTCCTCGTGCAGGGCTCGGAGGTGGTCCATTTGTGCGTTGGCACATGTGCCGCGGGATAGGGCATCAGGAGGCTCGTTTAGCTTCCCGGGACGATACAGGATCTCGTAGTTGTAGGTGGATAATTTGATCCTCCACCGCAAGATCTTATCGTTCTTTATCTTACCCCGCTGTGCATTGTCAAACATGAAAGCTACCAACCGTTGGTCCGTGAGGAGGGTAAACCTCCTGCCGGCCAGGTAATGCCTCCAATGTCGCACAGCTTCTACTATGGCCTGTGCTTCCTTCTCAACCGAGGAGTGGCAGATTTCGGAAGCATGGAGGGTGCGCGCGAAGAAGGCCACGGGTCTGCCCACTTGGTTGAGGGTGGCCGCCAGAGCTACGTCGCATGCGTCACTCTCGATTTGGAAGGGGAGGGACTCGTCGATGGCGCGCATCGTGGCCTTTGCGATATCCGCTTTGATGCGGATGAAGGCCTGGCGGGCCTCCATCTACAGGGGGAACGTGGTAGTTTGTATGAGAGGACGGGCTTTGTCGGCGTAATTGGGGACCCACTGAGCGTAATAGGAGAAGAACCCGAGGCAGCGCTTCCTGGCCTTGGAGCAGTGAGGGAAGGGGAGCTCCATAAGGGGGTGCATGCGTTCCGGGTTGGGGCCTATCACTCCATTTTGCACTACGTAGCCGAGGATGGCTAGGCGGTCGATGCTAAACACGCATTTATCCTTATTGTAGGTCAGGTTCAGGAGTTTTGTGGTCTGGAGGAATTTGCGGAGGTTGGTGTTGTGGTCCTGCTGGTCGTGGCCGCAGATGGTGACATTATCGAGATACGGGAATGTTGCCCGTAAACCGTATCGGTCGACCTTTCGGTCCATCTCTCGCTGGAAGACCGGACCCCATTTGTGACACCGAAGGGAACCTTTAAGAAGTGGTAGAGTCGCCCATCCACTTCGAACGCAGTGTACTTGCGATCGCTCGCGCGGATGGGGAGCTGGTGGTAGGCAGACTTTAGGTCTACCGTGGAGAAGACCTTGTACTGCGCGATCCTGTTGACCAGGTCAGATATACGGGGGAGAGTGTACGCATCTAGTTGCGTAAACCTGTTGATGGTCTGACTGTAGTCTATGACCATCCTATTCTTGTCCCCGGTCTTCACCACCAAAACTTGTGCTCACCAGGGGCTGTTACTAGCCGCGATTAACCCTCCCCTCAGAAGTCACTGGACCTCGGACCTGATGAAGGTCCGGTCCTGGGCACTGTATCGTCTGCTCCTGGTGGCGATGGGTTTGCAATCGGGGGTGAGGTTTGCAAACAGGGAGGGGGGGGATCGACCTTCAGCGTCGCGAGGCTGTAGACAGTGAGAGGGGGTATAGGGCCGCCGAATTTAAACATCAGACTCTGAAGATTACATTGAAAGTCTAACCCTAGGAGTGTGGCCGCGCGGAGATGGGGGAGGACGTAGAGCCTGTAATTTTTGAACTCCCTCCCTTGGACAGTGAGGTTCGCTACACAATACCCCTTGATCGCAACCGAATGGGAGCCAGAGGCCAGAGAGATCTTTTGATTGACGGGATGGACAGGAAGAGAACAGCGTCTTACCGTGTCGGGGTGTATAAAACTCTCCATGCTCCCAGAGTCGAGCAGATAGGACGTCTCGTGCCCGTTGATCAGTACTTTTGTTGTCGCTGTGGAGAGAGTGCGGGGTCGAGGCTGGTCCAAAGTTACCGATGCCAATTGTGGCAGAAGTTCGGGGTCATCATCGGGCAGTGCGTGGTCACCCACGCTGGGGTCCTTGGAGCCGGCCCAAGATGGCGGCACCCACTGGTCGCACATGGCTGAGGGTGGACAAATTGGCGGTGCCCATCCCCCGCACGTGGCGTTGGCAGAGCAAGATGGCGGGAGGCCACACGTCACGCTGGGGGAGGAAGGCGCCACATTTTGTGGACATCACGGACCCGTGGAGAGAGTCGGAGCAGCGACCCGCATTCGCTGCCCGGGACCACAGCGACCACCCTGGCTTGGCAGACCACCATGAAATGGCCCTTCTTGCCGCACCCCTTACACGTTGCCGATTGGGCTGGGCAACGATGTCGGGGGTGTTTTGCCTGTCCATAAAAATAGCAACGGGGCCCAGCGGGGTTTCCAGGGTGCCTCGCAGCGCAGGCCTGAGGTGGTTCAGAGTCTGTGGGGGAAGAATTCCACGTTGCCCAGGGGGCCGCCGCGCGGTCGGGGGCATAGGCGCGGGCATTTCGGGAGGCAACGTCCAGTGAGTTCGCGAGGGCCCCTGCCTCCATGAGGCTCAAAGTTTCTTTTTCTAGAAGTCTCTGGCAGATTTGTGGGGACTGCATACCCGCAACATAAGCATCTCGGATCAACAGTTCTGTGTGTTTGTTGGCCGAAACTTGCGGGCAGCCGCAGTTCCTCCCCAGTACGAGGAGCGCACGATAAAATTCGGCTAATGACTCACCAGGGGTCTGCCGCCTCATTGCCAGTAGATGCCAAGCATAGACTTGGTTTACTGGGCGGATATAATGTCCTTTGAGTAGTTCCATTGCAGAATCGTAGTCAGTAGCATCCTCAATGAGCGTGTAGACGTCTGGGCCCACTCTCGAGTGCAAGATCTGTAGTTTCTGCTCCCTCGTAGTTGTGCTCAAGTACAGAAAAGGAAGCTGCAGGGGAAACACGGGTTCTTATACCCCACCTCAATGGGCGGAGATACCTTACATTCTGACCAATGGGTTACAAACCATTGGGCCAATGAGCAGTGAGCCTTCTCCACCAATGGTGGCTCAGCACTCCCAGGTATCGTAGTACCTCTAGTCATACTACAACATCTAGTTCAATTGCTGATCAATGGTAACCCCCAGGATGTTGCCAGTAGGGGATTCAGTGATGGTATTGAATACCATTGATTCTAGTGGGAGGTAGTTAGAGCCTCTCTTGTTGGAGATGATCATCGCCTAGCTCAAGTGTGTTGTAAATGTTACTTGCCACTTTTACTCCCACACCTCTGTGTTGTCCACATTGTGTTTCATACAGATATGGACTGCTCCAGTATCTATGGAGTGGGGAATGTTTCTGTACATCAGTGATCATCCCACTTCTGACCTTTTAAAAAATATATATTTTATTCCAAACATGTATCAAAACAGATTACAGCAAAGAAACACCCTGAGAAACATACTTCCCAGTAATTAACTGTACAGGCAGTACAACATTTTCCCATTTTTCACGCTCCCTGCTGATACAAAGTCAGAAATAATTGCATCCCATTTCCAAAAAAAAGGCCTTTGGTGTAATGATCGGGAGAGCCTGAAAGATAAACAAGAACCTCAGCAGAATGTTCATTTTTACCACTTGGACCCTCCCCGCCAGAGTTAAGTGCAATGTATTGCACCTTCTGAGATCCCCCCGGCCTCCTCTACCAGCTTCGTTAAGATCCAGTTATGGAACCCAGTCCAATCCCTCGCTACCTGAATCCCCAAATACCTGAATCTATCCCTTGCCACCATCAATGGTATCCCCCCTAAATTAGCCCACTGTCCCAGTTATTCACCGGGAAATCCTCACTTTTCCCTACATTCAGCTTGTATCCCGAGAACCCTGCAAACCTCCCCAGCAGGCCCATAATCCTTCCCATACTCTCCAGTGGATCCAAAACATACAGCAAAAGGTCATCAGCATAGAGTGGCGCCCAATGCTCCATATGTCCTCTCATAATCCCCTGCCACTCCGCCGACCCTCTAAAATAAATCACCAATGGCACTTCGGCCAACGCAAACAACAACGGTGCCATGGGCACCCCTGCCTTGTACCGCTGTATAAGTCAAAGCTTCGCAAACTCATATTATTCATCCTCACCCTCGCCCTTGGTGCCACTGACAGCAACTACACACATGCCATAAATCTCAGCCCAAACCCAAACCGTCCCAAAACCTTGAACAAGTACTGCCACTCCATCCGATCAAATGCCATCTCCGTGTCCATGGACACCACCACCTCCGGTACAAAAACCCCTGATGGATTCATCACTACATTCAAACTGTCTTATATTACTCGCGAGTTGCCTGCCCTTCACAAAGCCTGTATGATCTTCTGCAACCAACCCCGGGACACAATCCTCCATCCTCCCCACCAACAACTTAGCCAATACTTTCACATTCATGATCAATAATGATATGGTCCTATACAACCCACACTCCACCGGATCCTTCTCCTTTTTCGGGATGAGCGTGATTGCTGCCTACTTCCTCATCTCCAGCAGCTCCCCATCTCCAGCGCTTCATCAGGCACCCCCAACAGATGTGATGCCAGGTCCGCCGCAAATTCCTTATAATATTCCGCTCTGTCCCCATCCGGCCCCGGGGCCTTCCCCAACTTCATACCCCTAATACAATCCAGCTTCGCCCTCAGCCCCAGGGGCACCTCCAATGCCTGCCTCTTTGCTCCCTCCATCTGGGGAAACTGCAGCTCATGCAGAAACTGCCCCATGTCCCCCTCCTGTCCCCCTCTGGATTGTCTGAGTGGAAGTAGTGAGACAATGTGAGACTGTAGGGTCGACGGGATGTCTGTGAGCATGAATTGGGGATTCACCATGAAGATAGATGCTATGGGAGGATAAGAGGGCAGTCCCTGGGTTTGCCTCTCACAGTCCCTGGTAGTACTCCCTAAACACCTAGTTTATGTTCCCCGGCTCTGACACCACATCCCACTTTTCACTTTAATATGGAGGGAAGGTCACTGATGAAGCAGCTGAAGATGGTTGGACATTAGACACTATGCTGAGGAGCTCCTGAGTCATGTCCTGAAATGGAGTTGATTGAGATCCACCACCCACTTCCTTCCTGCTACATACAAATCCAACCCGTGGTGAATATTCCTCCTGATTCCCATTGACTCCAGTTTTGTTCAAGCTTCCTGATGTCACTCGGTCAAATGACACATTGACATCAAGTGTAATTACACTCACTTCACCTCTGAAATTCAGCTCTTTTGCCCTTGTTTGGACCAAGACTGTATTGTGCTAAGTTGCCCTAATGGACCTCACATTGAGCATTGGTGATGAGGTTGATGACAAAGTGCTGGTTGACAGCACGCAAGAGAACACCTTCCAACTCCTTGTGTTGATGTAGATTAGGCTCATGGGGAAATTTTTGCCAGCATTGGACTTGTCCTGCTTTTAGTGGATAGGACACAGCTGAGGAATTGTCCACATTGTCCAGTTGTAGCTGTAAGCTGTTGTAGCCCTATTGGGACAGCTTGACTATGGGCTGGGCTATCTTCAGTACGACTGCCAGGATGATGTCGGGTCCTGTGTCCTTAGCTGCATCCAGTGTCTTCATCTGTTACCTGATATCATATGGAGAAAATCAAATTGCCTGATGACTGGTGTCTGTGATACTGGGGACCAGAGGAGGAGACCAGGATATATTATCCACTCAGCACTCTGGCTGGAGATGGTTGAATATGATCAGCGTTGTGTTTTGTATTCATGTGCTGGGCACCGAGATCTTACAGGATGGGGGTATTTGAGGAGATTTCTCCTCCTGTTGGTTATTAAATTGTCCCCCACCTGTAATTATTGCATGTGTCTCCACTGAATCTGATATCACTTTGCTGTCCACAGCATCTTAATGATCTCCCTCAGCCACTTCACCCAGGGTCCTGAATGATTTCAACCTCCATCTTGATTCACTATCTTCTCTCTCCACTCAGTTGACTGCCCTCTTATCCTCCCATAGCCTCTCTCTTCGTGGTGAATCCGCAATCCATGTTCACAGACACCCCCTTGACCTGACAATCTCACATTGGCTCACTACTTCCACTGAGACTATCCAAGGATATCTGTCATCACTTCTTGGTCTCACTGTTCACCCACATCCCCCTCCCCTCTTCCCCATCTTTACTTTCTTCTGAATCTGTTCCTGAAAAAACTATCCCTCAATTTAGTTACAGCAGCAATTTTAAAATTCCAGCCCTCCAGCCATTGCCCCTCCCATCACCTTGATCATTCTTCACTCACTGATTTACTCACTTGCTCCCTCCCAGCACCAGAAAGTGGATGGTGCTCCCCCCACACTGTGAGGGGGAAACGTGTTGCAGACTCTCACACATACGCTGATTCCACAGGAAATGTTGGGAAATTGCTGTCATTGAGAAATCTCTTTGGGCCGTGTTGTGAGTGAAGGATCCGGGTGCAATTCAAACTTTCAGCTCGCTCCAGCCTCAATGCACACGGGCTTCCGAAGTGACTCAGCGGGTCAAAATTTGATTTCCACCCGGTTCCTTCACTCACAACACGGCCCAAAAAGATTTCTCAATGACAGCGATTCCGATCGGGTCCTTTGTGAATTGCAATATTGGCAGAGTGACTAAAATCAAACTCCAGTCTACAAGCCGGGTGCAATTCAAACTTTCAGCCACTCACTCACTTGGCTTCCCCGTGTGCATTGAGGCGGCACCGAGCCGCCCCTTTCCCGGTTTTGCAGCCGGTTCCCCACCGATCACAACCCCATAAAACTCGGCTCCCATTCAGCAAACGGCACAAGTTCGGGAAGCGCTGACTGGGTGAGGACTGGAAGCTGAAGAAGACGAAGTTAGTGAAATGTCTGACTCGAAGCCCTGTGTGTGCCTGGATGGTGAGTGGTGACTGCTAGAAATCAAATAAGAATATTAATCCATGTGACCAATAGATTTCTGTGATTCTATAGGAGCAAACGTTAAATTTGCTGTTTTCTTTTAAATAAAAAGTTCCAGTTAAATATATAAACTTTATTTGTCATGTTCTAAAGGCAACAAGGCATCGAACCAGGCCAGGATTCTCCCTTCCCCACATAAGCACCATCAATGCTTACTGTCAAATAAAGTTATCAGTGACAGAAGTGAAATGTGTATTTTTATGTTTTACACATGCTGTGCTGACATAAAAAAACATATTTATTACCTTTCCACCTATTGAAATCAAGCTGGAATGACTTCTTCTTCTCTAACTGGCCCAAAATGTTTGTGAGTGCTTTTTTAGAATGCTTATACTTATGAAATAATGTAGATAACTCGGGAACATTGTAATAAACAGCCTGCTGCACTCATGGATGACAAATCATTCACAAAATAGAAACAGATGGTTCAGTTTCTAACTGGTCAATGCCTGTGCTTCAGGCAAATCACCCAATTTCCTTTCCCACAAATATTTATTTAGATTCTCTTTTAATGTGTTCATGCTATTTACCTAAATCCCCCCTGTGGTAGTTAGTTACACATTCTGACTACCCTCTGAGTAAACTACTTCTCCAGAATTCCTTTTCCTCCCATAAAATTGTTTTCCCCCAATTAAGGGGCAATTTAAGTGTGGCCAATCCACCTACCCTGCACTTCTTTGGGTTGTGGGTGTCGGGCCCATGCAGACACAGGGAAAATGTGCAAACTCCACACGGACAGTGGCCCGGATCGAACCCGGGTCCTTGGCGCTCTGAGGCACCAGGGCCAACCACTGTGCCACTGTGCGGCCTTCTCCTGAATTCCTTACTAAATATTTTTATTGACTACCTTTTACATTCATGGCCCCTAGTTGGACCCCCCCCCCCCCCCCCCCCCCCCAATCATGTAAAATATTCAGGTGTGATTTACATAGTGCGGGAAGATAATTAGAATTATTTATTTATTAGTATAAATCAAGCCCAGGGCAATGGTTTTACCCAAAATGGATATAACTATAGTTGTTTATGTGCACCAGTGAATGACAAGCACGAGGCATTCTTTATAAATGGATTTGCATTATTACAATTAAACTAATAAGACTATCACATGTGCTGCAGTTCCGATCATTGCATGCAATTCGATGGGCATTGCTTTAAACCTTGCCAGCCACTTAATTGCAGCCTCTGGCCGGAATTGCTGGATATTTTCAGCATATTATGGAACAACATTGGAATTTCCCACGCTGCTTCTAACCATTCTTTATTGCGAATGATCGGATGAGCAGTGGTGTTTTCTTGTTTAGCTTATCATGAACAGATGTTGTACTTTGTCGGCTGGTTCACATTTCAGGATAGCTATCGCAGACTTTAGTCAGTGTTTTTAGCAGTGTGCCGGCTCACTCCCACTGAGGCTGCAGCATTGGAGGGGAGGGGCCGGCTCACTCCCACTGAGGCTGCAGCATTGGAGGGGAGGGGCCGGCTCACTCCCACTGAGGCTGCAGCATTGGAGGGGAGGGGCCGGCTCACTCCCACTGAGGCTGCAGCATTGGAGGGGAGGGGCCGGCTCACTCCCACTGAGGCTGCAGCATTGGAGGGGAGGGGCCGGCTCACTCCCACTGACGCTGCAGCATTGGAGGGGAGGGGCCGGCTCACTCCCACTGAGGCTGTAGCATTGGAGGGGAGGCTCTTTATTCAACTCACTGCACAAGAGAATGTGACCAGGAGCCCGCCCTCCACACGGCCGCATGGGCGGCATTTCTCAGGCTTTGAACACAACTCAATGTCTGTCTTTCTCCTCTTTTCAGGATCCTGCTCCTGTGAAAACACCTGCAGGTGCTCCGACTGCCGATGTGCCACCAGCAAAGCTGGACGCTGCCAGAAAAGTGAGTAACTGGGGGAGAGTTTCAAACTACTCACATTGCATTGATGGGACAGATAGTTCTGAGGAGAACTCACAGAGGTACACGATAGAAAAGTGCAAGATCTAGGATTTCACCTGATTTCATTCCCATCAAATTGATTCCATACCCAGGCTAAAGAATGTGGAGACAGGAAGCTGCTGGTTAAAGAAGTGTCTGAGTGTCACATCAGAAAGTGTTGATATTATAGACTGATGATTAGAAATGGTGTAGTAGAGACAGTGAGTGGAACATATTCACCCAAACTCTCTCACACAGTGTTCTGATGCTGAGCCTCTGCAGATGGGTTACTTGGGGATATGACCCAGATGAGTTTGTGAGTGAGGAGCTGAGTGCTGCAATGGGAGGCTCTGGGGGGGGTTTCAGTCAACTCATTGATTGTTACTGATTTGTGTCTTTGTCCTGTCCTCTCAGGTTGCTGCTCTTGCTGTCCTGCAGGATGTACGAACTGTGCCAATGGCTGTGTGTGTAAAGGCAAATCCTCTGACAAATGTAGCTGCTGTTCCTGAACAACAGGCCCCTCAGACACAAGATCTGATATATTGTCCATATGTACTGTATTCCACACACTGCATGTTTCACTGTCTATATCCTGATGAATTGTGCTTACATAAAGTCATGAAAAGTGTATGAATATTATTCAAAGTATTGTTAGTTGCGTTGTGTATTCAATAAAATTTCATAATTTAATCTCCAGTGATTTGTGTCATTCTTTTATTTAATGATGTGACATTCCTAATGAGAGAGTGACCTAGAGGAATTGAGTTCAGTTCTAACTGTAGCATCAAGTCACAATACATAATATTATTTATTAAAACCATGTTGCGGCATGTGGTGTAGTCGTTAGCACTGAGACTACGGCGGTGAGGACCCGGGTTTGAATCACTGCCCTGGGTCACTGTCCGTGTGGAGTTTGCACATTCTCCCTGTGTCTGTGTGGGTTTCACCCCCATAACCCAAAGATGTGCAGGTTAGGTGGATTTGCCACATTAAATTGCCCCCTAATTGAAAAAAAAATTGGGTACTCAATTTATATATTTAAAAAAAATTAAAACTGTATTCCATCTGTTTGTCTGGTCAATGAACTTAAACTATGTGACAATGGAGCTCTGCAGGAACGATAGAGTCAATGATTCACTAAAATTCTGCTGATATTGTCTCTTTAAACATTTCAATCTCTTTTTAAAAATAAATTAGAGTACCCCATTAATTTTTCCAATTATGGCGGATCCCCACAAGGGCCTTCACAGAGCTAGCCCACCCACCGATCGGTAGGCCCTGATAGTGGGCCAGGCTACCATGGAGGCCCCCCACCAGGATGTCCCCCGCAGACAGAACTCCGAGGTCCCACCAGGTGGGACCATACGTAACCCACGCTGGCGGGGCACAGCGGTCCCCTGGGCACTAGAAAATCGACGCTAAAGAATCTACAAGCTGGCATTAGGGAGGCATGGCGCAATTCTCACCCAGTGCTGGGTCGGAGACTCCCGGCCAGTTTTGGCAGGACTTTTCATCTGGTTTCAGCATGCTGAAGTCAGGATCAGTTGTCAGCTGACACAATTTTTTGGAGGATTTGACAATCACTGGCCAAGAGCTCACTCAGTCCAATTAGGGATGTTGGGGAAGCTCTCAAAGCTGCAAGGGAGATGGAAGTGTCTTCAGCATGGAAGAAATTGCAGCCTGCTGTTACATATAGTGGAGAGAGGGGTACCTCCATCCTGCCCCTTGATGTTCCTTCATGACTCAGGGGAGCTGCTCAGGCAGGGGCAAATAATTCAAACTCACTGGATTAATGCACAAAAATTAAGCTTGCGGTAATCAGGCATTAATGACATGCAGTCATGATTTGAATGTCTCTGGAATAAGGATCCCCAACTCTTTTCTCTGTGAACCACTTTGATGTGGACTTGCTTATCCACTGCATCGCATTTAAAGTGTTATAACAGCGAACACGAAAATAAAACATTATTCCTATTCAATTTCAAATGGAGGACTTTCAAGGCCGTTTCTTATTCATGTTTATCGGAAAACCTTTGCAAATTTCTGCTTCCGACATTCATTTTCACCTGCTGTAAACATTCCTTGAGAATTCACCAGTACTTACTGAGAATTCAGATTTGTGCCATCTGCCTACTAGTTTCCATTCAGTAAAATAAAGATGCAAAGGAAGCGGGATTAGATATTTATTTCCTGATATGGAAGAAAGAGCAGTGGATCAGAAATCTGTCCCGGATATAGCGGAGACTCTTTCGTGGAACAGTTTGTGGAGGCTGGTAACGATTTGGTTTCTGTTGCAAATTCTTTATGCCACTCAGGGTCACTCAGTTCCTGTCGTCATTGCACTTTAATCCAAACATGAATAAAAGAGCTGAATTCAAGAAGTACGGTGGTAGTGACTCCTCAAAGCAACCATTGACCCAAGTGTGTCATCAAGGAGCCCAGCAAAACTGGAGTTGATGGGAATCAGGGGCAAACTCTCTAATTTTTGAATAATCTTTATTGTCACAAGTAGGCTTACATTAACACTGCAATGAAGTCACTGTGAAAAGCCCCTAGTCGCCACATTCTGGCGTCTGTTCGGATACACAGAGGGAGAATTCAGGATGTCCAATCCACGGGCAGCACGGTTGCGCATTGGTTAGCACTATGCTGCCTCGTGGCACCGAGGTCCCAGGTTCGATCCCGGCTCTGGATCACTGTCCGTGTAGAGTTTGCACATTCTCCCCGTGTTTGCGTGGGTTTTGCCTCCACAACCCAAAGATGTGCAGGGTAGGTGGATTCGACACGCTAAAATACCTCTTAATTGGAAAAAACCAATTGGGTATGCTAAATTTATTTTAAAAAAGAACTATTCCTGCTATAAAGCCTCAGGACTGCATATACCGCAGAATTTCATATTATGTTTTTAAGGGTGGATGACAAACATTTGTCAAATCTAACGCACATACGGATGGAAAGTCATGCCTTAGGTATTTTTTATAATTATTACACTTTCAGCAGAGATTGCAGAGCACCTGCTAGTATTTTGCTATTTATTTATGAGGTGTGGGTGTCACTGGTTAGACCAGCCAGCATTTGTTGTCCATTTCAAATTTCCCTTGAACTTCTGCATTCCATGTGATGTAGGTACACCCACAGTGCTGCTTCGGAAGAGGTTTTTTTAAAAAAATCATTTTTACGGGATGCGTGCTTCGCTGGCTAGGCCAGCATTTGTTGCCGATCCCTAGTTGCCCTTGAGAAGGTTCCAGGAATTTGACCCAGTTACAGTGAAGGAACAGCTGCTATAGTTCTGAGTCAGGATGGTGTGTGACTTGGAGGGGAACCTGCAGGTGGTGGTGTTCCCATGCGTCTGCTGCTTTAGTTCTGCTAGTTGGTAGAAGGCACTGGTTTTGGCGGTGCTGTCAAAGGAGGATCGGCAAGTTGCCTTGGTGCATCTTGTAGATCAGTACACACATGTCGCTTCATTTTGTTTTTAAATTTGAAGTTCCTAATTCGTTTTTTCCATTTAAGGGGCAATTTTGCGTGGCCAATCCCCCTCTCCTGTACATCTTTGGGTTGTGGGGGTATATCCCACGCAAACACGGGGAGAATGTGCAAATTCTACATGGGCACTGACCCAGAGCCGGGATCGAACCTGGGGCCAGGGTGCTGTGATGCAGCAGTGCTAACCTCTGCGCCACCACGCTGCCCAGGGACAGTTTTAAATTTGGCAAATTAAACTTCCCTGAATTGGAAGAAATGAATTGGGTGCCATTTCAAAAACCTTTAAAAGTGTGCCCTGCCCACCAGGATCTAGATCATTGATATATATCTGGAAAAGGATATGTTCCAGTCCGACATGTGTCCACTGAGCAGTACTCTGTGGTTCGTATTACTCTGCCAATTTTCTGTCCACAGAGTCAATCCAGTGCAGAAGGAGACCATTCACCCATCAAGTCTGTACCGACACTTCAAAGCAGTGCTGTTCGTAGGCCCACTCCCCCACCCTATCCCTGTAACCGCCGGCACTGATCATGACCAATCCACCTAAGCTGCACGTGGTTGGACAGTGGGGACAAAACAGAGCCGAGAGGAAACCCACGCAGACAATGTGAAAAGTCCAAACATGCAAACATCCAACGCCAAAATCAGACCTGAGTCCTTGGAGAGTAAGGCAGCATTCCCAGCCATGGTGCCAACGTGCTGCTAGAATTCCATTACCCCTTCAATTCCCGGCAGGATTGGCTTGTTTCTGTCCTGTAGTTTGCTCATCCAAGCGGCCAGGTCTCATGTGCAGAAGTCTGGCAATCATACCCTGTTTATTCGTTTCTTTCTTATCTTCACAAACAGGGGTGAGATGCTGGAAGGCTTGACAGGCCAAATTGCAACCTGCATGAATAACATATTGAGTTCTGCATCCATAGCCAGGAATTCCAGAGTGGATCTTGAAGCAGCAGCTTAAGCAGGGAGGGTATCAACTGAACCAAAAGACCTCACTAATCTAAGGCACTCACACCACATTATAGTGAGGGACCGATAACTGTGATATCCACTGGGACACTGTGCACCAGTGAATGTTTGGGATGAAATATAAATGTAATTTTAAATATCACTGTAATGTCAAGTGTAGTGAGGCAGTCTCCTGTATTTTTAAAATAAATTTAGAGTTCCCAATTATTTTTCCTCCAATTAAGGAGTAATTGAGCGTGGCCAATCCACCTTCCCTGTACATAGAACATAGAACATAGAACAGGACAGCACAGAACAGGCCCTTCAGCCCTCAATGTTGTGCCGAGCCATGATCACCCTACTCAAACCCACGTATCCACCCTATACCCGTAACCCAACAACCTTAACCTTACTTTTTTTTATTAGGACACTACAGGCAATTTAGCATGGCCAATCCACCTAACCTGCACATCTTTGGACTGTGGGAGGAAACCGGAGCACCCGGAGGAAACCCACGCACACAAGGGGAGGACGTGCAGACTCCACACAGACAGTGACCCAGCCGGGAATCGAACCTGGGACCCTGGAGCTGTGAAGCATTTATGCTAACCACCATGCTACCCTGCTGCCCCTTAAGAGTCAACCACATTGCTGTGGATCTGGAGTCACATGTAGGCCAAGTGAACCAGATGGGTTTTTACAACAATGGTTTCAATTAATTCAAATTTCACCATCTGCCATGGCGGGATTTGAACCTGTGTCCCCATGGCATTACTCTGGGTCTCTGATTTACTGGTCCAATGACAATTCTTCGGCGCCACTACCTCCTCTGCACTGGGAGGCTGGTACGGGAATTGAACCCACGCTGCTGACATTGTTCTACATTACAAGCCAGCTGTTTAACCCACTGTGCTAAACCAGCCCCTAATTTTGGGTTGTGGGGGTGAAACCCACGGCGACATGGGAAGAATGTGCAAACTCCACACGGACAGTGACCCAGAGCCGGAATTCGAACCCAGGTCCTCAGCACCGCAGTCCCAGCGCTAACCACTGCACCACATGGCGCCCTCCTCCTGTATTGTATTGACAGAAACTGATCTATGCTGCTTTTCTGTCATGTAATATTTATACCGTTATGTGATGCACTTTAAAATTTACAATTATCAAAAAAAATCTGCACCAGATAAATGCGTTTTCTGTTATGTAACCTTTATATTAATCTTTATTGTCACACGTTGGCTGACATTAACACTGCAATGAAGTTACTGTGAAAAGCCCTTCGTCGCCACATTCCGGCACCTGTTCGGGTACACGGAGAGAGAATTCAGAATGTCCAGATTACCTAGCAGCACATCTTTCGGGACTTGTGGGAGGAAACCGGAGCACCCGGAGGAAACCGACGCAGTCACAGGGAGGACGTGCAGACTCCACACAGACAGTGACCCGAGCCAGGAATCGAACCTGGGCCCCTGCCGCTGTGAAGCAATGGTGCTAACCACTGTGCTTCTGTACTATTATGAGATGCACTTTTAAAATGTATAATTATCAGAAAGAAATCTGCACATGATAATTGTCAGAAAATGGCCATCTCCAACAAGAGAAAATTTAACCGTGACTTCTTGATATTAATGCCATTCCTATCGCTGAATCACCAACCATGCTGGTGGTTACAATTAATCAAAAACTGAACTGGACCAACAATGCTCACGAAGCTTAACGCAACTAAGGGCAAAACAAAAGTAAAATATTGTAGATATCGGCCATCTGAAAGTTCCGGAAAAGCTCAGTAGGATTGGCAACTTCTGTGGACAGAGAAACAGAGAGAACATTTCAAATCCAGTTCTGAAGAAGACTCATATTGGAATTGAAATGTTTAAAGAGATAATATCAGCAGAACTGTTATTGAATCATAGACTCTATCATTTCTTACAGTGCTCCATCCTCACATGGTTTAAGTTCAATTACCAGACTGAAACAGATGGGAATGGGGTTTTAATACAGAACATTATGCAATGTGGCTTGATGGTACAGTTAGAACTCAGCTCAGTTCCTCGAGGTCACTCTCTCATTCGGAATATCAGCCATGGAAGAGACGAATAAGGGCAGGAAAACCAATGAAGGGATGGCTGTGAGATGGAGTGTTGACATGGACCATGTTGGTTAGGGTCTGTGTTTGGGGCTATGCCATTGTGTGTTTTTTGTATTTGTTGGATTTTTCTGTTTAAAAGTGTTAAAATTATGAATGGCATAAAACAACTTTCTAAAAAAATGGAATATCACATTCTCAAAAAAAAGAATGACACTAATCACTGGAGATGAAATTGTTAAATTTTATTTAATACATGACTCAAATAACAATAAATTGAATAATATTCATACACTTTTCACGACTTTATGTAAACACAATTCATCAGGATATCGACAGTGAAACATGCAGTGTGTGGAATACAGTACATATGGATAATGTTTCAGATATTGTGTGTGAGGGGCCTGTTGTTCAGGAACAGCAGCTACATTTGTCAGAGGATTTGCCTTTACACACACAGCCATTGGCACAGTTCGTACATCCTGCAGGACAGCAAGAGCAGCAACCTGAGAGGACAGGACAAAGACACAAATCAGTAACAATCAATGAGTTGACTGAAACCCCCCCCCCCCCCCCCCCCCCCCCCCCAGAGCCTCCCATTGCAGCACTCAGCTCCTCACTCACAAACTCATCTGGGTCATATCCCCAAGTAACCCATCTGCAGAGGCTCAGCATCAGAACACTGTGTGAGAGAGTTTGGGTGAAGATGTTCCACTCAATAACGGCGTTATTTCCGCTCCCGCAGGGTTTTTAAATCTTCCACCGGCCAAAAACCGGCGTTGTGCAAATCCCGCCGGCAGCCTCTGAAAACAGCTGGCGCCGGCGGGATTTCATTTTTTTTTAAGTGTCCACAAATCTCCGGCCCGGATGGGCCGAAGTCCCGCCGACGTGGCCACGGGTCACGTCGGCAAAAATCACAGTTGCTTTAAAGCGGTGTCAACCATTGATGATGGTTGACGCCGTTCAGTGTCGGGGGGTGGGTTGCGGCATCGGGGGGGGGGTGGGTTGCGGCATCGGGGGGGGGTGGGTTGCGGCATCGGGGGGGGGGTGGGTTGCGGCATGGGGGGGGTTGCGGCATCGGGGGGTGGGTTGCGGCATCCGGGGGGTTGTGGCATCCGGGGAGGGTTGCGGCATCGGTGGGGGGGGGGGCATGGGGGGGGGGGGGGGGTTTGGGGGCAGCGGCGTGCAGAGAGGGGGGGCTACGAATGCCCTGGGCCAACGCACCGTCGCCCCCCCTCTGTACGCCGCTGCCCCCTACCCCAACCACCCCCCCCAACACCCCTACCTCCCTCCAACGCCCCTACCCCCCTCCCCACCACCCCTATCCCCCTCCCCACCACCCCTACCCCACTCCAACGCCGCCCCCATCTCTCGCAACGCCGCAACCCCCCACCCTCAACGCCGGGTCCCCCCCCTCAACGCCGGTACCCACACCCCGTCCCCCTCCCTCTGAAGGCCGGTACCCACACACACCCCCCCTCTCCTCCTCCCCCCCTCCTTCCTCCTCCCCCCTTCCTTCCTCCTCCCCCTCCTTCCTCCTCCCCCCTCCTTCCTCCTCCCCCCTCCTTCCTCCTCCCCCCTCCTTCCTCCTCCCCCCCTCCTTCCTCCTCCCCCCTTCCTTCCTCCTCCCCCCTCCTTCCTCCTCCCCCCTTCCTTCCTCCTCCCCCCCTCCTTCCTCCTCCCCCCTTCCTTCCTCCGTTAGTGGGGGGGGGGGGCGGCGTTAGTGGGGGGTGGGGGGGTGCGGCGTTGGAGGGGGGTAGGGGTGGTGGAAGGGGGTAGGGGTGGTGGAGGGGGGTAGGGGTGGTGAAGGGGGTAGGGGTGGTGAGGGGAGGGGGTTGGGGTAGGGGCAGCTGCGTGCAGAGGGGGGGCGACGGTGCGTTGGCCCCGGGCATCAGTCGCCCCCCTCCTCTGCACGCCGCTGCCCCTACCCCAACCCCCCCCTCACCACCCCTACCCCCTTCACCACCCCTACCCCCTCCAACGCCGCACCCCCCCACCCCCCACTAACGCCGCACCCCCTCCACCCCACTAACGGAGGAAGGAAGGGGGGGGGGAGGAAGGAAGGGGGGGGAGGAAGGAAGGGGGGGGGGAGGAAGGAAGGGGGGGGGAGGAAGGAAGGGGGGGTAGGAAGGAAGGGGGGGTAGGAAGGAAGGGGGGGGAGGAGAGGGGGGGGGTGTGGGTACCGGCCTTCAGAGGGAGGGGGACGGGGTGTGGGTACCGGCGTTGAGGGGGGGGGGACCCGGCGTTGAGGGGGGGGGGAGACCCGGCGTTGAGGGGGGGGGTACCCGGCGTTGAGGGGGGGTTGCGGCGTTGCGAGAGATGGGGGGCGGCGTTGGAGGGGGGTAGGTGTGGTGGGGAGGGAGGTAGGGGTGGTGAGGGGGGGTTGGGGTAGGGGGCAGCGGCGTACAGAGGGGGGGGGCGACGGTGCGTTGGCCCCGGGCATCCGTCGCCCCCCCCTCTCTGCACGCCGCTGCCCCCCACCCCCCCCCCCCCCCCCCAAATGCCGGGTCTGTCTCTCTCCTCCTCCTCCTCCAAAAAAACGCCGGGTCTCACCACTTCCGCAGCTGGTGAAACTGACGCGTATCGCGTCAGTCAGCAGCTGGCCCCTCCGGGAACGGAGATTGCCACCTTAAAAGAAGGCCCCGACGCCGGAGTGATTAACACCGATATTTCTCGCCGGAAACCCGCGTTACGACGGGCAACGGAGAATCCCGCCCCCTGTCTCTAATGCACCATTTCTAATCATCAGTCTATAATATCAACACTTTCTGATGTGACACTCAGACACTTCTTTAACCAGCAGCTTCCTGTCTTCACATTCTTTAGCCTGGGTATGGAATCAATTTGATGGGAATGGAATCAGGTGAAATCCTAGATCTTGTACTTTTCTATCGTGTTCCTCTGAGTTCTACTCAGAACTATCTGTCCCATCAATGCAATGTGAGCAGTTTGAAACTCTCCCCCAGTTACTCACTTTTCTGGCAGCGTCCAGCTTTGCTGGTGGCACATCGGCAGTCGGAGCACCTGCAGGTGTTTTCACAGGAGCAGGATCCTGAAAAGAGGAGAAAGACAGACATTGAGTTGTGTTCAAAGCCTGAGAAATGCCGCCCATGCTGCCGTGTGGAGGGCGGGCTCTTTGTCACATTCTCTTGTGCAGTGAGTTGAATAAAGAACCTCCCCTCCAATGCTGCAGCCTCAGTGGGAGTGAGCCGGCCCCTCCCCTCCAATGCTGCAGCCTCAGTGGGAGTGAGCCGGCCCCTCCCCTCCAATGCTGCAGCGTCAGTGGGAGTGAGCCGGCCCCTCCCCTCCAATGCTGCAGCGTCAGTGGGAGTGAGCCGGCCCCTCCCCTCCAATGCTGCAGCCTCAGTGGGAGTGAGCTGGCCCCTCCCCTCCAATGCTGCAGCGTCAGTGGGAGTGAGCCGGCCCCTCCCCTCCAATGCTGCAGCCTCAGTGGGAGTGAGCCGGCCCCTCCCCTCCAATGCTGCAGCCTCAGTGGGAGTGAGCCGGCACACTGTGCTAAAAACACTGACACCAGTCACCACTCACCATCCAGGCACACACAGGGCTTCGAGTCAGACATTTCACTAACTTCTTCTTCAGCTTCCAGTCCTCACCCAGTCAGCGCTTCCCGATCTTGTGCCGTTTGCTGAATGGGAGCCGAGTTTTATGGGGTTGTGATCGGTGGGGAACCGGCTGCAAAACCGGGGAAGGGGCGGCTCGGTGCCGCCTCAATGCACACGGGGAAGCCAAGTGAGTGAGCGGCTGAAAGTTTGAATTGCACCCGGCTTGTAGACTGGAGTTTGATTTTAGTCACTCTGCCAATATTGCAAATCACAAGGACCCGATCGGAATCGCTGTCATTGAGAAATCTTTTGGGCCGTGTTGTGAGTGAAGGAACCGGTTGGAAATCAAACTTTGAGCCGCTGAGTCACTTCGGAAGCCCGTGTGCATTGAGGCCGGAGCGAGCTGAAAGTTTGAATTGCACCCGGATCCTTCACTCACAACACGGCCCAAAGAGATTTCTCAATGACTGGTGACCTCTGGACCGTGTGCACCTTCCTGTCTGTGGAAAGACTGAACTACACTGAATATTGTTATTAACTCTGTAAATATCTAGAATCAGAATGAATCCTGTTGGCAATCGATAATTTCAAATCTCAAATCACACTCAATGCCTGGCACAGGATTGTGTCCAAAACTCATCCACAGGTCTGTGCAGGTTCCAGCCAGTTCAGCTGCTCACTGCAATGGAAAGTTGTCTGTTTGATATAGTGCTGAGCTGGTTCATTGTTCACTGATGCTCACTGTTGTCTCCAATCTCTGTGTCCTTTGTATTTTCTCCAGCACCAATTCAATAACTAAAAACCACAAAACTACAATTACTGGTGTCGGAGGGAGAAAGGGTCTGACATGTGTTGTAAATGGTCAAGTTTCCAAAATTAAACATGTTACATTTGAGTTTACCCAGTCACAGCTGACGCGCACTTCACCATTAACATCACTAAATTCGGGCACACGGTGGTGCAGTTGTTAGCATTGCTGCCTCACAGCGCCGAGGTCCCAGATTCGATCCCGGCTCTGGGTCAGTGTCCGTGTGGAATTTGCACATGCTCCCCAAGAAGTGATGAGAGATATCCTTGGATAGTCTCAGTGGAAGTAGTGAGACAATGTGAGATTGTCAGGTCAAGGGGGTGTCTGTGAACATGGATTGGGGATTCACCATGAAGAGAGAGGCTATGGGAGGATAAGAGGGCAGTCAACTGAGTGGAGAGAGAAGATAGTGAATCAAGATGGAGGTTGAAATCATTCAGGACCCTGGGTGAAGTGGCTGAGGGAGATGATTGAGATGCTGTGGACAGTAAAATGATCTCAGAAACAATGGATCAGATTCAGTACAGACATACCCAATAATTACTGGTGGGGGACAATTTAATAACCAAGAGGAGGAGAAATCTCCGCAAATACCCCCATCCTGTAAGATCTGGAAGGCAAGGACATGAAGAAATAACACAACGCTAATCAGATTCAACCAGCTCCTGAGTGGATAATATAACCTGGTCTCCTCCTCTGGTCCCCAGTATCACAGGCGACATGCGCCAGGCAGTTTGATTTTCTCCATGTGATAGCAGGTAACAGATGAAGACATTTGATACAGCAAAGTATCAGCATCTGACTTCATCCTGGCAGTCGTACTGAACACAGCTGCAGTGCAACCAGCCCATAGCCAAGCTGTCCCAGTAAAACTGCAACAGCGTAAAGCTACAACTGGACAGTGTGGAAAATTCCACAGCTGTGTCCTGTCCACTAAAAGCAGGACACACCCAATGCTCGCAAAATCTTCCCCATGAGCCTAATCTTCACCACAAGGAGCTGAAAGGTGTTCTCTAACATGCTGTCAACCAGCACTTATTCACCAATAATCTGATCACCGATGCTCAATGTGAGCTCCATTAGGGCTACTTCACACAATACAGCCTTGGTCCAAACATGGACAAAAGAGCTGAATTTCAGAGGTGAATTGAGTGTAATTACACTTGATGTCAATGTATCATTTGACCAAATGGCATCAGGAAGCATTAACAAAACTGGAGCCAATGGGAATCAGGGTGAATATTCTGCACGGGTTGGAGTCTTATTTAGCAGGAAAGAAGAGGGTTATGGAGCTTAATCAACTCATTTCAGGACATCAGTCAGGAATTCTTCAGGATAGTGTCTGAGGTCCAACCACCTTCAGCTGCTTCATCAATGACCATTCCTCCATCATCAAGTCAGAAGTGGAGATGATCACTGATCAATGCCCAGTGTAGAGTAACATTCCCCAATCCTCAGAAACTGGAGCAGTCCACGTCTGTGTGATGCACAATGTGGACAATATAGTGGTGTGGGATAAAAAGTGGCAAGTAACATTGACAACACACCTGTGCCAGGCAATGACCATCTCCAATAAGAGAGGCTTGAACTGCCTCCTTCTATATTCAATGGCATTACCATCACTGAATCCCCCACTGTCAACATCCTGGGGTTACCATTTACCAGAAACTGAACTGAACTAACCACGGTGGGACAGTGGTTAGCACTGTTGCTTCACAGTTCCAGGGTCCCTGGTCAGATTCCCAGCTTGGGTCACTATCTGTGCAGTGTTTGCACGTTCTCCCCGTGTTTGCATGGGTTTTTTCCGGGTGCTCCGGTTTCCTCCCACAGTCCAAATATCTGCAGGGTGGGGTTAGGTAGATTGGCCATGATAAATTGCCCTTCGTTTCCAAATATGTTCCAAATAAGTTTCCAAAGCTGCTCACTGCAATGAAAAGTTGTCTGTTTGATATAGTGCTGAGCTGGTTCATTGTTCACTGATGCTCACTGTTGTCTCGAATCACTGTGTCCTTTCTATTTTCTGCAGCACCAATTCAGTAAATAAAAGCCACAAAACTACAATTACTGATGTCGGAGGAGAAAGGGTCTGACATGTGTTGTAAATGGTCAAGTTTCCAAAATTAAAAATGTTACATTTGAGTTTACCCAGTTGCAGCTAACACACACTTCTCCATTAACATCACTTGATGGAACCATCAATTCACTAGACACGTGCTTTAAGATATGAACAGTGGTTTTAATCTACTTACAACAGAGCCAGCCTGTTCCGCGTTGAACTCTCGATGAACTGAACGACTGGCTCTGAGCATTGGTATTTATACAGCAGTCCAGGGGGAGGAGTCATGGGCGGCGCCAAGGGTGGAGCCCTGTACAAACTCCTAAGCATTCCCAGCGCTACGCCCCCTAGTGGTCGGGCAACGCAACTGCGCTTACAAATGCATGGTCTCATGTATATACAATACAGTGTGAATTATGGAGTTACATTCACCACATGACTAAAATCAGATTACATGCTCATTTGACTGATTGCTATTCATGGGATCTTCCTGTGTGTAAATATCCTGTGGTGCTTCACATTACAACAGGGATTGTTCTTTGAAAGCATTTTACCTCTTCCTGACGGCCCTCTTAATGTTGACAGTTCGAATCAGGCACTTTCTGAATTTAGTAAATTCCACTTTCAAATTCCCTTTCAGCGTGTTCTCTGTCCTTGAAACATACTGCCTCATGTCCATCCAATGGTATTGTGGCACAGTGGTCAGTACTGCTGCCTCACAACTCCAGAGACCTGGGTTCGATTCCGGCCTCGGGTGAGTATCTGTGTGGGGTTTGCACGTTCTTCCCATGTCTGCATGGGTTTCCTCTGAATGCTCCCATCCTTTTTCCCTCTTCCTCCAGGGCGATGATTCATTCGCTCAGGTCTGTTGGGGTCTTTTCTAGGTTGAGGACTGTCCCTTCCTGAGTCGCCCACTTTCTTCCCCAGCCCATCGATTGCCTTTTGCATGGTGGCCATCGCCTCTGCCACCTTGACCGTCACCTGGATTTCTATATAGATCGCCTCCTTCATCCCACAGCCCAACGATGTGCAGGTTAGGTGGATTGGCCATGCTAAATTGCCCTTAATGTCCAAAAAATGTTAGGTGGGGTTACTGGGTTATGGGGATGGGGTGGAGGTGTGGGCTTAAGTGGGGCACTCTTTCGAAAGTCTGGTGCAGACTCGATGGGCCGAATGGTGTCCTTCTGTACTGTAAATTCTATGATTCATGGAGGTCAGTTCCTTCATCAGGAAGCTCTTCCATCCATCTCCAGATGGTGGTGTGGTGGGGGGGGGGGGGGGGGGGGGGGGGGGGGGGGGGCCGAAGCTGGACGTTGGCCATCCTCTCCCCTGGTTGGCCAGGACTTCTTCACCTCGTGTGACTGCCGTCTCGTCCGCCTACAGCTTGTGACTCTTTAGGCCACTTCTGCCATCTGTTCGGCCCCTCAAACTCTCGTTTGCTGGCATCTTTCCTTAGTTGCCCTTCTTTTGCTGCTAAGGGATTTTTTTTGCCTTTGAAATTTGGGCAAAATCCGACTAAAGTGCCTTTTTTTTTGGTCCCGGCTAAAGGGGAGCCATGTGATGTGTGTCTGCTCAGCACATCACCTTCGCTGGTACCCGGAAGTCACCTTTTCTTTTACGCACACCACAGAATAGTTATGTTCCTCACTCTACTCTCTTTTTTCCCCCTTTTTCTTTTTCTTCAGTTTACTTTTCGTTTTCTCTCAGAGGGAGGTTGGTGACCTTGGTCTTCCTGGTCCAGCTGGCCTGCCTGGATTTGAGCTCCGCACTGGCCCAGCTTGAGCCCCGGGTGAACTTGCCTCAGCCACACTTGACAGCACCTCTACTCTCTCACCACAATGTGTCTAATCTCCTTTAAATATAACACATATCTGTGAGTTGTTAAAAGTCATATCAATATTTTATTAAACATATGACATGAGTCACACACAAACACACAGGAGAGAGAAAAAAACAAAATAAAAAGCACATCAGAATGACTTAGGTGTTTAGTTCAAACAGAATCATGTGGCCCGTATTGCAGTCTGCAAATAGATTGGGCTGAGTGGCTCCATGTGATGTCAATGACACTGAAAAAGGTATCGAAGGTGGTGGTGAATGTGTCATTGAGCATGTTAAAGGCAGCAGGGTGATTGAGCAGGGATAATGGGCTATGATCACTATCACACAGGATGCCATTATGAATTTGGGTAGAGTCCTCACAGTGGGGTAATGGGGTGAAACCTGAATGGAGAATTTCAAGCAGGAAATTCTGGGAAAGTTGGATGCGAATCCGTAAAATGACAAAAATTTCAAGGAATTAGGAGAGTAAGGGGTTAGTTGGAGATGAAGCAGGAGTTTCTTTTTTTTTGAAAAATATTTTATTGAGGCATATATTCACACAACAAACATGATCACAAATCGAAACAAAACAACAGGGCTGCAAATAACAAAGTGAACAACATACCATTCAATCCCGCCCCACACTTCCCAACTTCCCTGCCTCCCCATTTTAAACGCCCTCACCCCCCCCCCCCCCCCCCCCCCCCCCCCCCCCCGCCCCCCACCCTGCTGACATCTTAACTTTTCTCTAAGAAGTCCATAAACGGCTACCACCACCGGGCAAACCCCTCCACAGAACTCCTCAAAGCAAACTTTATTTTTTCAAACCTGAGAAACTCTGCCAGGTCACTCACCCACAACCCCTGTTTCATAGAACATAGAACAGTACAGCACAGAACAGGCCCTTCGGCCCTCAATGTTGTGCCGAGCCATGATCACCCTACTCAAACCCACGTATCCACCCTATACCCGTAACCCAACAACCCCCCCTCTTAACCTTACTTTTTTTTTTTTTATAAATTTAGATTACCCAATTATTTTTTCCAATTAAGGGGAAATTTAGAGTGGCCAATCTACCTACTCTGCACATTTTTGGATTGTGGGGGCAAAACCCACGCAGACACGGGGAGAATGTGCAAACTCCACACGGACAGTGACCCAGAGCCGGGATCGAACCTGGGACCTCAGCGCCGTGAGGCGGTTGTGCTAACCACTAGGCCACCGTGCTGCCCTAACCTTACTTTTATTAGGACACTACGGGCAATTTAGCATGGCCAATCCACCTAACCTGCACATCTTTGGACTGTGGGAGGAAACCGGAGCACCCGGAGGAAACCCACGCACACAGGGGGAGGACGTGCAGACTCCACACAGACAGTGACCCAGCCGGGAATCGAACCTGGGACCCTGGAGATGTGAAGCATTTATGCTAACCACCATGCTGCCCTGCTGCCCCGAGACTGGTGCCCGAGACTCTCCATTTCCACAATATCCGTCTCTGGGCCACGAGGGATGCAAAGGCCAAGACATCGGCCTCTCTTGACCCCTAGACTCCCAGGTCCTCTGACACTTCGGAGATCGCTACTTCTGGACTCAGGACCACCTTCACACTCAGGACCTTTCACATAACATCGGAAAACCCCTTCCAGATTCCCCCAAGCTTCGGACGTGCCCAAAATATGTGGACATGATTTGCGGCTCCACCCAGTCAAATACCCTGCTCATCCTGGCCACAGTTATATGTGCCCTGTGAATCACCTTAAACTGGATAAGGCTAAGCATAGCACACACCGAGAATGCATTCACCCTCCTTCGGGGCTCCTCCCACAACCCAGCCTCCAATTCCCTACCCAACTCTCCTTCCGACTTGCACTTCACTGCTCCTATCGGGGCTCCCTCCCAATCCATCAGCTCCTTGTAAATTTCTGACACCTTCCCCTCCCCTACCCCTGTTCTTGATGCCACCCTGTCCTGTAGACGCTGCCTCCAAACAAAATCCCTCACCTGCAAATACTGGAAGCCATTCCCGGCGGGCAGCTCAAATTCCTCCCTCAAGCTCGGAAAGCCGCCGTCAATGAACAGATCACCAAATCACTCAATCCCCGCCTGATGTCACCTGCGAAACCTCCCATCCAGCCCCCCGGAACAAACCGGTCACTTCCACAAATCGGTGCCCAAACTGAGGCCCGCTCCAGGTGAAGGCCAAACACATACTGTGGAAGAAATTTCCAAAACCCAAGCTTCCCACCCACCCACTCTAACAAACATTTCCTGCAGCCATTGTTCTCACACCCTAAGGGCCGCCACCACCACCAGGCTTGTGGAGTACATGGATGGTGTGAATGAGAAAGGCGCTGTCAACAATGCCCCCAAACTCTTATCCCTTCAAGAGGCTAAAGCAGGAGTTTCAAAAGACAGAGAGCGTGCTGAAAGGGAAATTTGAAAGCGGAATCTACTCATTTGCAAAGGCCCTAATTGGGACTGTACAGAACTGTCCAACATTCTGTCATTATCTCTCTCTTCGCCAGCCACTCAAGATTGAGGATGACCTTCTTCCATTCCAGGGTTGTGGGTCTTGAAGTGATTAAAAAGTCCAATACTGTCTGCACACACTCTGCCACAGGTGGGGCAGGAAATGTTTGTTACAGTGGGTGGGTGGGAAGCTCGGGGTTTGGAACATTTCTTCCGCAGTGTGTGCTTGGCCTTCACCTGGGGCTGCCGAGGACACACATAATGGTTGGTGCCTTCGTGGATGTTTTATCGCCAGTTTGGATGGTCTCGAGCAAGATATTCCTGCAATTTGGGGAAGCTGGGATGTTTTTTCAGGGAGGCTTTGAGGAACAATTCCTGAAATATTTCCGCTGCCCTCTTGGTAGCTCATTGTCATGATGTAAGTGAGAGTAGAGAGCTTGTTTTGGGAGTCTTGAATCAGGCATGTCTGCCACGTGGCTCACCCTCTGTAGCTGATGAACCATAACCAGTGCCCCATACTGGGAAGTTGGCCTGAGAGAGGACACCAACATTGGAGCACCTATACTGCCATTGAATTTACAGGATTTTCTAGCGGAGTCCTGGTGATATTGCTCCAAGGATTGAAGGTATCTATTGTACATTGCGTGCTGGATTCTCCATTCTCTGCTGATGGCAGCGTAGAATCTGTCGACTTTTACAACAGGAAATGCGACACCGATCCCACTTCTGTTCCAGTACTGGTGAGGGGCTAGCAACGGCACCGACTGAAACCCCCACCTCCCCCACCAAAAACGGCCGGAGAATGGCTGGGTCCTGGGCCGCGCATGACCACGGCTGACAACCGGCATTGGTCGTACCGTACAACGTGGCGCCAGCCATGCACATAACCTAACCCGTAAAACACGACCCCACAGCCCAACGCCTGGCCACCTTCTACCAGACACCAGCTCTAGCAGACACCCCCCCCCCCCCCCCCCAACCCGGTCAGCGGCCTGGATCCCAGCCAGGTGGCGGTGCTGGACACAGTCCGCAGCCGGCATGATGGCTCAGACCAAACGTGTCCGACACCATCTAGAACGTGGCCCATAAGGGGCAGAGCATTGCAGGTGGACCGGCCGATCATGTGGCAATGGCGCTGAAGTGCCGCAGGGCGTGTGACATGATGACGCCGTTATGGAGGCATCACCTTTGGAGCATGGCAGACCGACGTCAAACTGCGGCCAACCGTGGGGCGAAATTCTCTGACCCCACACAGGGTCGGAGAATCGCCTGGGGCCGCCGAAAATCCCGCCCCCGCTGTGGCAGAAATTCTCCACCACCCGGGAATTGGCGGGGGCGGGAATCGCGCCACATCGAGCGGCAAGCCCCCTGCGGCGATTCTCCAGCCCGCGATGGGCCAAAGTCCCGCCGCTGGGAGGCCTTTTCCGCCGCCGAGGTTTGAACCACCTCTGGTGGCGGCGGGATCGGCGGCACGAGCGGGCCCGCGGGGTCGTGGTGGGTGCGCGGGGCGATCGGACCCCGGGGGGTGCCCCCACAGTCGCCAGGCCCGCGATCGGGGTCCACCGATCGGCGGGCGGGCGAGTGCCATGGGGGCACTCTTTCTCTTCTGCCGCCGCCACGGCCTACACCATGGCGGAGGCGGAAGAGAATCCCCCAGCGCGCATGCGCCGGTGGTGACGTCAGCGGCAGCTGCCACTGACATCACCACTGGCGCATGTGTGAACCGGCAAAGGCCGTTGGTGACAGTTTTGGCACCAGTCGGCATGGTGCCAACCGCTCCGGCGCAGGCCTAGCCCCCAAAGGTGCCGAGAATTCCGCTCCTTTGGGGAGGCCCGACGTCGGAGAGGTTGGCGCCACTCCGCTACGCCGGGACCCCCCGCCCCGCCGGGTAGGGGAGAATCCCGCCCCTGATTTTGGTGGCAAAACAGATTCTCCGCCTCATCGCCGAACGCGATTTCGGAGTTAGGGAGCGGAAAATCCAGCCCCATGTCTCTGACACATACAGGACGGCAGGTAACACTGCAGCCCTGTCAACAGAATTCTGTCAGTAACACAGCAGTAAGAGGGCCGTCAGGAAGAGGGGAAATGCTTTCAAAGAACAATCCCTATTGTAATGTGAACCACCCCAGGATATTTACACACAGGAAGATCCCATGAATAGCAATCAGTAAAATGAGCATGTAATCTGAATTTAGTGATGTTAATGGAGAAGTGTGTGTCAGCTGTAACTGGGAAAACTCAAATGTAACATTTTTTAATTTTGGAAACTTGACCATTTACAACACATGTCAGACCCTTTCTCCCTCCGACACCAGTAATTGTAGTTTTGTGGTTTTTATTTACTGAATTGGTGCTGGAGAAAATATAAAGGACACAGAGATTGGAGACAACAGTGAGCATCAGTGAACAATGAACCAGCTCAGCACTATATCAAACAGACAACTTTCCATTGCAGTGAGCAGCTGAACTGGCTGGAACCTGCACAGACCTGTGGATGAGTTTTGGACACAATCCTGTGCCAGGAATTGAGTGTGATTTGAGATTTGAAATTATCGATTGCCAACAGGATTCGTTCTGATTCTAGATATTTACAGAGTTAATAACAATATTCAGTGTAGTTCAGTCTTACCACAGACAGGAAGGTGCACACTGTCCAGAGGTCACCAGTCATTGAGAAATCTCTTTGGGCCGTGTTGTGAGTGAAGGATCCGGGTGCAATTCAAACTTTCAGCCGCTCACTCACTTGGCTTCCCCGTGTGCATTGAGGCGGCACCGAGCCGCCCCTTTCCCGGTTTTGCAGCCGGTTCCCCACCGATCACAACCCCATAAAACTCGGCTCCCATTCAGCAAACGGCACAAGATCGGGAAGCGCTGACTGGGTGAGGACTGGAAGCTGAAGAAGAAGTTAGTGAAATGTCTGACTCGAAGCCCTGTGTGTGCCTGGATGGTGAGTGGTGACTGGTGTCAGTGTTTTTAGCACAGTGTGCCGGCTCACTCCCACTGAGGCTGCAGCATTGGAGGGGAGGGGCCGGCTCACTCCCACTGAGGCTGCAGCATTGGAGGGGAGGGGCCGGCTCACTCCCACTGAGGCTGCAGCATTGGAGGGGAGGGGCCGGCTCCCACTGAGGCTGCAGCATTGGAGGGGAGGGGCCGGCTCACTCCCACTGAGGCTGCAGCATTGGAGGGGAGGGGCCGGCTCACTCCCACTGAGGCTGCAGCATTGGAGGGGAGGGGCCGGCTCACTCCCACTGAGGCTGCAGCATTGGAGGGGAGGGGCCGGCTCACTCCCACTGAGGCTGCAGCATTGGAGGGGAGGCTCTTTATTCAACTCACTGCACAAGAGAATGTGACCAAGAGCCCGCCCTCCACACGGTGGCATTTCTCAGGCTTTGAACACAACTCAATGTCTGTCTTTCTCCTCTTTTCAGGATCCTGCTCCTGTGAAAACACCTGCAGGTGCTCCGACTGCCGATGTGCCACCAGCAAAGCTGGACGCTGCCAGAAAAGTGAGTAACTGGGGGAGAGTTTCAAACTGCTCACATTGCATTGATGGGACAGATAGTTCTGATTAGAACTCACAGAGGAACACGATAGAAAGTACAAGATCTGGGATTTCACCTGATTTTATTCCCATCAAATTAATTCCATATCCAGGCTAAAGAATGTGGAGTTAGGAAGCTGCTGGTTAAAGAAGTGTCTGAGTGTCACATCAGAAAGTGTTGATATTATAGACTGATGATTAAAAATGGTGTATTAGAGACAGTGAGTGGAACACCTTCACCCAAACTCTCTCACACAGTGTTCTGATGCTGAGCCTCTGCAGATGGGTTACTTGGGGATATGACCCAGATGAGTTTGTGAGTGAGGAGCTGAGTGTTGCAATGGGAGGCTCTGGGGGGGGTTTCAGTCAACTCATTGATTGTTACTGATTTGTGTCTTTGTCCTGTCCTCTCAGGTTGCTGCACTTGCTGTCCTGCAGGATGTACAAACTGTGCCAATGGCTGTGTGTGTAAAGGCAAATCCTCTGACAAATGTAGCTGCTGTTCCTGAACAGAAGGCTCCTCAAACACAATATCTGAAATATTGTCCATATGTACTGTATTCCACACACTGCATGTTTCACTGTCTATATCCTGATTAATTGTGTTTACATAAAGTAATGAAACGTGTATGAATATTATTCAATTTATCGTTATTTGTGTCTTGTATTAAATAAAATTTAACAATTTCATCTCCACTGATTAGTGTCATTCTTTTATTTAAGAATGTGATATTCCTTTTTTTCAGAAAGTTGTTTTTCGCCGTTCATAATTTTAACACTTTTAAACAGAAAAATCCAACAAAGACAAAAATCCACAATGACACAGCCATCCCACCCCCCAAACACAGACCCCAACCAACATGGTCCATGTAAACACTCCATCTCACTGACATCCCTTCATTGGTTTTCCTACCCTCATTCGTCTCTTCCATGGCTGATATTCCAAATGAGTGAGTGACCTCAAGGAATTGAGCTGAGTTCTAACTGTACCATCAAGCCGCATTGCATAATGTTCTGTATTCAAACCCCATTCCCATCTGTTTCAGTCTGGTAATTGAACTTAAACCATGTGAGGATGGAGCACTGTAGGAAATGATAGAGTTAATGATTCAATAACAGTTCTGCTGATGTTATCTCTGTAAACATGGGCAGCACGGTCGCCTAGTGGTTAGCACAACCGCCTCACGGCGCTGAGGTCCCAGGTTCGATCCCGGCTCTGGGTCACTGTCCGTGTGGAGTTTGCACATTCTCCCCGTGTCTGCGTGGGTTTCGCCCCCACAACCCAAAAATGTGCAGAGTAGGTGGATTGGCCACGCTAAATTGCCCCTTAATAGAAAAAATAATTGAGTAATCTAAATTTATTTTTAAAAAAAATCTCTGTAAACATTTCAAGTCCAATATGAGTCTTCTTCAGAACTGGATTTGAAATGTTCTCTCTGTTTCTCTTTCCACAGAAGTTGCCAATCCTACTGAGCTTTTCCAGAACTTTCAGATGGCCGCTATCTACAATATTTTACTTTTGTTTTGCCCTTAGTTGCGTTAAGCTTCTTGAGTATATTGGTCCAGTTCAGTTTCTGATTAATTGTAACCACCAGCAAGGTAGGTGATTGAGCGATAGGAATGGCATTAATATCAAGAAGTCATGGTTAAATTCTCTCTTGTTGGAGATGGTCATTTTCTGACAATTATCTTCTGCAGATTTCTTTCTGATAATTATACATTTTAAAAGTGCATCCATAATAGTACAGAAGCACAGTGGTTAGCACCATTGCTTCACAGCGCCAGCATCCCAGGTTCGATTCCTGGCTCGGTTCACTGTGTGGAGTCTGCACGTTCTCCCTTTGTCTGCGTGGGTTTCCTCCGGGTGCTCCGGTTTCCTCCCACAAGTCCCGAAAGAAGTGCTGTTAGGTGAATTGGACATTCTGAATTCTCCCTCCGTGTACCCGAACAGGCGCCGGAATGTGGCGACGAAGGGCTTTTCACAGTAACTTCATTGCAGTGTTAATGTCAGCCTACTTGTGACAATAAAGATTAATATGAAAATGAAAAATGAAATGAAATGAAAAATGGAAATCGCTTATTGTCACGAGTAGGCTTCAATGAAGTTACTGTGAAAAGCCCCTAGTCGCCACATTCCGGCGCCTGTCCGGGGAGGCTGGTACGGGAATCGAACCGTGCTGCTGGCCTGCTTGGTCTGCTTTAAAAGCCAGCGATTTAGCCTGGTGAGCTAAACCAGCCCCTTGATATAAAGGTTACATGACAGAAAATGCAATTATCTGGTGCAGATTTGGTTCTGATAATTGTAAATTGTAAAGTGCATCACATAACGGTACAAATATTACATGACAGAAAAGCAGCATAGATCAGTTTCTGTCAATACAATACAGAGGAGGGCGCCATGTGGTGCATTGGTTACCGCTGGGACTGCGGTGCTGAGGACCCGGGTTCGAATTCCAGCTCTGGGTCACTGTCCGTGTGGAATTTGCACATTCTCCCCATGTCGCCGTGGGTTTCACCCCCACAACTCAAAGACGTACAGGGAAGGTGGATTGGCCATGCTCATTGGTGTGAGTGCCTTAGATGATTGAGGTCTTTTGGTTCAGTTGGTGCCCTCCCTGCTTAAGCTGCTGGTTCAAGATCCACTCTGGAATTCCTGGCTATGGATGCAGAACTCAATATGTTATTCATGCAGATTGCAATTTAACTTGTCAAGCCTTCCAGCATCTCACCCCTGTTTGTGAAGATAAGAAAGAAACAAATAAACAGGGTATGATTGCCAGACTTCTGCACATGATACCTGGCCGCTTGGATGAGCAAACTACAGGACAGAAACAAGCCAATCCTGCCGGGAATTGAAGGGGTAATGGAATTCTAGCAGCACGTTGGCACCATGGCTGGTACTGCTGCCTCACATCACCAGGGACCCAGGTCTGATTTTGGCCTTGGATGATTGCATGTTTGGATTTTTCACATTGTCTGCGTGGGTTTCCTCTCGGCTCTGTTTTGTTCCGACTGTCCAACCATGTGCAGCTTAGGTGGATTGGTCATGATCAGTGCCTACAGTTATAAGGATAGGGTGGGGGAGTGGGCCTACGAACAGCACTGCTTTGAAGTGTCGGTACAGACTTGATGGGTGAATGGTCTCCTTCTGCACTGGATTGACTCTGTGGACAGAAAATTGGCCGAGTAATACGAACCACAGAGTACTGCTCAGTGGACACATGTCGGACTGGAACATATCCTTTTCCAGATATATATCAATGATCTAGATCCTGGAGGGCAGGGGACACTTTTAAAGGTTTTTAAAATGGCACCCAATTCATTTCTTCCAATTCAGGGAACTTTAATTTGCCAAATTTAAAACTGTCCGAGGGCAGCGAGGTGGCGCAGTGGTTAGCACTGCTGCATCATAGCGCCCAGGCCCCAGGTTCGATCGCGGCTCTGGGTCAGTGTTCATGTAGAGTTTGCACATTCTCCCCGAGTTTGCGTGGGTTATACCCCCACAACCCAAAGATGTACAGGAGAGGGGGATTGGCCATGCAAAATTGCCCCTTAAATGGAAAAAATGAATTGGGGACTCCAAATTTAAAAACAAAATGAAGAACAAAAAAATGTTTAAAATCCCGTCCTTCTCCACAGCATTCACATTGTGGACTTCCTGTTGGTGACCGACATGCCCAAATCCAAAATTGTGTAAGTTACTTTAAACAATCACGACCACCATGTGTCTATACTCCTTTCAATATTACACTTAGCTGTGAGTTCTTAAAAGGAATATCCATATTTATTAAACATATGACATGAGTCACAGACAGACACATTGGAGAGAGAAAAAGCAAAATAAAAATCACATGAGAAAGACTTGGATGTTTATTCCAAACAGAAACATGTTACCCGTATTTCAGTCTGCAAATAGATTGGGCTGAGTGGAACCATGGGATGGTAATGGCACTGAGAAAGGTATCGAAGGTGAATGCGGATGTGTCATGGAGCATGTTAAAGGCAGCAGGGTTATTGAGCAGGGATAATGGGCTATGATCAGTATCACACAGGACGTCATTATGAATTTGGGTAGAGTCCTCACAGTGGTGTAATGGTGTGAAACCTGAATGGTGAGGATCAAACAGGAGATTCTGGGAAAGATGTGTGTGAACATGTAAAATGACAACAATTTCAAGGAATTAGGAGAGTAAAGGGTGAATAGCAACATAGAATTTACTGTGCAGAAGGAGGCTATTCAGCCCATTGAGTCTGCACCAGCCGTTGAAATACCATCCGACTTAAGCCCATGCCTCCATCCTATCCTAGGAGTTTCAATCGTTAGGGAAATAGACAGGAGATTCTGTGGTCGCGAGCGAGACTCCCGGAAGGTATGTTGCCTCCCGGGTGACAGGGCCAGGGATGTCACGAATCGTGTCGTCAGGATCCTGAAGGGGGAGGGTGAGCAGCCAGAAGTCGTAGTGCACATTGGTATTAACGACGTAGGTAGGGCAAGGGGCGTGGAGGTAATAAACAAGTTTAGGGAGTTAGGCTGGAAGTTAAAGGCCAGGACAGACAGAGTTGTAATCTCTGGTTTGTTGCCGATGCCACGTGATAGCGAGGCTAGGAATAGGGAGAGAGTGCAGTTGAACACGTGGCTGCAGGAATGGTGTAGGAGGGAGGGCTTCAGGTATTTGGATAATTGGAGCGCATTCTGGGGAAGGTGGGACCTGTACAAGCAGGACGGGTTGCATCTGACCCAGAGGGGCACCAATATCCTGGGGGGGAGGTTTTCTAGTACTCTTCGGGAGGGTTTAAACTAATTTGGCAGGGGAATGGGAACCGGATTTGTAGTCCAGCAACTAAGGAAGCCGATATTCAGGACGCCTAAGCACGTAGTGATGCAGTGGGGAAGGTAATACTGACAAAGGAGAGTACTTTCAGGAAGTGTGTATACTTCAATGCAAGAAACATCAGGAATAAGGTGGGTGAACTTAAGGCATGGATCGGTACTTGGGACTACGATGTGGTGGCCATCACGGAAACTTTTATAGAAGAGGGGCATAAATGGTTGTTGGAGGTCCCTGGTTATAGATGTTTCAACAAGATTAGGGAGGATGGTAAAAGAGGTGGGGGGGGGGGTGGCATTATTAATTAGAGATAGTATAACAGCTGCAGAAAGGCAGTTCGAGGGGGATCTGCCTACTGAGGTAATATGGGTTGAAGTCAGAAATAGGAAAGGAGCAGTCACCTTGTTGGGAGTTTTCTATGGGCCCCCCAATAGCAGCAGAGATGTGGAGGAACAGATTGGGAAACAGATTTTGGAAAGGTGCAGAAGTCACAGGGTAGTTGTCATGGGTGACTTCAACTTCCCAAACATTGAGTGGAAACTCTTTAGATCAAATAGTTTGGATGGGGTAGTGTTTGTGCACTGTGTCCAGGAAGCTTTTCTAACACAGTATGTAGATTGTCCGACCAGAGGGGAGGCCATATTGGATTTGGTACTGTAGCCATCTAAGATGGACACTGGGCTACAAAATGGAGAACTGCTAAGGCTGCAGGGAAAAACAGTCTTAGCAAGGACAAGCAGTTTGCAGAAGACTAATTAGCATTCTGCACGCACAGAAACCAGTTTTTGGCCAGGTGCAGAGTTTCAGCCAAAGGTGTAAATGGCAACAGATCTACATAGTAATGAGGTGATCCAGATCCAGACCCTGCACAATAGAAACATTTAAGTATCAATGGATACTTTTGAGTAGACGCCCAGACAGAACGGCACCACAGTAACCAACACAAAGAACCATAGGGACCGCCCCACCCATCGAGGAACGACCCTCAGATTGGGGGGTTTAGAAGATATCGATTGGGAAAGGCCCAATCGATACATGGCAGGTAAAAGGCCCGCCCCAAGGGGGCACGGACTTCTAAGACCTATAAAAGTAGACCCCGCACATGGTTCGGTCAGCTTTGCTTCGGCTACGCTTTGCTGATACATCGCATCCTGACTCCAGTTCCATCACCAGCCGTTGAGCATCAGCCATCGAACTGTAAGTGCCAATACAACGATCGCTACGTGATCCAGACCTTGCTAGATCCTGACAACTTTAAGTACCTGAGAGTTGCAGACCAAGAACGGGACGAAGGCCTTGTCCCCTGACCTTGCCTGTTCCTGTCTATATCAGTATTTTAGTTGTTTAGTATTAGAAGTAAGTTAGTCTCTTTAGCGTATGCATGTGTATTTATTATATTTGTCATAATAAATATCAATCGTTTGGACTTACTAATCGGTGTACAGATTTATTACTTTGAACCTGACCTTGATATACTTGTGAGGTGTCTAAATACGGCACCTGGCGTCTCCTGAGTATAATTACATACACAGAGCCATAGTAGTGTTAAGCACACGGCCTTTAAACGGAGGTGTGTTAATCACACTCCAGTAAAACGAGCAACAGGACTTGGTAATGAACCAGGGCAGGTGATAGATTTGTTAGTGGGGGAGCATTTTGGAGGTAGTGACCACAATTCTGTGACTTTCACTTTAGTAATGGAGAGGGATAGGTGTGTGCAACAGGGCAAGGTTTACAATTGGGGGAAGGGTAAATACAATGCTGTCAGACAAGAATTGAAGTGCATAAATTGGGAACATAGGCTGTCAGGGAAGGACACAAGTGAAATGTGGAGCTTGTTCAAGGAACAGGTACTGCGTGTGTTTGATATGTATGTCCCTGTCAGGCAGGGAAGAGATGGTCGAGTGAGGGAACCATGGTTGGCAAGAGAGGTTGAATGTCTTGTTTAGAGGAAGAAGGAGACTTATGTAAGGCTGAGGAAACAAGGTTCAGATAGGGCGCTGGAGGGATACAAGACAGCCAGGAGGGAACTGAAGAAAGGGATTAGGAGAGCTAAGAGAGGGCATGAAAAATCTTTGGCGGGTAGGATCAAGGAAAACCCCAAGGCCTTTTACACTTATGTGAGAAATATGAGAATGACTAGAGCGAGGGTAGGTCCGATCAAGGACAGTAGCGGGAGATTGTGTATTGAGTCTGAAGAGATAGGAGAGGTCTTGAACAAATATTTTTCTTCAGTATTTACAAACGAGAGGGGCCATATTGTTGGAGAGGACAGTGTGAAACAGACTGGTAAGCTCGAGGAGATACTTGTTAGGAAGGAAGATGTGTTGGGCATTTTGAAAAACTTGAGGATAGACAAGTCCCCCGGACCTGATGGGATATATCCAAGGATTCTATGGGAAGCAAGAAATGAAATTGCAGAGCCGTTGGCAATGATCTTTTCGTCCTCGCTGTCAACAGGGGTGGTACCAGAGGATTGGAGAGTGGCGAATGTCGTGCCCCTGTTCAAAAAAGGGAATAGGGATAACCCTGGGAATTACAGGCCAGTTAGTCTTACTTCGGTGGTAGGCAAAGTAATGGAAAGGGTACTGAGGGATAGGATTTCTGAGCATCTGGAAAGACACTGCTTGATTAGGGATAGTCAGCACGGATTTGTGAGGGTAAGTCTTGCCTTACAAGTCTTATTGACTTATTTGGGGAGGTGACCAGTCATGTGGATGAAGGTAAAGCAGTGGATGTAGTGTACATGGATTTTAGTAAGGCACTTGATAAGGTTCCCCATGGTAGGCTTATGCAGAAAGTAAGGAGGCATGGGATAGTGGGAAATTTGGCCAGTTGGATAATGAACTGGCTAACCGATAGAAGACAGAGAGTGGTGGTGGATGGCAAATATTCAGCCTGGAGCCCAGTTACCAGTGGCGTACCGCATGGATCAGTTATGGCTCCTCTGCTGTTTATGATTTTCATTAACGACTTGGATGAGGGAGTTGAAGGGTGGGCCAGTAAATTTGCAGATGATACGAAGATTGGTGGAGTTGTGGATAGTGAGGAGGGCTGTTGTCGGCTTCAAAGAGACATAGATAGGATGCAGAGCTGGGCTGAGAAGTGGCAGATGGAATTTACTCAAGTGGATAGAGCTGTGAAGAAGGCCTATGGTGTGCTAGCGTTCATTAGCAGAGGGATTGAATTTAAGAGCCGTGAGGTGATGATGCAGCTGTGCAAAACCTTGGTGAGGCCACATTTGGAGTACTGTGTGCAGTTCTGGTCACCTCATTTTAGGAAGGATGTGGAAGTTTTGGAAAAGGTGCAAAGGAGATTTACCAGGATGTTGCCTGGAATGGAGAGTAGGTCTTACGAGGAAAGGTTGAGGGTGCTAGGCCTTTTCTCATTAGAACGGAGAAGGATGAGGGGCGACTTGATAGAGGTTTATAAGATGATCAGGGGAATAGATAGAGTAGACAGTCAGAGACTTTTTCCCCGAGTGTAACAAACCATTACAAGGGGACATAAATATAAGGTAAATGGTGGAAGATATAGGGGGGATGTCAGAGGTAGGTTCTTTACCCAGAGAGTAGTGGGGGCATGGAATGCACTGCCTGTGGAAGTAGCTGAGTTGGAAACATTAGGGACCTTCAAGCGGCTATTGGATGGGTACATGGATTAGGGTAGTATAATGGAGTGTAGATTAATTTCTTCTTAAGGGCAGCACGGTAGCATTGTGGATAGCACAATTGCTTCACAGCTCCAGGGTCCCAAGTTCGATTTCGACTTGTGTCACAGTCTGTGTGGAGTCTGCACATCCTCCCCGTGTGTGCGTGGGTTTCCTCTGGGTACTCCGGTTTCCTCCCACAGCCCAAAGATGTGCAGGTTGGGTGGATTGGCCATGATAAATTGCCCTTAGTGTCCAAAATTCTATGATTAACTTAGGACAAAAGTTTGGCACAACATCGTGGGTCGAAGGGCCTGTTCTGTGCTGTATTTCTCTATTATTACTCTATTCCCGTAATCCAGTAACCCGACCAAACGTTTTGGACACTAAGGGGCAATTGTGCAGTGTCAATCCACCTGAAGTGTGCATCTTTGGACTGTGGGAGGAAGGTGGAACATCCGGTGGAAACCAATGCAGACACGGTAACAGCGTGTAAACTCCACACTGATAGTCACCAGAGGCCGGAATTTCAACCCCGGGTCCCTGGAGCTGTGAGGCAGCAGTGCTAACCACTGTGCCACCACAACGTTGGTTGCAGATGAGCCGGCATCTTTCAACGACAGGCAGTGTACAGAAAGGGAATTTGAAAGTGGAATTTACTAAATTCACAAAGTGCTTGATTGGGACTGTCAACAGTGAAAGGGCCGTCAGGAAGAGGTGAAATGCTTTGCAATAACAATCTCTATTGTAATGTGAAGCACCCCAGGATATTTACACACAGGAAGATCCCATGAATAGCGACCGTTAAATGAGCATGTAATCTGAATTTAGTGATGTTAATGGTGAAGTGTGTGTCAGCTGTGACTGGGTAAACTCAAATGTAACATGTTTAATTTTGGAAACTTGATCATTTACAACACATGTCAGACCCTTTCTCCCTCCGACATCAGTAATGGTCGTTTTGTGGTTTTATTTACTGAATTGGTGCAGGAGAAAATACAAAGGACACAGAGATTAGAGACAACAGTGAGCATCAGTGAACAATGACCCAGCTCAGCACTATATCAAACAGACAACTTTCCATTGCAGTGAGTAGCTGAACTGGCTGGAACCTGCACAGACCTGTGGATGAGTTTTGGACACAATCCTGTGCCAGGAATTGAGTGTGATTTGAGATTTGAAATTATAGATTGCCAAGGATTCGTTCTGATTCTAGATATTTACAGAGTTAATAACAATATTCAGTGCAGTTCAGTCTTACCACAGACAGGAAGGTGCACACGGTCCAGAGGTCACCAGTCATTGGGAAATCTCTTTGGGCCGTGTTGTGAGTGAAGGATCCGGGTGCAATTTAAACTTTCAGCTCGCTCCGGCCTCAATGCACACGGGCTTCCGAAGTGACTCAGCGGCTCAAAGTTTGATTTCCAACCAGTTCCTTCACTCACAACACGGCCCAAAAAGATTTCTCAATGACAGCGATTCCGATTGGGTCCTTTGTGATTTGCAATATTGGCAGAGTGACTAAAATCAAACTCCAATCTACAAGGTGAACACAGCATCCTCTCCATTCCCCCGGTTCCATCCTCATTCACCAATGGGTCTGACCAGGAACTGCTTTCCCCATTCCCTGCCACATGTGGCTGCTCCAGATTACCTACTACTGTATCCCCTTCTCCTCTGGTCACTCAACACAGCTCCCCATTCCAGAATCCCCCTGCAATACAACAATGACCCTCGGTTCCAGCTCTCTCCCGCCAACATTTCTCTTTGAAAACTTGCCCCAAGATCTCCTTTTTATTCTCTGGCGGGTGTGGACATCACTGACAAGGCCAAGGTTTATTCCCCATCCCTGAGTGTCCCTTGCAGGGTGGTGTTGATCCAGCTTCTTGAATCGCTGTAGTATTTATGGTGTAGGTACACCCGCAGTGCTGTTAGGGAGGACGTTCCAGGATTTTGACCCAGCAACAGTGAATGAACAGTGATACAGTTCAGAGTCAGGATGGTGTGAGCCGTGGGGGGAACTGGTCAGTGGCTGATATTCCCATGTAGCTGCTGCCCTTGACCTAAATGGTAGTGGTCCCGGATTTGCAAGATGCTGTGACAGGAGCCCTGGTGAGTTCCTGCAGTCCGTCTCGTAGATGGTACACACGGCTGCTGTGGAGGGAACGAATGTTTAAGGGCAATCATGGGGTGGCCATTAATCAGGAGCATTGTCCTGGAAGGTGTCAAGTGTTTTTGAAACCACATTAACCCAGGCCTGTGGAGAGTATGATGTGGAGATGCCGGTGTTGGACTGGGGTGGGCACAGTAAGAAGTCTTACAACACCAGGTTAAAGTCCAACAGGTTTGTTTCAAATCACTAGCTTTCGGAGCACAGCTCCTTCCTCAGGTGAGGGGAGAGTATAACATCACACTCCTAACTGGTGCCTTGTCAATAGCTGACAGGCTCTGGGGCGTCAGGGGATGGGTTATTTGCTGCAAAATTACACAACCTCTCACCAGCTCTTGTAGCCACAGTATTTATATGGCTAGTCCAGTTCACTTTCTCGTCAATGATAACTGCCAGGATGTTGTCAGTGGGGGAATTCAGTAATGGTAATGCCATTGTGTATAGAGGGAGTTAGTTCGAGCCTCTATTGTTGGAGATGATTATTCTTGGCACAAGTGCGTGATAAACGTTACTTGCCACTTTTGTCCTACACCTCTATGTTGTCCACATTGTGCTTCATAGAGACATGGACTGTTCCAGTATCTGAGGAGTGGGGAATGTTACTGTACATCAGTGATCATCCCCACTTCTGACCTTTTTTTATAACTTTATTTCATTCCAAACATGTATCAAAACAGGTTACAGCAAACGAACACCCCAGGAACATACTTCCCAGCAATTAACTGTACAGACTGTACAACATTTCCCCATTTTTCACGCTCCCTGCTAATACAAAGTCCGAAATAATCGCATCCAATTCCTGAAAAAAGGGCCTTCGGTATAAAGATCGGGAGAGCCTGAAAAATAAACAGGAACATCGGCAGATTGTTCATTTTTACCACTTGGATCCTCCCCGCCAACGTCAAATGCAGTATATCCTACCTCCTGGAATCCCCCCTGGCTTTCTCCACCAGTTTTGTTAACATCCACTTATGGAGCCCTGTCCAATCCCTCACTACCTGAATCCCCAAATACCTGAACCCATCCCTCGCCACCGTCAATGGCACCCCCCCTAAATTAGCCCACTGTCCCAGTCATTCACCGGGAAATCCTCACGTTTCTCGACATTCAGTTTGTACCCCGAGAACCCTCCAAACCTCCCCAGCAGGCCCATAATCCTTCCCATACTCTCCAGCGGATCTGAAACATACAGCAACAGGTCATCGGCATAGAGCGACACCCGATGCTCCCTCCATCCCCTCATAATCTCCGCCACTCCGCCAACCCCCTAAGATCCATCGCCAATGGCTCTATGGCCAGCGCAAACAACAATGGTGACGGCGGGCACCCCTGCTTCGTACCCCTGGATAAATCAAAGCTTCGCAAACTCATATTGTTTGTCCTCACACTCGCCACATATAGCAACTGCACCAAGGCCACAAATCTCAGCCCCAATCCAAACCTTCCCAAAACCTCAAACAAGTACCGCCACCCCACCCGAACAAATGCCTTCTCCACATCCATGGACATCACCACTCCCGGTACTGGAGGCCCTGATGGATTCGTCACTACATTCAACAACCGTCTTACGTTACGCACGAACCGCCTGCCCTTCACGCAACCTGTTTGAACTTCTGCAACCACCACTGGGACACAATCCTCCATCCACCCCACCAACAACTTAGCCAATACTTTCACATCCGTGTTCAATAGTGATATGGCCCTATATGACCCACACTCCACCGGATCCTTCTCCTATTTCGGGATTAGCATGATTGCTGCCTGCTTCATTATCTCCAGCAGCTCCTCCTTCTCCAGCGCTTCATTAAACACCACCAACAGATGTGAAGCCAGGTCCGTCGCAATTTCCTTATAAAGTTCTGCTGGGTACCCGTCCGGCGCCTGAACCTCCCCGACTACGTACCCTTAATACTATCCAGCACCTCCCTCAGACCCAGGGTTTCCTACATTGCCTGCCTCTTTGCTCCCTCCACCTGGGGAAACTCCGGCTCATCCAGAAACTGCCCCATGTCCCCCTCCTGTCCCCCTGGGTCTGCATCTCACAGTCCCTGGTAGTACTCCCTAAACACCTAGTTTATGTTCCCCGGCTCTGACACCACATCCCACTTTTCACTTTAATATGGAGGGAAGGTCACTGATGAAGCAGCTGAAGATGGTTGGACATTAGACACTATGCTGAGGAACTCCTGAGTCATGTCCTGAAATGGAGTTGATTGAGATCCACCACCCACTTCCTTCCTGCTACATACAAATCCAACCCGTGGTGAATATTCCTCCTGATTCCCATTGACTCCAGTTTTGTTCAAGCTTCCTGATGTCACTCGGTCAAATGACACATTGACATCAAGTGTAATTACACTCACTTCACCTCTGAAGTTCAGCTCTTTTGCCCTTGTTTGGACCAAGACTGTATTGTGCTAAGTTGCCCTAATGGACCTCACATTGAGCATTGGTGATGAGATTGATGACAAAGTGCTGGTTGACAGCATGTAAGAGAACACCTTCCAACTCCTTGTGATGATGAAGATTAGGCTCATGGGGAAATTTTTTGCCAGCATTGGACTTGTCCTGCTTTTAGTGGATAGGACACAGCTGAGGAATTGTCCACATTGTCCGGTTGTAGCTGTAAGCTGTTGTAGCCCTATTGGGACAGCTTGACTATGGGCTGGGATATCTTCAGTACGACTGCCAGGATGATGTCGGGTCCTGTGTCCTTAGCTGCATCCAGTGTCTTCATCTGTTACCTGACATCATATGGAGAAAATCAAATTGCCTGATGACTGGTGTCTGTGATACTGGGGACCAGAGGAGGAGACCAGGATATATTATCCACTCAGCATTCTGGCTGGAGATGGTTGAATATGATCAGCGTTGTGTTTTGTCTTCATGTGCTGGGCACCGAGATCTTACAGGATGGGGGTATTTGAGGAGATTTCTCCTCCTGTTGGTTATTAAATTGTCCCCCACCTGTAATTATTGCATGTGTCTCCACTGAATCTGATATCACTTTGCTGTCCACAGCATCTCAATGATCTCCCTCAGCCACTTCACCCAGGGTCCTGAATGATTTCAACCTCCATCTTGATTCACTATCTTCTCTCTCCACTCAGTTGACTGCCCTCTTATCCTCCCATAGCCTCTCTCTTCATGGTGAATCCCCAATCCATGTTCACAGACACCCCCTTGACCTGACAATCTCACATTGGCTCACTACTTCCACTGAGACTATCCAAGGATATCCGTCATCACTTCCTGGTCTCACTGTTCACCCACATCCCCCTCCCCTCTTCCCCATCTTTATTTTCTTCTGAATCTGTTCCTGAAAAAAACTATCCCTCAATTGAGTTACAGGCAGCAGCAATTTTAAAATTCCAGCCCTCCAGCCATTGCCCCTCCCATCACCTTGACCATTCTTCACTCACTGATTTACTCACTTGCTCCCTCCCAGCACCAGAAAGTGGATGGTGCTCCCCCCACACTGTGAGGGGGAAACGTGTTGCAGACACTCACACACACGCTGATTCCACAGGAAATGTTGGGAAATTGCTGTCATTGAGAAATCTCTTTGGGCCGTGTTGTGAGTGAAGGATCCGGGTGCAATTCAAACTTTCAGCTCGCTCCGGCCTCAATGCACACGGGCTTCCGAAGTGACTCAGCGGCTCAAAGTTTGATTTCCACCCGGTTCCTTCACTCACAACACGGCCCAAAAAGATTTCTCAATGACAGCGATTCCGATCGGGTCCTTTGTGATTTGCAATATTGGCAGAGTGACTAAAATCAAACTCCAGTCTACAAGCCGGGTGCAATTCAAACTTTCAGCCGCTCACTCACTTGGCTTCCCCGTGTGCATTGAGGCGGCACCGAGCCGCCCCTTTCCCGGTTTTGCAGCCGGTTCCCCACCGATCACAACCCCATAAAAATCGGCTCCCATTCAGCAAACGGCACAAGATCGGGAAGCGCTGACTGGGTGAGGACTGGAAGCTGAAGAAGAAGTTAGTGAAATGTCTGACTCGAAGCCCTGTGTGTGCCTGGATGGTGAGTGGTGACTGCTAGAAATCAAATAAGAATATTAATCCATGTGTCCAATAGATTTCTGTGATTCTATAGGAGCAAACGTTAAATTTGCTGTTTTCTTTTAAATAAAAAGTTCCAGTTAAATATATAAACTTTATTTGTCATGTTCTAAAGGCAACAAGGCATCGAACCAGGCCAGGATTCTCCCTTCCCCACATAAGCACCATCAATGCTTACGGTCAAATAATGTTATCAGTGACAGAAGTGAAATGTGTATTTTTATGTTTTACACATGCTGTGCTGACATAAAAAAACATATTTATTACCTTTCCACCTATTGAATACATATTGAAATATTGAATGATTTTGTTTGAAAATACTCCTGCTTCTCTAACTGGCCCAAAATGTTTGAGTGCTTTTTTAGAATGCTTATACTTATGAAATAATGTAGATAACTCGGGAACATTGTAATAAACAGCCTGCTGCACTCATGGATGACAAATCATTCACAAAATAGAAACAGGTGGTTCAGTTTCTAACTGGTCAATGCCTGTGCTTCAGGCAAATCACCCAATTTCCTTTCCCACAAATATTTATTTAGATTATCTTTTAATGTGTTCATGCTATTTACCTAAATCCCCCCTGTGGTAGTTAGTTCCACATTCTGACTACCCTCTGAGTAAACTACTTCTCCAGAATTCCTTTTCCTCCCATAAAATCGTTTTCCCCCAATTAAGGGGCAATTTAAGTGTGGCCAATCCACCGACCCTGCACCTCTTTGGGTTGTGGGGGTGGGACCCATGCAGACACAGGGAGAATGTGCAAACTCCACACGGACAGTGACCCGTGGCCCGGATCGAACCCGTTTCCTTGGCGCTCTGAGGCACCGTGGCCAACCACTGTGCCACCGTGCGGCCTTCTCCTGAATTCCTTACTAAATATTTTTATTGACTACCTTTTACATTCATGGCCCCTAGTTGGACCCCCCCCCCCCCCCCCCCCCCATCATGTAAAATATTCAGGTGTGATTTACATAGTGCGGGAAGATAATTAGAATTATTTATTTATTAGTATAAATCAAGCCCAGGGCAATAGTTTACCCAAAATGGATATAACTATAGTTGTTTATGTGCACCAGTGAATGACACGCACGAGGCATTCTTTATAAATGGATTTGCATTATTGCAATTAAACTAATAAGACTATCACATGTGCTGCAGTTCCGAACATTGCATGCAATTCGACGGGCATTGCTTTAAACCTTGCCAGCCACTTAATTGCAGCCTCTGGCCGGAATTGCTGGATATTTTCAGCATATTATGGAACAACATTGGGATTTCCCACGCTGCTTCTAACCATTCTTTATTGCGAATGATCGGATGAGCAGTGGTGTTTTCTTGTTTAGCTTATCATGAACAGATGTTGTACTTTGTCGGCTGGTTCACATTTCAGGATAGCTATCGCAGACTTTAGTCAGTGTTTTTAGCAGTGTGCCGGCTCACTCCCACTGAGGCTGCAGCATTGGAGGGGAGGGGCCGGCTCACTCCCACTGAGGCTGCAGCATTGGAGGGGAGGGGCCGGCTCACTCCCACTGAGGCTGCAGCATTGGAGGGGAGGGGCCGGCTCACTCCCACTGAGGTTGCAGCATTGGAGGGGAGGGGAGGGGAGGGGCCGGCTCACTCCCACTGAGGCTGCAGCATTGGAGGGGAGGGGCCGGCTCACTCCCACTGAGGCTGCAGCATTGGAGGGGAGGGGCCGGCTCACTCCCACTGAGGCTGCAGCATTGGAGGGGAGGGGCCGGCTCACTCCCACTGAGGCTGCAGCATTGGAGGGGAGGCTCTTTATTCAACTCACTGCACAAGAGAATGTGACCAAGAGCCCGCCCTCCACACGGTGGCATTTCTCAGGCTTTGAACACAACTCAATGTCTGTCTTTCTCCTCTTTTCAGGATCCTGCTCCTGTGAAAACACCTGCAGGTGCTCCGACTGCCGATGTGCCACCAGCAAAGCTGGACGCTGCCAGAAAAGTGAGTAACTGGGGGAGAGTTTCAAACTGCTCACATTGTATTGATGGGACAGATAGTTCTGAGTAGAACTCACAGAGGTACACGATAGAAAAGTGCAAGATCTAGGATTTCACCTGATTTCATTCCCATCAAATTGCTTCCATAACAAGGCTAAATAATGTGGAGACAGGAAGCTGCTGGTTAAAGAAGTGTCTGAGTGTCACATCAGAAAGTGTTGATATTATAGACTGATGAGTAGAAATGGTGTAGTAGAGACAGTGAGTGGAACATCTTCACCCAAACTCTCTCACACAGTGTTCTGATGCTGAGCCTCTGCAGATGGGTTACTTGGGGATATGACCCAGATGAGTTTGTGAGTGAGGAGCTGAGTGCTGCAATGGGAGGCTCTGGGGGGGGGGGTTCAGTCAACTCATTGATTGTTACTGATTTGTGTCTTTGTCCTGTCCTCTCAGGTTGCTGCTCTTGCTGTCCTGCAGGATGTACGAACTGTGCCAATGGCTGTGTGTGTAAAGGCAAATCCTCTGACAAATGTAGCTGCTGTTCCTGAACAACAGGCCCCCCAGACACAAGATCTGATATATTGTCCATGTGTACTGTATTCCACACACTGCATGTTTCACTGTCTATATCCTGATGAATTGTGCTTACATAAAGTCATGAAAAGTGTATGAATATTATTCAAAGTATTGTTAGTTGCGTTGTGTATTCAATAAAATTTCATAATTTAATCTCCAGTGATTTGTGTCATTCTTTTATTTAATGATGTGACATTCCTAATGAGAGAGTGACCTAGAGGAATTGAGTTCAGTTCTAACTGTAGCATCAAGTCACAATACATAATATTATTTATTAAAACCATGTTGCGGCACGTGGTGTAGTCGTTAGCACTGAGACTATGGCGGTGAGGACCCGGGTTTGAATCACTGCCCTGGGTCACTGTCCGTGTGGAGTTTGCACATTCTCCCTGTGTCTGTGTGGGTTTCACCCCCATAACCCAAAGATGTGCAGGTTAGGTGGATTTGCCACATTAAATTGCCCCCTAATTGGAAAAAAAAATTGGGTACTCAATTTATATATATAAAAAAAATTAAAACTGTATTCCATCTGTTTGTCTGGTCAATGAACTTAAACTATGTGACAATGGAGCTCTGCAGGAAATGATTCACTAAAATTCTGCTGATATTGTCTCTTTAAACATTTCAATCTCTTTTTAAAAATAAATTAGAGTACCCCATTAATTTTTCCAATTATGGCGGATCCCCACAAGGGCCTTCACAGAGCTAGCCCACCCACCGATCGGTAGGCCCTGATAGTGGGCCAGGCTACCATGGAGGCCCCCCACCAGGATGTCCCCCGCAGACAGAACTCCGAGGTCCCACCAGGTGGGACCATACGTAACCCACGCTGGCGGGGCACAGCGGTCCCCTGGGCACTAGAAAATCGACGCTGAAGAATCTACAAGCTGGCGTTAGGGAGGCATGGCGCAATTCTCACCCAGTGCTGGGTCGGAGACTCCCGGCCAGTTTTGGCAGGACTTTTCATCTGGTTTCAGCATGCTGAAGTCAGGATCAGTTGTCAGCTGACACAATTTTTTGGAGGATTTGACAATCACTGGCCAAGAGCTCACTCAGTCCAATTAGGGATTTTGGGGAAGCTCTCAAAGCTGCAAGGGAGATGGGAGTGTCTTCAGCATGGAAGAAATTGCAGCCTGCTGTTACATATATAGTGGAGAGAGGGGTACCTCCATCCTGCCCCTTGATGTTCCTTCATGACTCAGGGGAGCTGCTCAGGCAGGGGCAAATAATTCAAACTCACTGGATTAATGCACAAAAATTAAGCTTGCGGTAATCAGGCATTAATGACATGCAGTCATGATTTGAATGTCTCTGGAATAAGGAGCCCCAACTCTTTTCTCTGTGAACCACTTTGATGTGGACTTGCTTATCCACTGCATCGCATTTAAAGTGTTACAACAGCGAACACGAAAATAAAACATTATTCCTATTCAATTTCAAATGGAGGACTTTCAAGGCCGTTTCTTATTCACGTTTATCGGAAAACCTTTGCAAATTTCTGCTTCCGACATTCATTTTCACCTGCTGTAAACATTCCTTGAGAATTCACCAGTACTTACTGAGAATTCAGATTTGTGCCATCTGCCTACTAGTTTCCATTCAGTAAAATAAAGATGCAAATGAAGCGGGATTAGATATTTATTCCCTGATATGGAAGAAAGAGCAGTGGATCAGAAATCTGTCCCGGATATAGCGGAGACTCTTTCGTGGAACAGTTTGTGGAGGCTGGTAACAATTTAGTTTCTGTTGCAAATTCTTTATGCCACTCAGGGTCACTCAGTTCCTGTCGTCATTGCACTTTAATCCAAACATGAATAAAAGAGCTGAATTCAAGAAGTACGGTGGTAGTGACTCCTCAAAGCAACCATTGACCCAAGTGTGTCATCAAGGAGCCCAGCAAAACTGGAGTTGATGGGAATCAGGGGCAAACTCTCTAATTTTTGAATAATCTTTATTGTCACAAGTAGGCTTACATTAACACTGCAATGAAGTCACTGTGAAAAGCCCCTAGTCGCCACATTCTGGCGTCTGTTCGGATACACAGAGGGAGAATTCAGGATGTCCAATCCACGGGCAGCACGGTTGCGCATTGGTTAGCACTATGCTGCCTCATGGCACCGAGGTCCCAGGTTCGATCCCGGCTCTGCATCACTGTCCGTGTAGAGTTTGCACATTCTCCCCGTGTTTGCGTGGGTTTTGCCTCCACAACCCAATGATGTGCAGGGTAGGTGGATTCGACACGCTAAAATACCTCTTAATTGGAAAAAACCAATTGGGTATGCTAAATTTATTTTAAAAAAGAACTATTCCTGCTATAAAGCCTCAGGACTGCATATACCGCAGAATTTCATATTATGTTTTTAAGGGTGGATGACAAACATTTGTCAAATCTAACGCACATACGGATGGAAAGTCATGCCTTAGGTATTTTTTATAATTATTACACATTCAGCAGAGATTGCAGAGCACCTGCTAGTATTTTGCTATTTATTTATGAGATGTGGGTGTCACTGGTTAGACCAGCCAGCATTTGTTGTCCATTTCAAATTTCCCTTGAACTTCTGCATTCCATGTGGTGTAGGTACACCCACAGTGCTGCTTCGGAAGAGGTTTTTAAAAAAAATCATTTTTACGGGATGCATGCTTCGCTGGCTAGGCCAGCATTTGTTGCCGATCCCTAGTTGCCCTTGAGAAGGTTCCAGGAATTTGACCCAGTTACAGTGAAGGAACAGCTGCTATAGTTCTGAGTCAGGATGGTGTGTGACTTGGAGGGGAACCTGCAGGTGGTGGTGTTCCCATGCATCTGCTGCTTTAGTTCTGCTAGTTGGTAGAAGGCACTGGTTTTGGAGGTGCTGTCAAAGGAGGATCGGCAAGTTGCCTTGGTGCATCTTGTAGATCAGTACACACATGTCGCTAGTGTGTACTGGTGGTGGAGGGAGGGAATGTATTAAGATAGTGGATGGGATACTGATCAAATGGACTACTTTGTATGGTGTCAAGCATCTTGGGTGTTGTTGGAGCTGCACTTCTCCAGGCAAGTGGGGAGAATTACACCACACTCCTACTTGTGCTTGGTGAACAGGTTTTGGGGAGCCAGGATGTGAAATACTCAACATGGAATTCCCAGCCTCTGACCTGCTCTTGTAACCACAGGATGTACAATAGAGCACGATGTACAAGTCAACCCAGCCTGTAAGACATGTTTCGGCCTATACTTAGCATGTTGGCCACATTACCTTGACCAATCTGTTAAGAAATGCTTTAGATATCAACCTTAACTTTTCACCTCAGAAATGTTTGTCTTCCTCGCCTTATATGTTGGCACAGTTGATGAAGCTAATGCTATGGGCCATGTTGTCAAAAAGATGCCTGGGAGTTTAAGACAAACTCGGGGGCGCGACCTGCGGGTGGATCGCGGGCGGGTGTTGGGAGGGTCGTGGAGCCGTCCGTCGCGGTGCTCCCGATCGCGCAACTCTGCGCGCAACATCCACAGCAGCCAGATGTTAATAACGCCAGCTGCAAATGGCCTTCAAAATGGCCACAAACATGTAAAAAAAATGCGGCCGTACTGCGCATGCATGCCAAATTATGGGCGCGCATGTGCAGTGTGGCCGCTTTTTAAAAAAAAATTTAGATTACCCAATTATTTTTTCCAATTAAGGGGCAATTTAGCGTGGCCAATCCACCTACTCTGCACATTTTTGGGTTGTGGGGGCGAAACCCACGCAGACACGGGGAGAATGTGCAAACTCCACACGGACAGTGACCCAGAGCCGGGATCGAACCTGGGACCTCAGCGCCGTGAGGCGGTTGTGCTAACCACTAGGCCACCGTGCTGCCATGGCCGCTTTTTTTTTAACGGTCGCAGGTTTTTGTTTTACAAGTTTGGGGGGATTTTATTCATATTATTCATTTATTTTATTCATTTAATTTTTATTCTTTTCATTTATTTTATTACTTTTCTTCTTTTTTTTTTACAAGTTCGGGTGAGTTTATTTGATAAAATTTTTAGGAAAGAAATGCAGAACTTTGGACAGATGGAGACTCCATACTTCCTGACAGCGGAAGGCTTCACCTTCATCCAACAGGTTCCATTGGAGGAGCATGTACAAGGGCCAAAGGGACCCAAAACCATTTCCTCCATTTTTGTCAGCAGCAAACAAGGTAAGAGAAAATGGTGGTCGGCCGGCGTGGGTCGCAAAGGTCGGCCAGCATGGGTCGCAAAGGTCGGCTGGGTTGGGTCCCGAAGGTTGGCTGGTTGGTAAAAAGGGGTCCCTGGAAAAAAAGTTTGAAGAACACTGATTTAAGATACTCTGACTAACAGGAAATGGGTCCTCCAGCAAAAAGATGATGCATAAAGGTGGTTAAAAGTGATAACATTTTGCACATTCTCCCTGTGTTTGCGTGGGTCTCGCCCCACAACCCAAAGATGTACAGGGTAAGTGGATTGGCCATGCTAAATCACCCCTTCGTTGTAAAAAATGAATTGGGCACTCTAAATTTAGAAAACAAAAGTGATGACATTTGCTAACTCGTCAAATAACTATGCCGTGTCACATAAAGAGACTATTAAAGCCTCCAGTAATCTTCAAAAATAAAACTATGCCAAAAATCAGGTTCCCTGCAGGAGTTCTTGTGCATCTCCATGACAACAATTGGATGGATGAGGATGCAGCGAAGTTGTGGATTAATAATGTGTGGAACAGGCATCCCAGTGACCTCGGCAAAGAATGCAGCTTATTCATGTGGGATATATTCAGATCCTACATAACCAATCAGATCAAGAGATGCCTGGGAAAAATAACACTCAAACTGCAATTATACCAGGGATACAACATTTGTCATTCAATCTCTGGGTGTGTGACTCAACAAACCATTCAAAGATCATTGTACATGATCGAATTGCAGGATGCAATTAAAATACAGAATCTCCAATTCAACAGATGGAGAGACGTTTCTGAAACTGACCCCAAATCTGATACCATTGCCGCAGTGACTCCGAATTAATTTGATAAACTCTCTGTGTTAGATGCCAAAAGCAATGAATTTGACAGTTTTAAAAATATTTTTATTGTGGTTGAAGGTATCCTTGTAGAATTAATTTATACAATAAAACAAGGGTGGCACGGTGGTTAGCATTGATGCCTCAAAGCACCAGGGACCTGAGTTCGATTCTGACCTTGGGTGTCTGTGTGGAATTTGCACATTTTCCATATGACTGCGTGGGTTTCCTCCGGGTGCTCCGGTTTCCTCCCACAGTCCAAAGATGTGCAGATTAGGTGGATTCGCCATGCTAAATTGCCCTTAGTGATCAGGGTTAGGTGGGGTTACAGGGATGGGGCAGAAGAGGGGCCCTTGGTGGGGTTCTCTTTCAAAGGGTGGGTGAAGACTCGATGGGCTGAATGGCCTCCTTCTGTACTGTAGGGATTCAATGTCAGGTTAGTTTAATTTAAATGTTCTTCATATTTTAAAATCGTGACCACTTACACCAACTCCCACAGCTCATCTTTTATAATTAGAGCATAAATCAAACCCTGTTTTTGGAAAGATATTTCAAGGCTTCAAAGGCCGACTTATACGCCATCATCTAAAGTATTTGGCTGGTCCAGTTAAGTGTTTTTCAAGAGTATCCCCCAGGATGTTGATGGTGGAAAATTCAGCAATGGTAATGCCATTGAACAACGAGGGGAGCTTGTTAGATTATCTCTTGTTGCCTGGCACTTGTGTGGCACAAATGTTACTGGCTACTTAACAGCCCAAACCTGAATGTTGTCCAAGTCTTGCTGTGTGCAGGAACAACTTGCTTCAGTTTCAGAAGAGTTGCGAATGGTACTGAATACTGAACACTTTATTGTCCAGCTAGTGTGAAATTGCATGATTTCTGTGCTTGAATGGTTGTTTGGCCCATTCATAGCCTAAATGAAATAGTGGTTTTCCTCTGGTTCCAATGTTTATATTTACCTCCTGAGATGGGTCCCAGCATCATTTTGTTTACTTCGCAGTCCATGTCAGGCTGTTGTCAGCAGCAACACAGTGTCAGCATGAAAACTGGGACTGGCAAAGGCTGTGTTTCCAGGGCATCCTTTCAGCCAGGGAATGATGCATTTTATTAGGAAATAAAATTAAAAGGGAACACAACAAAATAGTCTTTTGTGTCTAACAGGTTGCCTTTTCTTTCGACTGGAATCCACAATCTATTCATCACTCAGGCAATGGAAACAATGAAATACTTTTGCTTTGAAACGATGCTATGTGAATACTAACACATATCTAATTCCTTTGCTTTTTAATAGAGGAATACCAGGGAGGAACTTACTGATCACAGGAAGCAGGGTGTGACACCTGCTTTCTGTTCAGGGCCTGCAGCATATGAGGATGGTTGAAAATAAAATAATGCTTGATATTTATTATCTTTGAATTCAAAGATAAGCACCAGTAAAGCTCCATGGTGCCCAACAGCAGGAGTTTGGGATGCCTGATTTCACTCTCTCAATATCAACAGACTTAAGTTGTGATACCCAGCGGTGACTCAGGAAAAAAAGGAAAGACTTGTATTGATATGGTACCTTTCACAACCTCAGCTTGTCCCAAACACCTCATCGCCAATTAAATACTTTTGAAGTGCAAACATCATTATGTACAGAAATTATGATTTTATGATGTTTGGATTTAAGTACGATCCTCTGGAATACATGATTCATAGAATCATAGAATCCCTACACATTGCACATTCTCCCCATATCTGAGTGGGTCTCACCCCACAACCCAAAGATGTGCAGGCTAAGTGGATTGGCCACACTAAAATTGCCCCTTAATTGGATAAAAAAAAGAATTGGGTGCTCTAAATTTATTTTGAAAAATTGAATCCCTACATTATAGAAGGAGGCCATTCAGCCCATCAAGTATGCAACGACCTTCTGAAAGAGCACTCCTCCCAAGCCTACTCCCCTGCCCTATCCCAATAACCCCTTGACCTAACCTACATACCTTTGGACACTAAGGGGCAATTTAGCATGGCCAATCCACCTAACCTGTACATCTTTGGACTGTTGGAAGAAACCGGAGCACCCGGAGGAAACCCATGCAGACACAGGAGAAAGTGCAGACTCCGCACAGACAGTGACCCAAGGCCAGAATTGAACCCGCATCCTGGTGCTGTAGACAGCAATGCTAACTACTGTGTCACTATGCGTCCCTTTTTAAATAGTCATTTAAAATAATTTACAATAAAAATAAGTTAAACCAACTACTCAGATTGAACCAAATTCCTTTGTTTTGATATGACAATTGGAAAATAGTAACCTTAAGTCAGGGGTAACAATCTTTCCTATGAATCAGATATTTCTGTGTTTTGGTTCCACTCTAGTGACTTGAGAATGTTATCTATGGCACAGTTGAAGGTGCCTTTTACAGATGGCATGTCTGCCTTTTCAGGTGGGTGCTAAGAATACAGGCTATGATTTGAAGGGCAGGGAATTCTCCTGATGACCTAATTCATTTACCTCTCACTCATCATCACCAAAGAAATTGGAAAGAGAAAATTGGGTAGTCCAAATTGAAATTAAAAAAAAAAGAAAATGAAAACAGAAGACTATAAGTTGGGTAAAGGCATAATTGAAGATATTTACTTTACAGCATTTACTCTTCAGATTGGTGAGGTGATAGCAGTCTTGGCTTGTGCCTTTCAGCACCTTGAGTGCCAGTCGTGGCTCAGTTGTCAGCACTCTCACGTCTGAGTCAATAGGTTCAAGGCCCACCCCAAGGCTTGAGCACAAAAATCAAAGCTGACGCCCTGTAGCCACATGGGGTGACCACTGCCCAACACGAAATGGAAGATTGCAAGGAATGCAGGGAAAATGGACATGTTCCAAAAGCAAGCAGCTTGCAAAGCGCTTGTGTATTCTGACTACTGCAGAAACCAGTTCTGAATGCTGCAGAACCAGACAGCACTGTGAAAGAAAACAAGTTAGCATATTAATGAGGCGATACCGGGTGATCCCCAGGTACAATGGAAACAAGTTAACACAAATCGATACATTAAATGGAAGGCCAGACATCTCGGTGCCAAAAGAAGTCCAAAACAATAAGTCCCAAGAACCGCCAGGTGATTGAGGGATTTCCCCGTTATTAGGGAATTCAAATCAATCGATTGGGAAGAGACCCAATCGATTGTGTGTGTATAGAGTGTCCGCCCAGACCTTGAGAGAGGTATAAGACAGAGACCGCGACCCCAGCTCTCTCTCTCTGCCAACCTCTCCTTGACCAGCTAGCCCTCCCAGCAGAACACCGTTGCAGCAGAAGAACCTTGAGGAGGAGAGGCCTGGACAGTAGCCGCCAACACGTAAGTGTCATACAATGCACGCTACGAGAGTAGACACTCCTGACCCCCTTTAGTCCATAACTACTGGAAGCCTGCAGACCCAGGACAAAGCTAGAGGCCGTGTTCCCTGATCCGGCAGTCCCCTTATCCAGATAAGTATTTGGTCTATTAGTGGTAGGATTAGCCTAGTCTTATAGTTTTGTATGCATGATTAGTAGATTATTGTAATATAATAAACGTGTCTTGTTTGAACTTACTAACTGGTGTATGGATTTATTGCTTTGAACTTGAACTTGAAACTTGTGGCGGTATCTTAACGATATCTGGCGACTCCAAAGCTAAGGAACGAAACAGAGCCAAATTGAGTGTTAAGCACACTCACCCAGAACGAGCAACACGCCCCCAATGTAGCACTGAGGGAGTACTGTTAGAGGTGCTGTCTTTTGCATGCGATGTTCAACTGATGCCCCATCTACTTGTTTGGTTGGATGTAAAAGGTCTCATACCAATAATTCAAAGAAGAGAAGTGGAGTTATCCCCAGTGCCCTGGTCAATACTTATGACTCTGTCAACAGCACAAAAACAAATTGTCCAATCATTCTCACATTGCTATTTGGGGGCGTTTGCTCCATTACAACAGTGACTGCACTTCGAAAGAACTGCATTGTGTGTAAAGAACTTCTGAGATGTCTGATGGTTGTGAAAAGTGCTATAGAAATTGACTCCTTTCTTTTTATTACAGCCCACAGAATCATTTGAAGCATACTCACCATTGTAATGCAACATAGCAGGACCTCATAACCAACTGTGTAATAATAAACTAATAAGCTCGGGCAGCACGGTGGAACAGTGGGTTAGCCCTGCTGCCTCACGGCGCCGAGGTCCCAGGTTCAATTCCAGCTCTGGGTCACTGTCCGTGCGGAGTTTGCACATTCTCCCCGTGTTTGCATGGTTTTCACCCTCACAACCAAATGATGTGCAGGCTAGATGGATTGGTCATGTTAAATTGCCCTTTAATTGGAAAAGTTGAATTGGGTACTCTAAATTTATTTTTAAAAATAAACTAATAAGTTCTCTTAGTGGTATCAGTTGAATTATACATAGTGTTCAGAACAGCTGAAGGATCGTCCATGCTGTTTTTTTTCCCAAAAATGTACCGTGAGATCTTTTACACTATCCGAGGGGGCAGCCAGGGCCTCAGCTATGGACTTAATATTAAATGTGGCGCTTCCAACAGCCAAGATTTTGTAAGTTGCAAATGATGCAAAGCTTGTGAATGTGAGGAGATTGGTAATAAACTTGATGATGGAATAGGAAATTAAAATTAATGTCAGAAGAGTTGAATTTTGCATGGGATGGCCAATGGGTGGGGAGGGGCATATATAATTGGGGTAGGACAGCTTCAGCCTTATCTGTTCAGTTGGAGAACTTTCTCTCAAAATATCTGTACACAGTATGGGCAGCCTCTGAGTAGCAGTACTACATTTGAATAAAAGAACACTGGTAAACTCCAGCAACTCTCTATAACTTTGAAATGGGATCAGATTAAAATCCAACAGGTTTGTTTCAAATCACTAGCTTTCGGAGCGCAGTTCCTACATTAGGTGAGTGCTCACCTGATGGAGGAGCTGTGCTCCGAAAGCTAGTGATTCGAAACAAACCTGTTGGACTTTAACCTGGTGTTATAAGACTTCTTACTGAGCCCACCCCAGTCCAACGCCGGCATCTCCACATCTTTGAAATGGGAGACAGTGATAACCTTAGAAAAACGATTAATGCACTCTGACAATCCTATGTTGGCTGCTTCAGAGAAGGTTAAATATTCAACTTCTTAGGTTTCAGTTGTTTATAATGTGCAGGGATACTGGCAAACCATATGAATTTTTTTTCACTCTTTAAGTCAAACTAAAGACATAATAAGGAATTAGCAAATATAAGGCACCTTATTTGATTTTTGGGAAGCTCCTGAAGTGTTTTGTATTCAACAAATTAATTTGAAGTGTTCTTGTTACATAGGGAACCACAGCAGCAAATTTGGACACAGCAAGATCCACATACAGCAAGTGAAATAAATGGCCAGTCACCATCATTTTAATTGTTTTAAAAAAATGTAAAGTACCCAATTTTTTTTCCAATTAAGGGGCAATTTACCATGGCCAATCCATCTACCCTGCACATCTTTGGGTTGTGCAAACTCCACACAGACAGTGACCCAGGGCCGGGATCGAACCCAGGTCCTCAGCACCATAGGTAGCAGTACTAACCCATAGGCAACAGTGCTAACATTATTCCTTTAATTGTAGGAGAATGTTAGCCAGGACATCTTCCTGAAATTTGTTTTAAAAGGAGTCATGAGGTCTTGAACAGGCAGCTGGAGCCTAGATTATAGCTTTAAAATGTCTTACTGACAGCCTTTATATGCAGCTTGAAACCACAAAACTTTGGCTACAAAACAAGAGAGCTGCCGATTGAGCAAGGTAGAAATAACAGGAGTAAATAGGAAAAGCTGGATAAACATATGAGGAATAAAGAAACAGAACATTATGCAGAACATAAGCACCAGCATAGACCTGGACCTGTTTCTGTGTTCAATATAAATACAATAATATTTACAAAATATGAAGCCATTCAAATATTTACCAGATTGAGATCTACTGCTCTTCAATTCCTTTTCTGATTGTGCAATTCTATTTTCCACTCACTCAAATCATTTGTGATGTAAACACTGTCACCAGCTTCTGAGCTTCTACCCAGAACAATGGTCAGTGCCATTCGCAGCTCCTCAGATTACTAAAACAGTCCATGCCTGCTTGCAGCAAGACCTGACCATCATTCAGGCTTGGGATGAAGTGCCAAATGACATTTATGCTACACAAAATCCTAGCAATGACCATTTTCATCTTGAACAAAACTCAAGAAGCCTGACACCATCCAAAGGAAAGCAGCCCACTTGACCACCAGCCCATGTACATCTCAAACATTCACTCCTTCCACCACTAATGCACAGTTGACGGCAGTATGTATTATCTATAAGATGCATTGCAGTACTTCACCAAGCCTCCTTAACAGCATCTTCCAAATGAGCGGCCACTGCCTCCGAGAATAACAAGAAAAAGGTACGTATGGTAACACCACTACCTCCAAGCAACACACCATCCCAATTTGGAACTAGTTTGCTGTTCCTTCACTGCTGCTGGGTCAAAGGCCTGGAACTGCCTAACAGCTTTATTGGTGTACCTGCACCACAAGAACTGCAGCCGCTGAAGAAAGTGGTTCACCATCATCTTGTCAAAGAAAGTTGGAGATGGATAATAAATGTTGGAAACACACACTTTCCAAGAAAATGTTTTTTTTAAATTTTCTCTCCGGTGGATGTAAAAGATCACATGGAACTATTTCAAAGTGGATTAAGATGAGTCTGCCTGATGCCCTGGCCAGTATTTATCCTTCAGTCATCAACCAAAGATACATTATCTGGTAATTCTCACTTTGCTGTGTGTGGGGAAATTGGTTGCTGTGTTGCAAACATGACAAGTGTGGCTACATTTCAACAAGCACTTAATTGCCTGAAAAGCACTTTGGAATATCCTGAGGACTGAAAGCCACTTATTCTTTCTTAACAAATGCTGATTGGTTTAAATCAGCTGCAAGGTTTTTAAAAACACCTCCTAACCTGTATTTAAGGAGTGTTCTTTTATTTCAGTGCTGAATAATCACAGCACATGATCAAACCCATGACTGATATTCTACTCCCCATTGTGTGGTTACACAAAGGTACTTAGTGCTGCTGACACTACAGGCTTTATGCCAAGCCCTCAACACTGTTGAAAATTGTAAGGACAACCCCTCCCGCCCACCCAATAACTCACAAATTTGGATAAAAGTTGTTCCTTTACCAGAATAATAAAGTAAGAAGTCTTACAACACCAGGTTAAAGTCCAACAGGTTTGTTTCAAACACTAGCTTTCGGAGCACTGCTCCTTCCTCAGGTGAATGAGGAAAACTCGGTTTGAAACAAACCTGTTGGACCTTAACCAGGTGTTGTAAGACTTCTTACTGTGCTCACCCCAGTCCAACACCGGCATCTCCACATCAGAATAATAAAGAAATAGTTGCTAAATAGTCTTACATTGTGCATTTTATGTGAATGAAGTGATAGATGCTTTGGAAGTTATCATTAAAATTCTGAAGTTTTATAAACGCTCAGAAGAAAGCTCAAGATTAAACTCCAAGAGAACATCAGTCTCTCGCTACACTTCTCCAAGGAAGTTCTTTATTATTTTTTGTATATTTTTTACTCTGACCACATTAGTACAGCATCAAGCAGCCAAATATTCCCAACTGAGTTAGAATGGGAAACATTGTATTACTGGAAGAAAATCGCTATGTTCAATGTTGTAACTTTATGAATGGAAGTGCTGTCACTAACTGAGGTCAAAACTGACCTGCTGTTTCAGCAGGATGGTGGAATACCACGCTTTTGCTCCTACAATAGTCACGATGGTGGCCCCATTCTGGTCAGGAGGCGGCAATTTCTGATTATTCAGCTGTGGGAACTTCAGCAACTTCCCCGCCTCCAAAGTTAAGGAGGTGGTGGGCAGTCGCCTCGTCATAGCAGTTGTAATGTACACAAATGCTCCGCTCCGGTTAATCAACATGTACACCCTGGCTCAAAACAGCAAGTAGCTGGTTGTCCTTCAGCAGCGCCCACTGCCTCCAGCGACATCCAGGCTGATTATTCCAAGTGGTGACTTCAACTGCACTATCAATGCAGCTGGATGGTCAGCAGGGCCGACAGCAAACTGGATGTTATATCCAGGTGTCTAATGGAAATGGTAAAAGATGCCAAGCTGCACAATGTCTTCAGGAACCCTGCAAATGAATCACTGCACAGATTAGCCTCGTCAAGGCCCAGCTGGTCTCTCCAGACACTGGTTCGCTCAAGGCCCTGTACGAAAGGATCCTGTTAGATGGTTCCCTCAGCACACATTCGACAGAATGCCTAATGGCCAGAACTTTCAAACAAACAGCAAGTATAACTTAGCTGGTGGTGAGAAAAGGCCTACCTTGTCAGACCCTTTCTGCACACCTGGAGTCTCACTTCCTCTGCTTGCTGCCCTTGAAGTGGATGAGATGGGGGAAGAGATTGTTGTCCACCTCCTTTTGGAATGTGCCTTTGGAAAAGTTTGTTTGAGGTTCCTCCAAAGTATCTCCCTGACACAGGACTCTGTGCTGTGCTGGGCTGTTCCCAGGGATGCACACTGAGATAAACATCAATTGCTGTTGGTGTAAGATGCTCTTTGGTTTGCCTGAAACTTGTTCGGCTTTCAGTGCAAAGAGCTATCCATGACTGAGTGTTGCAGGCTGGCACATTGCAAGGTCCAGGAGTATGTACTGAGGGTTGCACCAAAACTTGGGACAACTGCAGCAAAAACTCAATGAGGATAGACCACTGTGCAGGGCCTTTTTGCAGAGAGGCAGGGAACTGTGTAAAAGTCGTGGGTGGGATTCCTCATCCCGTCGTGCCAGTTTTCTTCGTCTCACCAACTGGTCAATTGGATTTCCCATGGTGGGCAGCCCCACGCCATCGGGAAATCCCCGAGCGTGGGTGCGCTGCTGGTGCAACGGATAATCCCGGCAGCGGAGAATCCAGTTCCTATGTTTGACATATAATGAATATTGCAAGTATTAACTGTGGTTTTAAATGTAGTATTGAAAGAAACTGATTTGTTTTGCACTTTATGCAATGCCAACTGCGAACGGTCATGTAATGAATGAACATTCATACATTTTATAAGGTATACAGTATTTTGGGGGGGGGAAGTGGATTTCTTCAAAATGTTTTCGAAGGACCTGGGGCCTCGACTGGTGAGGGTGTTTAATGAGTCGAGGGAGCAGGGGTTGCTCCCCCCGACGTTATTGCAGGCCTCGATTGCCTTCATTTTAAAGAAAGAGCAGTGTGAGTCTTACAGGCCGATTTCGTGGTTAAACGTGGATGCCAAGTTACTAGCCAAGATTTTGTCCTCAAGGATCGCGACCTGTGTGCCGGGAGTGTTGGCGAGGATCAGACGGGGTTTGTTAAGCGGAGGAATCTGTTGGTCAATATCAGGACGTTACTGAATGTTATAATGATGCCCCCAGAGGGACAAAAGCTGGAGGTAGTGGTCGCCATGGATGCGGAGAAGGCCTTCAATCGGGTGGAGTGGGACTATTTGTGGGAGGTGCTGGGCAGTTTGGGTTTGAACAGGGGTTTGTAGACTGGGTCCAGCTACTGTATCGGGCACCGGTAGCGAGTGTGTGGACAAACCGGCTGAGCTCGGAGTATTTCTGGCTGCCTCAGGGGATGAGGGAGGGGTGCCCACTCTCCCCTTTGCTCTTTGCCTTGACTATAGAGCCACTGGCAATGGCTCTGAGAGCGTCAAAGGGAATGGCAGGGGATAGTACGGGGGGCTGGAGCATAGGGTCTCGCTTTATGCAGATGACTTGCTGCTGTATATTTTGGACCCATTGGAAGATATTGGGGGGATTAGGAGAATTTTGGAGGAATTCAGCCGGTATAAATTGAATAAGGGGAAGAGCGAGGAGTTTCCGACCCAATCGAAGGGGCAGGAGAAGAGATTGGGGGAGTTGCCGTTTAGGGTGGTGGGGGGGAACGTTCAGTACTTGGGCATTCAGGTGGCATGGGGGTGGGGGCAGCTGCACAAGCTGAATTTAGCTAATTTGGTGGAAAGATGAAGGTGGGATGCACTCACGCCGTCACTGGCAAGATGGGTGCAATCGATGAAAATGACGGTCCCTGTGAGGTTCTTGTTTGTGTTCCAGAACCTCCGAAATTTTATTCCTAAGGCTTTCTTTAGAAGGGTGAATGCGATGATTTCAGTGTTTGTTTGGACGGGTAAAACCCCGCAGGTGAAGAAGGTGCTGTTGGAGCGGGGTCGAGGGGGGTTGGCTCTCCCGAACTTTATGAATTATTACTGGGTGGCGAACATAGCCATCGTTAGGAAGTGGGGGAGGGGTTGGTGTGGCAGCGAATGGAGACAGCCTCTTGCAGGGATATGAGTTTGGGGGCATTGGTGACGGCAATCTGTTCATTGACGGCAATCTGTTCATTGATGATGGCTTTCCGAGCTTGGAGGAAAAATTTGAGCTGCCTGTCGGGAATGGGTTCTGGTATTTGCAGGTGAGGGGCTTTGTTCGGATGCAGGTACCGTCATTTCCTCACCTGCCACCCCAGGGGCTACAGGACAGGATGATGTCAAGAACAGGGGTAGGGGAGGGGAAGGTGCTGGAAATTTACAAGGAGTTAATGGATTGGGAGGAAGCCCTGATAAGGGCAGTGAAGCACAAGTGGGAAGGAGAGTTGGGTAGGGAATTGGAGGCTGGGCTGTGGGAGGAGTGTGAATGCATCCTCATCATGCGCGAGGCTTAGCCTTATCCAATTTAAGGTGGTTCACAGGGCACATATGACTGTGGTTAGGATGAGCGGGGGGGGGGGGCACAAATCATGCCCACGTGTTTTGGGCATGTCTGAAGCTTGGGGGATTCTGGCAGGAGTTTGCTGACATTATGTCAGAGGTCCTGAAGATGAACTGAGCCCAGAAGTAGCGATCTTCGAAGTGTCAGAAGACCTGGGAGTCCAGGGGGCGAGAGACACTGATGTCTTTGCCTCCCTGGTAGCCCGGAGACGGATGTTGTTGGAATGGACGGACTCGGGTCCCCTGAAATCGGGGGATGTGGGCGAGTGACCTGGCAGGGTTTCTCTGGTTAGAAAAAAAAGTTCGACCCGAGGGGTTTGCACGGAGGTGGCAGCCATTTATCGACTTCTTTGAGAAAAGTTGTCAGCAGTGGGGAGGGGGAGGTTTAAAATGGGGAGGCAGTGGAGTGGGGGGATGGTGGGGTATTTTGTTGAATTTGTTATTTGTAGGCCTGTTGGCTGGTTTTGATTTGTGATTATGTTGGTAGTGTGAATATATAAATGCCTCAATAAAATATTTTTTGCAGGAAAAGCAGTCCTTGTCACTCAGTTACTATCTACCTGCCTTGATAATTTAACAGCTATATAATGCTACCACGAACACTCCCTTTGTCTTGTGGCCATGCCATTTTTATCAATCTCCCTTTAGCTCCCATCTATCCCTGACCATCTATTCTGCTCCACCTCCAACTATATAGTACACCATAGGCTGGATTCTCCGGTGCCCCAGCCTGCGTTTATTGGCTGTGTGCTGTTCCCTGGCTGCGGAATTCACTACTCCCGCCTCTTGTCAATGAGATTTCCCATTGAAGTCACCCTGCACCGCCGGGAAACCCACGGGTGGGGATGCACTACCAGCAGGAACTGTGAATCGTGAGCCCGAAACATTAACTCTTGTTTCTCTCTTCACAAATGTTGCCAGATCTGCTGAGTTCATTCAGCATTTTCTGATTTTATTTCAGATTTGCAGCATCGGCAGTATTTTGCTTTTACTCTGTTTATATGTCTGTGTAAATACAGACTTGTTGATCCTGAATGTGCCCTTGTTCAGAAAGAGTCTGGAGGTACAGTTGTGATCGTCGGTTGGATTGTTCCTCAGTCTAAAAGGTATAGATTGTATCTAGGGAAGGCAAGGAGTCGGAGTATGGCGACGTCATTTTGAAAATACTGAGAGGCTTCCTAACTGGGGAAATATGCTGCTTTTAATTCTTCTAAACTTCCAACAGGTTACTGGCCAGGCGAAACTACATTTCTCCAGAGAATTCGATTTGTACTGAAGGGATTGCTGCTCATGTCGCATTGACGAAGAGTTAAATGAAAATGATGTTCTTAAATGTAGCATTCGGTGTATGTTTAGTGGAGCAACCAGCAACTTTGACCATGCTATTCCCGGCATTTGCAAAACAACAGTCAAGCGTTGAGTTTCATACATAGAATTTATTAATGAGATGCAATTTAGTATGCCCGAAAACAACGTTAAAAATCCATTAAAATATTAACGGTCGTAACCCCTCCTCCATTTATGAGTAATCATACAAAGGACTAAAAAAGCAGTGCACATTATAAAATAAAACTATCTTCGGTCACCATCTTCACTGACAGCAACTACATTTGTCACTGGCGCCTTTGCACACACAGCCCTGAGCACATTTGCTGCAGCCGACGGGACAACAGACGCAGCAGCCTGGATGGAGAGAACATAAACAAATCAGGGGTGAAGCCCAAACATACCATTCCAAAGTTATACACAGATACTGCCACCAAACAGAAACTTGGAAATCCAGTACCAGGTAAAAAAAATCCAGACATAATTAAAATAGTTTTTAACCCATCACCCCCACAATAACCAATTAATAACACTTCACCTATCACCCTCTCACTATAAATCAACAATACAGGGGAAAAATGATTTAAAAAACTACCCAGTTTTAAAAAAGGATCTGAAACGGACAACTCGCTCAGATCTCCTGTAAATACTTACTCTTCTTGCACGATGTACACTTGCAGTCTTTACATTTGCAGTTGCTTCCGCAGTTACAGGGCTCGCCTGCTCGTTAAATAAAACAGAATTACAAACATGCATGTTGCTAAATTCAAAGCACAAAACAGCTCCTAACTCGGGGTCGCATCATTTATTTACCCAGATTGCACGTGCAGGGTGAGTCAGACATGCTGTCAGCTGGTCGCTTCTACGTGGATAAAGTCTTGCGGTTCGGTCGGAGTTGCTGTGTTTTGCTCATCGCCGGCTGTCCTGTATTTATAGCGGGTGGCCGCCGAGCCTCCAAGACCCGAGTGCAAACTGCAAACCCAGCGCAAAGCTCTGGGCCGGTGCACACGGTGCCAACTTCAGCGCGGTGTGCAAACAGCCAGGCTCGTCGCCAGCTGGGGGGCGGCGCAGTCTGGAGCTGCACTGTCCACAATGGAATCAAAATATATACATATAAACATTGGCCGTTTACAACCCGCCCCACAATACTGCCTAGCTGGTACATAAACACCCCGCACACTCTCACCATGGGAACGGGGGAAATGTGTACATTATTTTGAGAGGCTCCCCCCCTCCCAGAACCCCGACCAACTCTTTAATCGTGCCCCTCCCCTCCGTTCCTTTCAAGTGTGTGCAGTTTTATTAGTTGCAACTTTCTGAAGCAATTGATGATAAACTGAGTTTTTAAAAACCCGAAAATTAACAGGTTTTGGCAGCGTCTGCGGGCAGAGAAACGAGACTGAACGCTGCGGATCAAAATGATCCTCCCACAGAACTTGCAATGATATTTGTGATACATTGGGGCTGCCTTTGGCCATTGAAGTGGGTCTCTCGGGTCGGGTTAGTGTGGTGTAAATGTGAGAGATAAAGCCGGTCACCGCGACCATCCCCCCCAGTGGAGAGAGACAGTCAGATGGCTCCAGTACATAAACAGTGTGAGGCGCCCTTTGTCCCCGGGCTGCACACGAGCCGGGAGCGTCAGCATCTCAGGCCGAGCGCAGCGCCAGGCTTTTCCACACGGGTTCCTCTAACAGGGGGGAGGGGAGATGGGGGGAGGAGGATGTGGTAAGCATGTGAGACGCCAGGCGAATGCAGATGGGAATCACTGAAGCCACACAAACAACTCCGGGAATGTCTGGACAGGGCCTCGTGGTTGGGTGCCGACGTGCTGTTGATCACGGTGCAAATGCTTTGTGCAACACCGTTGTGAGGTTTGGCCTCAGTCACCCCTTCCCCACGACTGACAGACGGGCGGGAAAGGAGTCTGCCTCAGTCCCCCGAGAAATTAGAACCCACTCCATCAACCACTCCACCCCGTTATCGGCAGGCACCAGGCAAGCTCAAATTAATAAGTGACTAAATTAACATTTTAGCAAAACCTTTCACCTGTTTTCAATGGCTCCCCCCCCGGTCCCCGTCCAGATTTACTGATATGCAGAGGTTTCCAAAACATTCTCTCCAGAAGGTGTAATGTTGAAAGGCATTGCATTCTGGCTAACTTTCAAATTTCACAATTTATACATTCGGAATCCGTCTTCTTTTTGTGTTTCAGACAAACCATTAGTTCTCCAAAATAAACCTGAACAGTAAATCATCCTCTTCAAAGATGCCTCCAAGAGCATTAACCCTTTTTCACCTGTTTACAGAAACAGTCGCCCCTGCAATCTCCGAGTCCACATACAGACCGCTTCACCTCAAGACAGCACGGTAGCACAAGTGGATAGCACTGTGGCTTCACAGCGCCAGGGTCCCAGGTTTGATTCCCCACTGGGTCTGCAGAGTCTCTACATTCTCCCCGTGACTGCGTGGGTTTTCTCCGGGTGCTCCGGTTTCCTTCCACAGTCCAAAGATGTGCAGGGTTAGGTGGATTGGCCATGATAAATTGCCCTTAGTGTCCAAAACTTAGGATGGGTTATTGGGTTTACGGGGATAGGGTGGAAGTGAGGCTTAAGTGGGTCGGTGCAGACTCGAGGGGCCTATTGGCCTCCTTCTGCACTGTATGATCTAACCCCACCTTTGAGTAAAGACATTCCCACAAATCCCCTCTCCCGTTCAAAGGTATGGTCTACACATGATTATTTCCAGAAGGGGTTCCTATGGATGTCAGATGAGCGACTCGTCTGGGAGAGAAAGTAACTAAGGGCTCTTTAGAGTTAACATGCCTCCAAGATAATGGTGAGATTGTAATCTAAGAGTGGGGTTAAAACGTGGTTTAAAATGATGTTGGGGGTCAACCAGATGTACCACAGGGATTGGTGCTGGGTCCCTTGTAATGTACATTCATGATCTAGACATTGCAGCATGGTGGTGCAGTGTTTAGTACTGTGGCCTCATGGCACCGGGGTCCCAGTTCCATCCTGGGTCTGGATCACTGTCCGTGTGGAGTTTGCACATTCTCCCCTTATTTGCGTGGGTTTCCCCCCCCACAACCCAAAGATGTGCAAAGGGTAATTGGGAAAAATGAATTGGGTACTCTAAATTTATTTTTAAAAATCTAGATCTAGACATGAATGTGGGGGGGGGGGGGGGGGGGGGGGGGGGTGATCAGTAAATTCACAGATGACAAGAAAATTGATGGTGTGGTAAATCACGAAGAACAAAACTGTATTTTACAGGGTCATATGTACGGTCTAGTCGGATGAGCAGAACGGTGGAAAATAGAATTTAGCCCAGAAAAGTGTAAGGTGATGCATTTTGGGAGGACTAACATGGAAGGGAATACACAGTGATTGGTAGGATAAAAGAGGGATCTTGGAGTGTGTGTCCAACAGGCCCCTGAAGGCAGAAAGACAGGGAGATAAGGTGGTTAGGAAGGCAAATGGGATATTTGCCTTTATGAAATGAAAATCGCTTATTGTCACAAGTAGGCTTCAATGAAGTTACTGTGAAAAGCCCCTAGTCGCCACATTCCGGCGCCTGTCCGGGGAGGCTGGTACGGGAAGCTGGTACGGCTGGTACAGCTTTATTAGCTGAGGCATGGTATATAAGAGCAGGGAGGTAATGATACAGCTGTATAAAATGCTTATTTTTAAAAAATAATTTACGGGATGAGGGCGTCGCTGGTTAGGCCAGCATTTATGGCCCATCCCTAGTTAATAATAATAATCTTTATTGTCACAAATGGGTTTAAATTAACACTGCAATGAAGTTACTGTGAAAAGCCCGTAGTCGCCACACTCCGGCACCTGTTCAGGTACACAGAGGGAGAATTCAGAATGTCCAAATTGCCTAACAGCACGTCTTTCAGGACTTGTGGGAGGAGACCGGAGCACCCGGAGGAAACCCACACAGACACGGGGATAACGTGCAGACTCCGAAGTGACCCAAGCCTGAATCGAACCCGGGACCCTGGCGCTGTGATGCAATAGTGTTAACTACTGTGCTACCATGCCGCCCATCAGAAGGTGGCGATGAATTGCCTTCTTGAACCGCTGTATTCCTTCAGTTGTACACCCACTATACAGTTAGGGAGGGAGTTTTAGGATTTTTTTCCCAGCGACAGTGAAGGAACGGTGACATATTTCCAAGTCGGGGTGGTGAGTGACTTGGAGAGCCTTCAGGTGGTGGGGTTCCCAGATATCTGCTACTCTTGACCTTCTAGAGGGTAATAGTCATGAATTTGGAAGGTGCTGTCTAAGGAATCTTGGTGAGTTACTGCAGTGCAAGTAACTCCAAGCCGGGAATCGAACCTGGGAGCTTGGAGCTGTGAAGCAACAGTGCTAACCAATGTGCCGCTGTGCTGCCAATTGAAGCTGGAGGAACAATCAATAGGCTTTACACAACCTACAATGAATGGAAAGCAGCTGAGCGGGTACTTAATTCAGGCAGGCAAAGAAGGCCTCTAGGCCCGCCAGGTGCATTGACACCTCAGCCCATTATTGGGTGCCCACCTCCAGGTGGTTGTACAGCTGCTCCCTTGTTTGTATCAGGAAACAGATCAGTTGAAAAAGTCCAGTTGGCCTCCATTACCTGTTAATGATTTTAAAAACAAATTCCAATTACGGGACAATTCAGCATGGCCAATCCACCTACCCTGCATGTTTTTGGTTTGTGGGGGTGAGACCCATGCAGACTCAGGGAGAATGTGCAAACTCCACATGGACAGTGACCCAGGGCCTGGCTAACCACTGTGCTGCCATGCTGCCTCTATTACCATTTAATAACGTGCTGAACAAGTGTAATTGGGTGCCTATCTCATGGGAATGGGCAGCCTTGTCAGGCCCTGAACCTGCCTCCCCTGGCAACAGTGCCAAGAAATCAGCATGCCAGCTGGCACCGATATATTTGGGCCATGTTTGCCTCTGTTCCCAAGCTGCGTGGTGTCCAAAATTCCTGCTGTTGGTAGGGGGACTGACTACCCAGAAGAGGCGCAAGTATGATTTTGAAATCTGCAGGGTTTGAAGCTCCTTGTAGGTCGAGAAGGGGAGATATGTTTCCCAAAGACCTCACAAGGATCCCTGGCCATTCCCATATCTCCCCCCGCCCCTCCCCCCAAACAACACACCTAGCCCTAATTGTGGTTCAAATCTCACAGGCTCCTCAACTCCAGATCCTGATGGGACGTATGATCTCTCCCACCATTCCCGGCAGGTGCTTTCCCCCTTACTGACTACCAGAGACGTTTCCTTGGGTCCCCAGGCTGTGACTTCCTGATGCTAAATCTTTATTCCTGCCTTCAGGCCTGGCAATCACTTAGGATGCAAGGTAGAAGTCTGCATTCATTTATTTAAATGAGGCACTGCTGATTCATAGCCTGGCTTTGTCAGAATCTTCACAAGCTGCTGGGCTCTTCCACATCCTTCCTGCTCCATTAATATCAGGATAATATGTCTGTTATAAGGAGATTAAAATAGAACCCATGAGGGCAGCACGGTGGTGCAAGTGGTTAGCACGGCTGCCTCACGGCGTTGAGGTCCCAGGTTCGATCCCGGCTCTGGGTCACTGTCCATGTGGAGTTTGTACATTTTACCCGTTTTTGCGTGGGTTTCGCCCCCACAACCCAAAAAGATGTGCAGGATAGGTGGATTGGCCACGCTAAATTGCCCCTTAATTGGAAATGAATGAATTGGGTATTCTAAATTTATTTTAAAAAAATACCAAGTCCACGTTACGTGGCAGTTAGTCATAAAGTCAAAGAGTCAATACCGCACAGAAAGGCTATTTGACCCATTGTGTCCATGCCAGTTTGCTGTATCTGAGCCAGTGAAGGTCACAGTGCTACAGTGTACTGTTAATGATTGACCAGGATTCCTGGTTCATTTCTCAGATTGGAAGGATTATTGCTGGAAATTGGGATTCTTTCCCATTGGCTTCAGAGATTCCTGCAAGGCAATGACACGATGGATGGGATGGTCCTGGATGAACAAGAATTGGGGGCAGGGGTGTCACGTGATGTCAGGTGACTGCGTTTTCGTGACCTCTGGCTCCACTTGTCTTTTAATCTTTTATTTTATCTTACTGTACATTCCATAATGATCTTGGCTTGGTGGTGCAGATTTCTGCTGCTTATTTTGATGAACCATGAAGTATCCTTGAGCGAAGGTTCGATGGAGCACATTATATCCGGCTTTAGAGGTCTGGCATCGGGTGGCAGTCCCGACCATTGGTCTTATGCTGTGTTGTCCGCAATGTTCATCGTGAGGGGTTGGATGTGGCTGGCCATGTTGAGTTATCCTCCCCGGCTGGGGCCTGGGTTTCTGACCGCCTGAGCATCGTGCGACGACGTGGTGGAGGTGAAGACGCTTACTAGTTTGATGAAACTTCTGAGAGATAATAATAATCTTCATTATTGTCACATCTAGGCTTACGTTAACATTCCAATGAAGTTACTGTGAAAATCCTCTAGTCGCCACATTCGGGTGCCTGTTTGGGTACACTGGGGAAGAATTCAGAATGTACAATTCACCTAACAGCATGCTCTGTTTTGCCAGCAGCCCTGGGGTTTCTCGACGGCGTGGGGCAGCCTCACAATGGGAAACCCCATTGACCGGCGGGCACAACGGAGCATCCCGCTGGCGGGGTGAAACGTAAATGTGGTGCGGCTGAGCGGAGAATCCAGCCCCATGTCTTTCAGGAATTGTGGGAGGAAACCGGAGCACCCGGAGGAAACCCACGCAGACATGGGGAGAATCTGCAGACGCCGCACAGAGTCACCTGGGACCCTGGTGCTGTGAAGCAAGTGCTAACCACTGTTACTGTGCCTTCCTGAGTGTTGTTGACAATCCTGTCATGAGTTTAGCCTTTCCAAGCAACATAGATGGTGTTATTATCCTGCAGTTCATTGATAATCCGAGACTTTATTCCCTTGTGATTCCCTGTTGATTTCATGTTGTTGTCTTTCGTCCTGATAAGGGTGTACGATGTTTGAGGGCAAAGGTCGTTTGTTATCCTGTTTTGGCAAAAACAATATTCAATCGGTAAAGTGATATGTGGTTTGTAGACAGTCATATATTTTTGTAATGTGCTGTAATCCTTGAATCTATGAGAAGGGAGTGCATTTTAGACACCCCTTAGCACGTTTAGAGAAGGTGAGTGGAGCTATGGCAGGGTAATGGGTGGATGGTTGGTGTGGTAGTGGGTGGTGGGGTTAGATTAGCTCTCGCTTGGATATTTAAAAATAAATAAATTTAGAGTACCCAATTCATTTTTCCAATTAAGGGGCAATTTACCGTGGCCAATCCACCTACCCTACCCCGGTTATGGGGGCAAAACCTTTGCAAACATGGGGAGTATGTGCAAACTCCACACGGACAGTGATCCAGAGCTGGGATCGAACCTGGGATCTCGGCGCCGTGATGCAGCAATGCTAACCACTGTGCCACCGTGCTGCTGAGCTCTCACTTGGATTGAGGACAGCCCCTAGTTAGAGCTAATTGTATTAAATTTTCATTTTGCATTCTGCTTTCTTCGTTGTTGTAGCCTTGAATTTTGAAAATCCATTCTTGTTGGAATATGTAAAACAATCTTCTCGAACTGGGGTTCTTGTGTATTTTCTTTACATTTTTCTATTTTTTTCATGGTGGGGTTTAAGGACCCACAATTGGCCCCTACGGGGGTACAGTTGAGTCTGACATCAGGAAGGAGAGGGTTGCAGTATGTCATTGCTGCCTCTGGTGTTGCTGGAGTTGAGGTGCGCACCTGAACATGGCGTGAAAAACTTGGGCGGGCTTCTTCGACCACCCCCCTGCCGGGTTGGAGGATTGCCGGGGGCGGAGTGAATCCCGCCCCTGCCGGCTGCCGAATTCTCCGGCGCCGGAGATTTGGCGGGGGCGGGAATCGCGCCGGTCAGCGGCCGCTCGCAGTGGCCCCCCCCGACAATTCTCCGGTCCGCGTGGGCCGAAGTCCCGCCTGTTCTATGCAGGTCCCGCCAGCGTAAATTGGAGTAGCTCCCTTACCGGCGGGACCTGGCGGCACGGGTGGGCTCCTGGGTCCTCGGGGGGGGGGGACGACGACGATCTGGCCTCGGGTGGTGGCCCCACAGTGGCCTGGCCCACGGTCGGAGCCCCACCGATCCGCGGGTGGGCCTGTGGCGTGGGGGAACTCTTTTCCTACACGGCGGCCATGTCAGCCTCCGCGATGGCCGGCGTGAAGGTGAACCCCCCCTGCGCAAGCGTGGGGATGACATCAGCAGCCGCTGACGATCCCGCGCATGCACAGACCCATGCCAGCCACGGAGTCCCTTCGGCCCCGGCTGGCACGGCGTCAAAGGCCTTCCACGCCGGCCGGCGGGGCGCAGACCACTCCGGCACCGGCCTAGCCCCTGAAGGTAAGGAGGATTCCGCACCTTTGGGGCGGCCCGATGCCGGAATGGTTCCCGCCACTCAACTGCGCTGTTTCTGCCCGCCGCGCCGATTCCCGAAGAATCCGGCCCCTTATCCCGAACTCTCGTGATCATGAATAATTGCCGCATGGGATGGTGTGCTCCATTTCATCATGTTTTCATGGCTTTATCCTTCTCTCCCTTGTTTTCTGGTGGTATGTATATTTTCTGGTGGTATGTATAGAGGAACCAAGTTGAATCTCATGATTGTACTGAGCCAATGATATTGCTGTTCCCCTGTTCCCCTCTGTATCCATATATGTTGAGTCTTTTGTTTTGTGCTGAGCTGTATCATTCCTGTGGTTTCGTCATGTGATTGTTAAAACGATAAACACCAATAAAAATACTTTGAAAAGAAAAAGAACAAGAAGTGGGACGCTATTGAACAAGGAGTGGAAACTCCATCCACGCAGCAGTTCAAGAAGGCAGCTCGCCACCAGCTTCTCAAAGGCAATCCAGGATGGGCAATAAATTCTGGTCTAGCATCTCATAAATTAATTTTAAAAATGTTTATGTTGGTAGGTTATGTGATCTTAGCTATTTAAATTCCAGGAGTATCCCATTTGTTCTTTGCAATCCCTAACCTTTGGTTTTGCCAAGCTCTGTGAACATGGATAGGAAATGTACTTGCATGGATTTAGGCACTGTTAACTGTGGTGATGAACCTCTGCAGACTCAGACACCCACTTGATCAGTTCTAAATGTCAGACAAAGACAGGCTTGGGCTTGTCTGTGATGTCCTGCCACTTGCAGTTTAATGGCCCATCAGCAATCAATGTCAATGTGTGAAGCACACACTCTTGGACAAGATACTGGGAGCAAACAAAACCCAAAGCAGTTTGCAGTCAATGTGTGGAGAGGGAGGCAGAAAACTGGCAGAAAAAATAAAGTGGAAGTTGAAAAGAAAAAAAAATTAATCCAGTAGGTAGAGTGCTTAATAAAAAAGTTAAACAAAAATGAATCTGTCGATAATTGACCGAATAATAATAATCTTTATTAGTGTCACAAGTTCCCGGCTGGGTCACTGTCTGTGCGGAGTCTGCACGTCCTCCCCGTGTGTGCGTGGGTTTCCTCCGGGTGCTCCGGTTTCCTCCCACAGTCCAAAGATGTGCGGGTTAGGTGGATTGGCTATGATAAATTGCCCGTAGTGTCCTAAAAAGTAAGGTTAAGGGGGGGGGGGGTTGTTGGGTTAGGGTGGATACGTGGGTTTGAGTAGGGTGATCATTGCTCGGCACAACATCGAGGGCCGAAGGGCCTGTTCTGTGCTGTACTGTTCTAAAAAAAAAGTAGGCTTACATAGGGGCCTCACGGTAGCATGGTGGTTAGCATCAATGCTTCACAGCTCCAGGGTCCCAGGTTCGATTCCCGGCTGGGTCACTGTCTGTGTGGAGTCTGCACGTCCTCCCCGTGTGTGCGTGGGTTTCCTCCGGGTGCTCCGGTTTCCTCCCACAGTCCAAAGATGTGCGGGTTAGGTGGATTGGCCATGCTAAATTGCCCATAGTGTAAGGTTAATGGGGGGGTTGTTGGGTTACGGGTATACGGGTTACGTGGGTTTAAGTAGGGTGATCATTGCTCGGCACAACATCGAGGGCCGAAGGGCCTGTTCTGTGCTGTACTGTTCTATGTTCTATTAGGACTGCAATGAAGTTACTGTGAAAATCCCTTACTCTCCACATCCCGGCGCCTGCCCAGGTACACTGAGGGAGAATTCAAAATGCCCAATTCACCTAACGAACACGTTTTTTTGGAAACCGGAGCACCCGGAGGAAACCCACGTAGACACGGGGAGAACATACAGACTCGTCACAGACAGTGAACCAAGCTGGGAATCGAACGCGGGTCCCTGGCGCTGTGAAGCAACAGTGCTAACCACTGTGTTACTGTACCGCCCATAAATCAAAATGGAGAATGTAGGCACTCTGCTAATATTGGCCGATAAAGGGGAAAGTTACTGTCGGTGGCTCTTGAGATGACATCCTGGGACAAACTTTGCCAATGGAATTCTTACTAAACAGTGGCAAGAGAAGGAGACATGACATGATTTCTGTGCTTCAAAGCTATGCCAATAGGTTTAGGATGAAGTAGTTTTCCATTGTGGTTGTGGCAAATAAAGCCGTTATCTTAAATCTTCCACCAAAGTCGAGAAATCAAATTCTGAACATGATCAGAGAAGGTACTTTCAGTGACTACATCCAGAGCACTGTGTACACTTTTTCATCAAAGGATTTACAGTGCAGAAGGAGGCCATTCAGCCCATTGAGTCAATACCGGCCCTTGGAATGAGCACCCTACTTAAGCCCACACCTCCACCCTATTGCCGTAGCCCAGTAACCCCACCTAAACCTTTTTGGACACTAAGGGCAATTTATCATGGCCAATCCACCTATCCTGCACATCTTTGGACTGTGGGAGGAAACCGGAGCTCCCGAAGAAAACCCACGCAGACACGGGGAGAACATGCAGACTCTGCACAGACAGTGACCCAAGCCAGGAATCGAACCTGGAACCCTGGAGCTGGAAGTAACAGTGCTAACCACTGAGGGATATGTTAGTTTTAAATATAGGTGAAGTAAGAAGTAACACAAAGGGCGTGATTCTCCCCTAAATTTCTAAGTTAATTGTGGTGGGTTTTTCAGGGTTTCCCGATGGCTCTGCCGGCAAGTTCCCCACCGCTATTCAATGACACTTAAGTCACTTTTTGGGGACTCACTAGTTTAGCCCACCAGAATTTGTTTTAGTACTGGGGAGCTGAACTGAGATTGGGCCGCCATTTGAATATGAGCCCTGATCTATGTGAGCTTGTGTGCCCCACCCACACAATGTCACTCACATATATAGACACTACCCACATCCCCCAAATGAGGACACCCCGCTATGGGGTCCATGGGGGTCCCCCCTCTTCAGGCTCCCCAAGCCCCCTTACACCACCCCTCCCCTTCCAGGACCCCCACTCGTCACCCACCAACCTCCAGAAGGCTACTCTGGACAGGAGGCTGCTCTGCACACGCTCACCATGCAAACCCCCCATCATCCTCAATTCATGGGCATGACCCCATCACCCACTGACTCTTGGCAGTGCCACTCTGGCACCTTTGCACTGCCACCCTGGCTTGGCAGTGCCATTACTGCCCGCGCTCCAAGGGGAGGGCCAGGGAGCCACTCTGCACTCATCCTGATGACCGAGGGGTCTCCGATGGCCCTAGAGACCCCCCGCCCCGTGTCGTTGTGCCTGGTCAACCTTTGTTGGACCAGCACTGATCCACGCCCATCTGCAGCCTCCCTGGGGAGGCCAAAGAATCGAAGGAAGCCTTTGGATCCTGCGCAGGTAGGTCTGAAGTAGGTTTCCAACCTACTTCCGTGAGAGTCATTCGGTCCTGCCCATTCGGGGCGAGGTTCCGACTCTGACGTCTCGCTGGACTTTGGAGAATCCTGGGAGGCACGGAGGCTGTCAGGTGGCTCACTTGTGGGCTTTCCCGAGATTCTCCGGACACATTGCGCTAAAGCGAGAACAGAACGCAGCTGGAGAATCGCGCCCAAAGTTTCAGTGACATTCCCCCATGAAGGGGCCTCTTTGATGAAGGGTGGTCAGTGCATTATGGTCTGGTGCTTGGTTCAAGGACAGTGGTCTCTGCTTTTACAATCAAATTGTTTGAAGACAACACATGGATTCAAATTCACATAGATGGCACAGTAGTTAGCACTACTGCCTCAAAGCGGCAGGAACCCGGGTTCGATTCTGACCTCGGGTGACGATCTGTGTGGAGTTTGCACATTCTCACCGTGCCTGCGTGGGTTTCCTCCAGGTGCTCCAGTTTCCTCCCACAGACCAAAGATGTGCAGGATAGGTGGATTGGCAATGCTAAATTGCCCCTGTGTAGGGTGGTCTTTCAAAAAAAAAGGTTGATGCAGATTCGATGGGCTGAATGGCCTTCTGCACTGTAGGGATTCTATCGATTTCTATGATTCTGTACAAATAATTTTGTGAAACCCCTTGAGATAGTAAGGCACTATACAAACATATTATTGACAAGTACAGTACATTAAGCTTTAAGGCTACCTGATGGCTTAATTGTCAAACGTGGAGCTCAGCCATAGAAACCTAGTATGTCCCAGTTTTAAAATCCTGATCTGTAGAAAATGCTGATCTCAGTCAAAGCAATGTGTAGAATACACCACCAGGGATGGGAAAAATCAGAATGACCCAGTTTTCCCACCCAGATCACTATTCAGTAGCTTCCATTGTGTTAAAGCTTTGATGTTCTGGCCAATAGACCTTTTTACATCAAAGTTCCAAATGATTTAACTGTTGATGACAGTGATTATATATTTTGTTTAACATAAAAGAAGACATGATACCTTGCATTAGCTGAGCAGTAAGTAACAAGATTTAACCCTGAGCTATACAGTAGCACCCATTATACTCTGGGTGGAGGTTAAGATCTTGAGTCTACCCCTGTTGTTCACCCAGTTGATGTGACATTTGTGGGATACTTGAGTCCCTACATATGTTGGAAGGTCCCAAACTCCTGACTATTCTCCCCTGGCCAAACAATTGCCGTTGCGGAATTCCTTCTTATAATTTCATTATATGGTACAGCCTGACAGTAGCTGTTTTCTATTCCCGGAACATTATCAGCTTGTCTGGTTTAAGGAGGAGACATGGTGTCCTTGGTACTCAGTTATCTTGTTTGAGACTCAGGACGTTAAACTTCCCTTTGTCTGTTATCTGGATCAGTGGAGTTTTACTAATTTGTTATCCTTGGGCCTCATGAATAGATTGACAATTTCTCTCTCTGTTGAGTTCTGTCTTTCAATTTTGGTCAATGAAGACCTGGCCTGGGCTTTCCACTATTTTACCTCCCAGCCAGGTCTAGCCAGGGTATTTCACAATAGGAGTAAAAACATAATTGTAATCATGAAAACACTGGGCAACAGCAATGCAGTAAAATCTTGAAACTACAATTAAAAATCCTGCAATATGGTTTTGGCAGGATTGGAATATGGTGTTGGACCTGAAGATGGACAGGTCCTGTCTGCACTCTGCCTTTAGGCAGAGCGAAGGTGTTGGCTGGGTTCATGAAGGAGATGGGAGGAGTGGATCCGTGGAGTTTTTTTTACATCTGTGGGATAGGGAGTATTCATTCTTTTCACTGGTGCTCATTGGGGCAGTGGTCTCATCCACCCGCTCCTTAAGCGAGGTCATCATCTCTGTCTGATACGTTAGGGCAGCACGGTGGTGCAGTGGGTTAGCCCTGTTGCCTCACGGCACCGAGGTCCCAGGTTCGATCCCGGCTCTGGGTCACTGTCCGTGTGGAGTTTGCACATTCTCCCCGTGTTTGCGTGGGTTTCGCCCCCACACCCAAAAAATGTGCAGGGTAGGTGGATTGGCCACGCTAAATTGCCCCTTAATTGGATAAAAATTAATTGGGTACTCTAAATTTAATTTTTTTTAAATCTGTCCGATGCAGTTCAAAATGTTTTGAGAACAGCCGCTCAAATTCCCCAGCCATCACTTCAACCATCATTTCCACTGTGATGGTCGCAACCCCACCCAACAGGCTCTCTCCCGCCATCTTTACTCCCGCTGCACTCCTCACCATGCTCGGCGGGGGACTTTTGCTCACTCCCTTTTTCACTGGATTCTTTTTCCTGGTTTTTGACATTCCGTAAATGTCCCAGACCTTCGCACAGTTTCTCACAGAATTTTCTGAGGGAACTTCCGGTGGCGACATGTAGGTGGAAGTTGCACATTGAGTGGCTCTAGCTTGAGGCTCGGTCTTTTGGAATTTTTTTTTTTTTTTTTATAAATTTAGATTACCCAATTATTTTTTCCAATTAAGGGGCAATTTAGCGTGGCCAATCCACCTACTCTGCACATTTTTGGGTTGTGGGGGCGAAACCCACGCAGACACGGGGAGAATGTGCAAACTCCACACGGACAGTGACCCAGAGCCGGGATCGAACCTGGGACCTCAGCGCCGTGAGGCGGTTGTGCTAACCACTAGGCCACCGTGCTGCCCTGTCTTTTGGAATTTAATGCCTGGTCCCAGGGGCAGTTTTTGGATGAGTTGGTGCTGCAAGACATAAGGAAGGAGGGGAATGTCAAAGAACCAGGAAATAGCCGTCGGAAAGAAGGAGTCCAGTGAATGGGTCAGCCTGGCTGCAGGGAAGATGGCGAAGGCTGGGTCGCTGGGTGGGGCCACACGCTTCACAGTAGAGAAGTTGACCGAGGTGGTGGTTGGAGAGTTCTAAAAGCAGTTTGCCAAACACATGGAGGTGATGCATAAAGAGATGATGGCAGCGATAAAGGAGCTGGTGGAGGAGGCGATAACCCCAGTGAAGACAGCGGCATTGATGACATCGGCCGAGGTACAGGAGCAAGGAGAGAAGTTGAAGGGGCTGGAGGAAGCTCTGTCGCAACATAGTGACCAGTTCACCTCGATGGGTGAGCTGCTGTGGTGGGTGGTGGAGCCCAACAAAGGACTGAGAGCCAAGCTGGAGAACAGGCTGAGGTGGCAGAATTTATGAATTGTGGGCTTGCCTGAGAGGGTGGAGGAGGGCTTGAGGCCGACTGAGTACTTCACGAAAATGCTGGCAGAATTTCGGGAGGAGGGGGGGGGGGGGGGGGGGGGGGGGAGAAACCTACCCGGTATGAACTGGACAGGGTCGAGAGGTTCAGCGTGGTCTACCCGGCGAAGCTGAGGGTGACCTGGAACTCAAAAGGCTTCTACTTTGAGACAATGGAGGTGGTGGAGGAACTGCGATTGAAATGAGAGATGGGACTGGGTATGGCTTTGGACTGAGGGAAAGGGGGTATAATACTGTATATAGTTTCATTTCTTGTTTGTTGTACAAGGATGTTTATTTGTTTTGTATGAGGGAGGGGAACAGTTGGGAGTTAGTTTTTTGGGTTGGTCGGTGGGGAAGGGGAGGGTACCATGGGTATGGGGTACAGCAGGTAGGAGGTCAGTGAACTATGGGGTTATGGCGGTTTTCTGGGGCACGTTTCTTTTGCACTGGTTAAGGTTGTTTATCTTTTGTTTTTAGAGATTGGGCATGGGGGAGGGGATTGTGAAGAGGGGCGCCTGGGCAGGGGCTTCCACACTAGCAAGCAAAGGTTGGCTAGTGAATGGGAGTGTGGTGGAGGGAGGGGTCGTGGTCATTGGAACTAGTTGTGATGGGCCTGGGAGGTGTGAAAGTTGGGGGGATGGGATCGATACTGAGAGAGGTATTTTCAAGAGTAAGTGAATGGGGGTAGGATGTCATGGCAACAAAGGGACAGTCTGGTTCAGTCCCAGTGGGCAGGGCCCGGGTTATGATGATGGCGGATAGGAGTGGCTGGGGGTGGGGTGGAGGAAGTGAGAGACCCCCGGTCAGAATAGTAACGCAGAACGCGAGGGGATTGAGGGACGGTGAAGAGTTTGAGGGTGTTTACTAATTTAAACAGCCACAGGGCAAAGGATCAGGTGAGGCTCAGGAAGGGCTGGAGAGTCAGGTGTTCCATTCGGGGTTCAATAGTAGGCTTGGAGGGTATCAGTGTTGGTGGGTAAGAGGGTGAGGTGTCAGATGGAGAAGGGGGTGGCAGACCCGTGGGGCAGGCACAAGATTGTGACGGGGGTGTTGGAGGGGAGGTTGGTGGCGCTGATGAGCGTATACGGCCACAACTGGGATGATGCAGGGTTTGTGAAGAGGGTGTTGGGCGCCATCCCGGACATGGACAGTCATGAGTGAATAGTGGGGGGACTGGAATATAGTGAAAGAGCCGAGGATGGACAGGTCACAGCCCGCTCGCTGGCCCAGTCAGGGGAGGGGCAAAGGCTCTGGCCCAGTTCAAGAGAGAGATGAGAGAAGTGGACCCATGGAGGTTCCTGCACCCAAGGGAACGGGAGTATTCAGTTTTCTCCCTGGTATATAAAGTGCACTCGAGGATCGAATTTTTCGTGGTGGGGAAGACGTTATTGGCTGGGATCAAGGGGTCGGAGTATTCAGGGATAGTGATTTTGGACCATGCACCGCTTTGGGTGGATGCGGTTTTGGAGAAGGGGATGGCTCAGAGGCCGGGGTGGAGAACGGGTGTGGGGTTTTTGGGGAAACGGAGTTTTTATGAAAAGATTTGGGAAGGTGATTGAGGAATGTGTGGAATTTAATTGTACAGCAGATATTTCGCAGGTGTGGTTTGGGAGGCTCTGAAGGCAGTAGTGAGGGAGCGGGGATCCTGTTTAAGGCTAAGGTGAACAAGGAAGAGAGGAAGGAGCATCTAAAGTTGATAGCAGAAATGTTGGAGGTGGATAGGAGGTACGCGGGGGATTCGACTTGGCCCTCTTGGACATAAGGAAGGAGCTTTAAGCAAAGTTTGATCAGTTGTCCACAGGGAAGGCGGTGCGCCAAATGAGACGGGCGAGGGAAGCAGTCTACTGGCATGGGGAGAAGTTTATGAGGAGTTATGAGAAGTTGTATAGTTCGCAGCTGCCGGGAGAGGAGCAAGATGAGGAGTTCCTGGACGGGTTGGAGTATCCGAGATTGAGGGAGGAAGATAGGTAGAGCTGCAGGGGCCGGTGGGGGAGTAGGAGGTAAAAGAGGCAATTGGGAGGATGCAGTCAGGGAAGGCGGCAGGACCAGATAGGTTCCCAGTGGCATATTATAAGAAGTTTAAGGACAAGTTAGCGCCGCTGATGGTGGGAATGTTTGAGGAGGCGATAGGGTTTTTTGCCGCAGGCACTGGCACAGGTTTTGATTTCTCTGGTGTTAAAAAAGGACAAAAACAGGACGGGAGATCTGTTCATAGAGGGGAGCTTTCCCAGCCTGAGGGAGTCAGAGGAGAAATTTGAATTGACGGGAGGGAATGCGTTTTGGTACCTGCAGGCGCGGGACTTCCTATGCAGGCAGGTCTCAACCTTCCCGCTCCTACCACCAAAGGGGTACAGGACTGGGCAGTTTCCAGAGGATTGGTGGGAAAGGGGAGGGTTTCGGACATCCATAAAGAACTCATGGGGTCAGAGGAGACGCAGACCGAGGAGCTGAAACACAAATGGGAAGAGGAGTTAGGAGAGATAGAGGATGGTCTCTGGGCGGATGCATTGAGTAGAGTCAACGCGTCCACAACATGTGCCAGACTCAGCCTGATACAATGTAAGCTCGTGCACCGGGCCTACAGACAGAGGCCCGGATGAGCAGGTTCTTTGGGGTGGAAGACACGTGTGCAAGGTGTGCGGGAGGACCAGCAAACCATGTCCACATGTTCTGGGCATGCCCGAAGCTTTAAAAAAAATAAATTTAGAGTACCCAATTCATTTTTTTCCAATTAAGGGGCAATTTAGTGTGGCCAATCCACCTAGCCTGCACATTTTTGGGTTGTGGGGGCGAAACCCACACAAACACGGGGAGAATGTGCAAACTCCACACGGACAGTGACCCAGAGCCGGGATTGAACCTGGGACCTCAACACCGTGAGGCTGCAGGGCTAACCCACTGCGCCACCGTGCTGCCCCTGGCATTCTCGAAGCTTAAGGGGTTCTGGCAGGTGTTTGCGGATTTCATGCCCAAGGTGTTAAAAACAAGGGTGGCACCGAGCCCAGAGGTGGCAATTTTCGGAGTGTCAGAGGATCCAGGTCCAAGAGGAGAAAGACGCAGATGTTCTGGCCTTTACCTCCCTGGTAGCCCGGAGACAGATACTATTAGCTTGGAGGGACTCAAAGCCCCCAAAGTCAGAGACCTGGCTCACTGACATGGCTGGCTTTCTCTGTCTGGAGAAAATCAAGTTCGCAGTGAGAGGATCAATGTCAGGGTTCGTCCAGAGATGGCAGCCGTTCGTCGACTCCTTTAGAGAAAATTAACAGTCAGCATAGAAGGGGGGGGGGGGGGGGGGGGGGGTTAGTTTTAGATTACTGTGTAAGAAAGGTGGGACCTGTGAGGGAGGAAGATGGCCTTTGCACTATGTTTATATTTGTATGTACACTGTTTCTTCTGTTATTGTTACAAAATCACAAATACCTCAATAAAATGTTTTATAAAAAAAAAGGACAAGGACCCTGTGGAGGTTCTTGATATAGAGGTAGTGTAGCAAAGACTGATTCCTAGATGGCAGGACTGACATATGAGGAGAGGTTGAGTTGGTTAGGATTATAATTCGTTGGAGTTTAGAAGAATAAGGGGGTGGGGGGGATCTCATAGAAGCCTATAAAATTCTAACAGGACTAAACATGGAAATGAAGGAAGGATTTTCCTAATGGTGTGTTTATCCAGAACTAGGCATCAAAGTCTGAGGATACGGTGTAAACCAATTAGGACTAAGATGACAAGTTTCTTCACTCGAGAGTAATGAGCCTGTGGAATTCATTACCATTGAAAGCAGTTGAGGCCAAAGTATTGTGTTTGAAGAAACAGTTAGATATAGCTCTTGCAGCTTAAGATATCAAAGGATACAGGGTGAAAGCGGGAACGGGTGATTGAATTGGATAATCAGTCATGATCATAATGAATGGTGGAGTAGGCTTGAAGGGCTGAATGGCATCATCCTGGTCCTATTATCTATGTTTCTATGAAACAAGTCTTTTCTACCCATCCTATCTAGGTCCTTCATAAATTTTGTACACCTCAATTAGATCACCCCTTAGCTGCCTCTGTTTTAAAGAAAACAATCCGAGCCTATCAATCCCTTCGCATAGCTTCAATTTATAAGTCCAGACAACACTTGTAAATATCCTCAGCACTCTCTCGAGAGCAATTTTGTCCTCCCTGTAATGTTGTGACCGGAGCTGTACACAAAACACCTGCTGAGGCCTAATCAGAGGTTTATCTAGTTCCATCATTACACGCTTGCTTTTGAATTCAATACCTTACACAATAAAGGGAAGCATACCATAACCTTTCTTGACCACTTCATTTCACCTGTCCTGCCACCCTCAAGAACATGTTGACCTGCACTCCAAGGTCTCTCACTTCCTCAACCCCTCTCAATATCTTCCTGTTTATTGAGTATTCCTTGCTTTGCATGCTATCCAAATGCATACAAAGTGATTAACCACAAAAGGAATGATGCCACAAGGCAAGAGAAGCTGAAAATGACAAAAACAGGATATTATCCACAACTGCTGCCCAAAAAAATGTAAGCAGTGGTTTTACAGAGGATTACCTAGGATTATGTAACACAGAAATACACTGTTTGGCCCAAACAGTCTTGTGCACCTTGATAAGGTTGCCCCTCAGTCTTCCCTGCCCCAACAAAATCCCAGGCCTTTCCACCCTCTCTCCATAATTTAAGTGTCCCATCCAAGGCAACATCCTGGTAAATCTCCTCTGCACCCACTCCAGTTCAATCACATCCTTCCTATAATGCGGCAACCAGAATTGCACACAGTGCTCCAGCTGTGGCCTCACCAAAGTTCTTTACAACTCCAATGTGACCACACTGATTTGTAATCTGTGCCTCGACTGATAAAGGCAAGTGCCCATATGCTTTATTCACCACTCTATTAACTTGCACTCTCACTTTCAGAGATCTATAGACAAACACGCCAAGGTTCCTTTGTTTCTTAAAACTCCCCAGTGTCGTGCCATTCATTGACTACTTCCTTGTCAAATTTCTTCTTCCAAAGTGTATCATCTCATGCTTTTCAGGGATAAATTCCATCTGCCACTGTTCTGCCCATTTGACCATCCCGTCTATATCTTCCTGGAACCCAAGACTTTCAGCCTCACTGTTAACCACCCAGCCTATCTTTGTGTCACCCGCAAACCTACTGATCCTATCCCCCACATAGTTATCTATGTTGTTTATATAAATGACAAATAATAAGGGAACCAGCATAGATCCCTGTGGTACATCACTGGACACTGGTTTCCAGTCACTAAAGTAGCCACTGTCATCACCCTCTGTGTCCTACAGCGAAGGCAATTTTGAATCCACCTTATCAAGTTACCCTGTATCCCATGTGCATTTGCCTTCTTTATAAGTCTCCCATGTGGCTCCTTGTCAAAGAATTTGCTGAAATCCAAATAATCTACATCAAATTAGGGCGGCACGGTAGCACAATTGCTTCACAGCTCCAGGGTCCCAGGTTCGATCCCTTGGGTTACTGTCAGTGCGGAGTCTGCATGTTCTCCCCGAGTCTGCGTGGGTTTCCTCCGGGTGCTCCAGTTTCCTCCCACAGTCCAAAGATGTGCAGGTTAGGTGGATTGGCCATGCTAAATTGTCGTTAGTGTCCAAAAAGGTTAGGTGGGATTACGGGTTATGGGGATAGGGTGGAAATGTGGTGCTCTTTCCAAGGGCCGGTGCAGACTCGATGGGCCGAATGGCCTCCTTCTGCACTGTAAAATCTATGATTCTATGAACTACACTACCCTCATCTACACACCTGGTTATCTGCTCAAAAAATTCTATCAAATTTGTTGGACATGATCTCCCTCTGACAAAACTATGCTGACTATTCCTGATCAAACCTGGGCTCTCCAAGAGGAGATAGATTCCCACCGTCATAATTTTCTCCAATAGTTTGCCTATCAGTGACGTGAGCTGTTCTCCAGTCCTAGGCATCTCCCCGTGGCCAGAGAGGAATTAAAAATTTGGGGCAGAGCCCCTGCTCTCTCCTCCCTCGGGTCCCACAGCAGCCTGGGACACAATTCATCCGGACCTGGAGATTTGTTCACTTTTAACTTTTAAACCTGCCAACACCTCCAATAGCTTATCACTTCCTATGTCAATTTATTTAAGAACTTCAAAGTTTCTCTCTCTGAGTTTCCATACCTACATCCTCATTCTCTTGGGTGAAGACAGAAGTATATGTTCAACACCCTACCAACGTCCTCTGGCTCCACCCTTGGTCCCTAATGGGCCCTACTCTTTCCCTGGTCATCCGTTTCCCATTGATATACTTATAGAATATCTTGGGATTTTCCCTACATTTACCAGCCAGTGTTCTCGCATCCCCTCTAATTGCTTTCTTTAGCTCCATCCTGCACCTCCCTAATCCCTCCACTGATTTACTCCCCTTGTACTTGCTAAAAGCCTCTCTTTTCCTCTTATCCTGAATATCTGTCTAGTTTGGTATCCCAGGACTCTCTGGTAAAGGTTGGAACTGCCATGTAATGTATGGACTCCTCTTACAGTCTCTTTAACAGATGTATGTACCAGGATGTGCTACATGGTAACTGGTAACCTGCAGTATTGTGCAACTGTCCTCCAACATGCCATGCATGCTGATGGTGGGACTCCTCCACATGACCTCCCATCTGCAAAGGATGAAAAAGCAAAGGTTTGAGGGCTTTATGACCTGTTCTACCTCTCATAGACTGTATTGCCTTTGAAAAAGGGAGGTGATCTTTTGTTTCTGTGACAGGCAGTAATATACAGTTCCCTGTTTATGGTAGGCAGTTAGAAACCACACAAAACTGTTTATTGCATGAAAGTACGCAGGATTGGCGGTACTGTGGCACAGTGGTTAGCACTGCTGCCTCACAGTGCCAGGAATCTGGGTTCGCTTCTGGCCTTGGGTGGCTGTCTGTGTGGAGTTTGCATGCTTTCCCATGTCTGTGTGAGTTTCCTCTGGGTGCTCCGGTTTCTTCCCACAATCCAAAGATGTGCTGGTTAGGTGGGGTTATGGGAAAAGGCAGAGAAGTGGGCCGAGGTAGGGTGCTCTTTCAGAGGGTTGGTGCAGACGTGATGGGCTGAATGGTCTCCTTTTGCACTGTAGGGATTCTGTAGATTCTATGGAAATAAGGGAGGGAATACCTGTAGCTGACACTGGCACATGACAAGCATTATACAACCTCATAGCAATCAATAAAGGCACTTAAATACTGGGAAGATCAAAGCCATTGTAATCAGTCTTCGACACAAGGTTGGTTCCCTCGCCACCACTCCATCCCTCTGCTTGGCAACTGTCTGAGACTGAGCCACACTATGCCTGGTGTCACATTTTACCCAGAGATGACTTTTCAACCACATATCTGCACCATCTCTAAGAGCATCTATTCCTCTGCAAAATATCATCTAACTCTAGCACTGACTCGTCTCCTCTGCTGTCAAAACCCTTAACTGTGCCTTTGCCACCTCTCGATTTGCATATTCCAATGCCGGATTGATGTCATCCAAAATTCTGTAGTTTGTGTCTAACTCGCACCATGTCCCGTTCATCCATCACCGCTGACCTACACTGGCTTCTGACCAAGCAATTCACTGATTTTATCATTCTTATCCATATTTTCAAGTCGCCCCTTCCTATCTCGATCCTAAAACTCTCCAAAATAGTCGCACCTTCTAAACCACCGATTTTAATTGCATCATATTGGTGGCCATGGCTTCAGCTGCTAAGTCCCTAAACCTTAATACTCATTTATTTCACAGAGCCGTGATTCATAGACATAGAAAATAGGAGCAGGAGGCCGTTTGGCTCTTTGGGCCTGCTCGCCATTCATTACGATCATGGCTGATCATCCAACTCAATAGCCTAATCCCGCTTTCCTCCATATCCTTTGATCCTCTTCAACCTAAGTGTTATATTTAACTGCTTCTTGAAAACATGTGATGTTTTGGCTTCAACTACTTCCTGTGGTAACAAATTCCACAGACTCACCACTCTCTGGGTTGAGAAATGTCTCCTCATCTCTGTCCTAAATGGTCTACCCCATAGCCTCAGACTGTAACCCCTGGTTCTGGACACACTCAACATCGGGAACATACTTCCTGCATCTACCCTGTCTAGTCCTGTTAGAATTTTACAAGTGTCTATGCGATCCTCTCTCTCATTCTTCTGAACACCAGAGAATAAAAGCCAAACTGATTCAATCTCTCCTCATAAGGCAGTCACGCCATCCCAGGAATCAGTCTGGTGAACCTTTGCTGCACTCTCGCTACAGCAAGAACACCCTTCATCAGATAAGGAGACCAAAACTGAACCTAATATTCCAGGTGTGGTCTCACCAAGATGCTGTATAATTGCAGTAAGACATCCCTACTCCTGTACTCGAATCCTCTCGCAATGAAGGCCAGCATACCATTTGCCTTCTTTACCGCCTGCTACACCTGCATGCTTACCTTCAGTGACTGGTGTACGAGGACACTTGGGTCTCGTTGCACATTCCCCTCTCCTAATTTATGGCCATTCAGATAATAGCCTGCCTTTGCTACCAAGTGGATAACCTCGCATTTATCCAATTTATACAGCATCTGCCATTCATTCGCCCACTCACTTAACTTGTCCAAATCACACTGAAGGATCGCCGCATCCTCCTCACAGCTCACCCTCCCACCCAACTTGGTGTCATCTGCAAATGTCATCTTCCCTAACCTTTGTTTGACAATGGTCATATGAAGAACCTTGGAACATTCTACTCTGCTGAAGGTGCTATATAAATACAAGTTATTGTTGTTATTCTGCTTCACCGGAATGCATAATCTAGGCTCCAACTTCAATGTAATAATCGAGGGAGTACTGCAATTTTGGAGATGGTCTTCAAGTTAAAGACAAAACATCTGGCCTATCTGGTGACTCACCAGATTTGAAAGATCAATTTAAAGAAAAGGGATTTTTTATACCCAATAGTCCTTCCTCAGTCAACACTGTGGTGGCTCGAGATACGCACACTGGAGGTGCATGGTGTAAACCAAAAGGGGTTTATTAAGGAAAATAAAAGGCAAGTATTGTACAGGCACAGGACAACTATACACAGATGTTGGCTGTAGTTTGCGCTCTTCCGTCACCTGGGCCCATGAGCCCATCCACATAAGGGGGCCGCACCACCACAAACACCAGTACAAGTTAACAGGTCATTCACCTCAATGAGGTTTGTTTGTTAAAAAAATTAAACATTTTGCTAATATTTTCTTGTCAGATTTATGAATTGAGACATCAGCCGGGTATTGTTTTTTGCTGTTGTAGCTCTGACTTAAAAACAGTGAGGAGTGCCCATTGTGGCAATGTTGTGAACACCCCTGCTCCACACATAAACACACACGATTAACGGTGATTAACAAAGTATGGCAGTGTCACCTGCTGGTAGAAAAATCGTATTACATGATCAAAAATTTAAAACCCAGATGCTTGAAAATTCCTTCACATTTTTCAGTTTCCAACATCCAGGCATTTAAAAAAAAGCCCTTGTCTGGAATTTCAGAAAGCTCCGGGTGAATAGTGAACATTTTAATTAATTAATTCTGGTAACAGTGTAACTGAACCGTGTCACGGCCCTGAAGGTAGCACCGATCTGGGTCACATTACAGGTCAATGGTCACCCAGCGGTGATGGAAATGGACATTGGAGTTGCCGTCTCCATCGAACATTTCGGCGACTCAATGCAGGGATCATGCCACTGAAATTTCGCGACACCAAAGTGAGGTTGGCTACCTATACCGTGAACAGCGTAGGGACCACCATGAATTCGGTAATGCACGGTGTGATTAGTTTCTCCCAGCAAGGACTGTACTGGGAGCGTGTTGCTGCCTCGAGCAGAATATTGTATAAAGTTAATTAAACCTATGTTCTCTTACCGCTGGCTTCCTGAAGTTACTAAATAAAGTAAAAAGACAGGGCAGCACGGTGGCACAGTGGTTAGCATTGATGCCTATGGCGCTGAAGACCTGGGTTCAAATCCCGGCCCTGGGTCACTGTCCGGGTGAAGTTTGCACATTCTCCCCGTGTTTGCGTGGGTTTCACCCCCACAACCCAAAGATGTGCAGGATAGGTGGATTGGCCACGCTAAATTGCCCCTTAATTGGAAAAAATGAATTGGGCACTCTAAATTTAAAAAAAAATAAAGTAAAAAGACACCCGAGAGCCCAAAACGTTTAATAAATCAAATTTGGCACATCAAATAAGATCACTTCATTCCTGCCTGCTCCCACACTCCCGAGAAACACAACTACACCATATGAGGCAATGCATGCAGGGTCTCCGGGGTTGATTCTCACTTTGGTCACTGTCTGTGTGGAGTCTGCACGTTCTTCCCGTGTCTGCATGGTTTTCCTCCGGGTGCTCCTGTTTCCTCCCACAAGTCCCGAAAGACGTGCTTGTTAGGTGAATTGGACATTCGGAATTCTCCCTCAGTGTACCTGAACAGGCCCCGGAGTGTAGCAACTAGGGGCTTTTCAGTTACTTCATTGCAATGGTAATGTAAGCCCAATTATGACACTAATAAACGTTACTATTACGCCATGACAATGAGAGACGATGGCACCTTGTAGGATCCTGGAATGGTTACAGCACCGCCATTCAGCCTGTTGTGTCCCTGCTAACTCTCCGCTGGAGCAGATCAGCTTGTCCCACATTCCCTGCCCTTTTCTCATACCCCGGCAATATCTTTCTCTCCAGATAATTATCTAAATGTTTTTTTGGAAGTCACGGTTCAATCTGCCTCCACAGGCGGTCCATTCCAGGTCCTAACCACTCGATATGTAAAATAGTTTTCCCCCATGTATTCATGGGTTTTTCTTTACCCTTCTCTTTCAGTGTCGTCTGGCTGTCGACCCTTCCTGCAATGGGAACAGATTCTCCTTTATCTACCCTGTCATGATTTTGGATGCTTCAACCAAACTTCCACTCTCAAACTTCTCTTCTCGAAGGAAAACAGCCCCAGCTTCTATAATGTACCCACATAACTGAAGTTATCATCCCTGGAACCATTTTCGTTTTTTTAATAAATATCTTTATTCTCCTCCTTTTTCACATTTTCTCCCAAATTTACACCCAACAATAAATAATAATCAGTAACGAATGCAATGTCAATCCCCATATCAATAACAACAATCCCATCCTCCCATCAAACCCCCAAACATTAGCCCGCATGTTAACATAAACAAATAACAAAAAGGAATCAGGAATCACCCATAGTCACCATTAACACATACAGTCTCTCTCTCCCCAAACCCCGCTAATGTTTGATATAATACAATTCTCGAAAGTGCATTATGAATAACGCCCATGAATTATAAAACTCCACCATTCTTCCCCTCGGTTCAAATTTGACTTTCTCAAGAGTCAAGAATTCCAACAGGTCTTCCCGCCATGACAGGGCACAGTGTGGAGAGTTTAATCTCCATCCCAACAGGATCCGCCTTCGGGCAATCAATGAGGCGAAGGCTACAACATCTGCCTCTGCACCCGTTTCCAACCCCGGCTGGTCTGACACCCTGATAATGTCCTTCCGAGGGCCCGGGTACAGTTTCACGTGCACCAATTTAGAGATTACCCTGAACACCTCCTTCCAGTAATATTCCAGCTTTGGACAGGACCAAAATATATGAGCGTGGCTTGCAGCCCCCCCCCCCCCCCCCCCCCTGCAACGTTGACACACATCTTCTACTCCCTCAAAGAGCCAGCTCATCCTCACCCTTGTAAGGTGCACTCTATACACTACCTCCAGCTTTATCAGCCCCAACCTTGCACACGAGGTGGAGGCGTTCACTCTCCGGAGCACCTCACACCAGAACCCCTTCTCCATACCCTCTCCCAACTCTTCCTCCCACTTTGCCTTGATCCTTTCTAGCGGTGCCTTCTCCTCTTCCAAAATAGCTCCGTAAACCGCCGACACTATCCCCTTCTCCAGTCCCCCTGTCGTCAGCACCTCCTCCAGCAATGTGGAGGCCGGCTCTGTATCTCCTGTATCTCTTTTCTGGCAAAGTCTCGAGTCTGCATGTATCTAAATATTTTCCCCTGCTCCAGCCCATACTTCTCTCCCAGCTCCTTCAATCCTGCAAACCCCCTGGAATTATTGTCATCCATCTTTTCTGCACTCTCTCTGAAGCATTTGCATTGTTCCTGAGAAATGGTGCCCAGAATTGGACATAATACGTCAGCTGAGGCCAAACCAACTGATTTATAAAGTTTCAGCAGAACTTCCTATCTTAAGAATCTTCGGCCTGCACACAGCCAATTGCATAGGAATGAGGGGAGAACAGGTTAATATTAATTGGGTAAATAGACCAAAAGGTCTGGCGATAAATGAACAATGGGAAAGAAAATATTCAACCTGTTCAACAAAAATACGTTCCATTGAAAATAAACTCTGCAAGAAAGACCCATCCATGGCTCACTCTGATTCCTGTCACTGAACCAACTTACTATCCCAGGCTATATTCCGATAATTAAAGTCCACCATTATCCACCACTGTTCCACAAGTTTTGTATGACTGCAATTCTCCTTCAGATTTGCATTTCTATGTCTTTCCCAATAAAGTTGGTGGGCTACAGAATATACCCATAACACCATAAGACATGAGAGCAGAATTAGGCCATTTGGCCCATCGAGTCTGCTCCACCATTCAATCATGGCTGATATTTTTCTCATCCACAGTCTCCTGCTTCTCCCCATAACCCCTGGTCCCCTTATTGATCAAAAACCTATCTAGCTCTGTCTTAAAGACACTCAGTGCTTTATCCTCCACAGCCTTCTGCGGCAAAGAGTTCCACAGATTCACCACCCTCTGGATGAAGAAATTCCTCTTCATCTCTGTTTTAAAGGATCGTCCTTTTAGTCTAAGATAGGGTAGCACGGTGGCCTAGTGGTTAGCACAGCTGCCTCACGGCGCTGAGGTCCCAGGTTCGATCCCGGCTCTGGGTCACTGTCCGTGTGGAGTTTGCACATTCTCCCCGTGTCTGTGTGGGTTTGGCCCCCACAACCCAAAAATGTGCAGGATATGTAGATTGGCCACGCTAAATTGCCCCCTAATTGGAAAAAATAATTGGGTAATCTAAATTTATAAAAAAAAACAAAAAAAACTTTTAGTCTAAGATTGTGTCCTCTGTTTTTCCTACAAGTGGAAACATCCTCTCCCAGGGTGTAATTGTCCCTCTATCGTTTGTTAACTCTATCCAAATAGATTCCTTTCAGGGCATCCTCTCTTCAGAACTGTAATATTCTCCTTAAACAATACTGTCATCCCTCCTCTCTACCGTACCCTTCTGGGCAAACAGGATAATTTATGTTTACGCACAGGAAGTCTGTTTTAGAGCTTATTGCATTCCGTCTTACTCTGACTCCACCTAATATCTTGCTATTTCTTATTCATGTGCTGTCTATCTCTTCCGATATTTTGTGCACCTTGTTTTCCCTTCCCAATGCTACATCCTGCTTCCCAACTCCCTGCCAAGTTAGTTTAAACCCTCCCCAATATGACTAGCAAACCAACCTTTGAGGACGTTGATCCTGGCCCCCTTCACGGGCAGCCCATCCGGCCTGGCTCACCTCCCCCAGATCCAGTCCAACTGTCTCAGGAATTTAAAGTCTTTCCTTCTGCACCATCTCTTCAGCCACACATTCATCTGCTCTATGCTCCTATTTCTATATGCAGCCTGGATTCACGTCTGTGGCCACAGAAACACCTGTCTCTTTCCCTAACTATTAAATCTCTGCACACAATCGCTTTTCCAGCCTTTCTTTTTTAATTCTTTAATGGGAAGTGGGTATCACTGGCAAGGTCAGCCTTTGTTGCCCATCCCCAATTGGATTCCAGAGGGCAGTTAAGTGTCAAGCACATTGCTGTGAGTCTGGAGTTGCGTGTAGGCCAGACCAGGTAAGGACAGCCCACCATAAAGAAGTGAACCAGATGGGTTTTAATTTTATAAATTTAGAGTACTCAATCATTTTGTTTTCCAATTAAGGGGCAATTTAGCGTGGCCAATCCCCCTAACCTGCACATCTTTGGGTTGTCAGGGTGAGACCCACACAGACATGGAGAGAATGTGCAAACTCTACACAGACAGTGACCCAGGGCCGGATCCTCAGCACTGCAGTGCTAACCACTGTGTTGCATGCTGCCCTTAGATGGGTTGTTATGACAATCAGTGAGAGTTTAACCGTCATCATTACAGAGACTAGATTTATATTCCAGATTTATTAACTGAATTCAAATTCCACCAGCTGCTGTGGTGAAATTTGGATCTGTGCACCCAGAACATTAACCTGGGCCTCTGGGTTACTAGTTTCCTCCTGTCCGCCTGCATTGCTGAGCCAATTATATTGTCATGGATTTGGCTCTTGCTATACTCCCCAGGTGAACTATCACTCATACCAGTATTCAGAGCTTAGTACCCATTGGAAGAGCCAGATGCACTCAAAGGACTCCTGCACTACCTGCTTGGTCCTCCTTCACCGTCCAGTGGTTCCCTATTCCCTCTCTGCCTGCACACCCTTAAGCTGCACGGTGCCCATATCAAGAAATGTGACTCCAGCCGTGCTCAACCTCCGGAACATAGGACTTAGGAGCTGGAGTAGGCCTCTGTTATGATCCCAGCTGATGTTACTACTGGCCAAGTCAGATCCCAGGGTGGAATCCTGCTTGATTTTTTGTTTTTATTTTTTGTTTAGATACGTGGAAGGTTGTGACTGAACAGTCACAGGAGTCAGCCGATGAACGATTAACAAAAGAATAAAACATTTATTAAACAAGAAAAGATGAACTATAATACGGAACTCCTTCACCCCACTCTACTTTTACAGATATATAGATTTGTAAAGATAACACAAGTTACAAAATCTATTTTCTATTCTAATGTTCTCATTAAGTTCACAGTCCATGTAAATCAGTAGGCGAAAGTGGTCAGACACTCACACTCTGAAAGCAAATGGAAGATGCCACCCAAAACAATGTCCAAGGAGTTAGATAGAGAAATACAGCACAGAACAGGCCCTTCGGCCCACGATGTTGTGTCGAACTTTTGTCCTAGGTTAATCATAGAATTTTGGACACTAAGGGAAATTTATCATGGCCAATCCACCCAACCTGCACATCTTTGGACTGTGGGAGGAAACCGGAGTACCCGGAGGAAACCCACGCAGTCACGGGGAGGATGTGCAGGCTCCACACAGACAGTGACCCAAGTCGAAATCGAACCTGGGACCCTGGAGCTGTGAAGCAATTGTGCTATCCACAATGCTACCGTGCTGCCCTTAAGAAGAAATTAATCTACACTCCATTATTCTACCCTAATCCATGTACCTATCCAATAGCCGCTTGAAGGTCCCTAACGTTTCCGACTCAACTACTTCCACAGGCAGTGCATTCCATGCCCCCACTACTCTCTGGGTAAATAACCTACCTGACATCCCCCCTATATCTTCCACCATTTACCTTAAATTTATGTCCCCTTGTAATGGTTTGTTCCACCCGGGGAAAAAGTCTCTGACTGTCTACTCTATCTATTCCCCTGATCATCTTATAAACCTCTATCAAGTCGCCCCTCATCCTTCTCCGTTCTAATGAGAAAAGGCCTAGCACCCTCAACCTTTCCTCGTAAGACCTACTCTCCATTCCAGGCAACATCCTGGTAAATCTCCTTTGCACCTTTTCCAAAGCTTCCACATCCTTCCTAAAATGAGGTGACCAGAACTGCACACAGTACTCCAAATGTGGCCTGACCAAGGTTTTGTACAGCTGCATCATCACCTAACGGCTCTTAAATTCAATCCCCCCGCTAATGAACGCTAGCACACCATAGGCCTTCTTCACAGCTCTATCCACTTGAGTGGCAACTTTCAAAGATCTATGAACATAGACCCCGAGATCTCTCTGCTCCTCTACATTGCCAAGAACCCTACCGTTAACCCTGTATTCCGCATTCATATTTGTCCTTCCAAAATGGACAACCTCACACTTGTCAGGGTTAAACTCCATCTGTCACTTCTCAGCCCAGCTCTGCATCCTATCTATGTCTCTTTGAAGCCGATAACAGCCCTCCTCACTAACCACAACTTCACCAATCTTCGTATCATCTGCAAATTTACTAACCCACCCTTCAACTCCCTCATCCAAGTCGTTAATGAAAATCACAAACAGCAGAGGACCCAGAACTGATCCCTGCGGTACGCCACTGGTAACTGGGCTCCAGGCTGAATATTTGCCATCCACCACCACTCTCTGTCTTCTATCGGTTAGCCAGTTCGTTATCCAACTGGCCAAATTTCCCACTATCCCATGCCTCCTTACTTTCTGCATAAGCCTACCATGGGGAACCTTATCAAATGCCTTACTAAAATCCATGTACACTACATCCACTGCTTTACCTTCATCCACATGCTTAGTCACCTCCTCAAAGAAGTCAATAAGACTTGTAAGGCAAGACCTACCCCTCACAAATCCGTGCTGACTATCAAGCAGTGTCTTTCCAGATGCTCAGAAATCCTATTCCTCAGTACCCTTTCCATTACTTTGCCTACCACTGAAGTAAGACTAACTGGCCTGTAATTCCCAGGGTTATCCCTATTCCCTTTTTTGAACAGGGGCACGACATTCGCCACTCTCCAATCCTCTGGTACCCCCCTGTTGACAGCGAGGACGAAAAGATCATTGCCAACGGCTCTGCAATTTCATTTCTTGCTTCCCAAAGAATCCTTGGATATATCCCGTCAGGCCCGGGTGACTTGTCTATCCTCAAGTTTTTCAAAACGCCCAACACATCTTCATTCCTAACAAGTATCTCCTCGAGTTTACCAGTCTGTTTCACACTGTCCTCTCCAACAATATGGCCCATTTTGTTTGTAAATATTGAAGAAAAATACCTGTTCAAGACCTCTCCTATCTCTTCAGACTCAATACACAATCTCCCGCTACTGTCCTTGATCGGACCTACCCTCGCTCTAGTCATTCTCATCAACTCTCCCAGATGCTTGTCACACTGTGAGCCAACTGATCTCACTGGAACTCTGTCTGTCACATGAGGGTTTCCAATATCATCTCTTGAAGAAAACGCTTCTGAATCTTCCCCCAAATGACGCTTACTCTTGGATGTCTTCCCCAAGGATCCACCTCCAGCGTTTCAACCTTTCCTTCTGACATTCCTCTGTCCTGGAGTGTCACACGCATTCAAGCTTCACCTTTCATGCAATCTCTCAGATACCCAACCATGCAAACAGAACCCCACTGCTTCACAGGCCGTACTACGGAGTCACCAACCTTCTGGCCACCTTGGATCTCTGGCTTTTCGCAAGCCCGCTTTGCTTTCCGTCTGCTTTCTGCAGCCATGCCTCTTTTGGAGTCTCCCTCTACTCCTAACTCTAAACTCTGCTGAACAGAACCTTTTTCCAGATTCCCGTTTTTTGTTCCTTTGGCTTGAAAGTCTTCCTGGGAATGCCTTCTCTCTCTCCCTGCTTTCGACTTCACTGTTCTTTACTTTGGGACTTGCTTTCTGACCTCTTGCATTGTTCTATTCATTCTGGCAGTTGCTGTGGAATCCAGCTTCCAACTGAACTGACTTTCTCTCAGCTGAACTAACAGTCTTTGCTGCCTCTGTGGGCCCTTAACATCCCAGTTGTTTTATACTCTGTGCTTGTTTTGGAGTTGTAAAACCCTCAATAAAAGGCAGTAGTCTTTGAAAGTGAAACTAAAATGGAAGTTCTTAACACACAACTGCAAAAATATAAAATAAACTTAAATTTAATGCTGTGGTGTAGTCCTAACACACAAAATACAGATATAACTTACTTAAAACCATCTCTATTTCATAACGCCGTGCAGCTCTTTGAGCCTGCTTTGCTTCTCAATAAGATAATGTCTGATCTGGTTGAGGTGTCAACTACACTGTCCTATTTGCACATCATAATCCTAGAATTTCTTGTCTGTTAAAAATCTGCCCAACTGTAGGTTGAATAAATTCAATGACTTACCGTCCACTGCTTTCTGGGGAAGAGAATTCCACAGAATAATCACCCTTGGAGAGAAAAGAAATCTGTCTTAAAAGGGAGACCTCTTATTCTTAAACTGAGTTCTAGTATTGCCAACAAGTGACATTTAAGGGGCATCTTGACAAATACATGAATAGGATGGGAATAGAGGGATCCGGACCCAGGAAGTGTAGAAGATTGTAGTTTAGTCGGGCAGCATGGTCGGCACGGGCTTTGAGGGCTGAAGGGCCTGATCCTGTGCTGTACTTTTCTTTGTTCTTTAAGTGGAAACATCCTGCCGTATCCAGCCTGTCAAGTCTGCTCAGTACCTTAAATGTTTCAATAAGATCATCTCTCATTCTTCTAAACTCCAATGGCCTATGCAGCCAAACCTGTTCAAACTTTCTTACTAATGTTGCTCTATTTATTTATCTCATGAACCACAAGCCTTTCCCTTATATCGATCAAATGACCACACAACCAGTTAGTTAGTTCAAAAGATGGTTTATTTACATACACAAGTTACCTCGACATGCAAACACAATATCTACCACGTGTTAAACTACACCTATCAGCTACAATAACCTATACTTAACTTCAGGGCGACCGGTACTGTGCAAATGGATAAGCCTTTATCTATATTTCACTTGGCTGGTTCGAAAAAAGTGGCTCTGTCTCTGCTGGGCTCATTGTCAGGTAGCCATCGTTGGTCTTGAACTTGAGTAGGCACAGGCCGGATCCAAGATAGAGAGAACGCAAGGTTGCACTCTCTTTTATCCCCCTGGGATTTCGCGCTCTTTGGGGCGGTCCTTTACCTTGGACCCAATTGTTCGACAGGGCTGATCACTCTCTTCGATTTTGGCAAATAAATGGGTGGGTGCCTTGGTAGCTGGGCGTGTCCTTAGCGGTAATTGACCTTGGCAGATGTGCTTTCTGAGCAAGGGAGTGGCGTCGATCAGCCTATGGCTGTACCGGTTGCTTGATTGGAATTCTATTGTCCTGGGAAAATGGGCCGTTAAAATGTAAATGAGCCGGGGTTTCAGTCAGGTCCGGTTACCTGTGGTTTAGATATGTATATCTGTCTGAGTCCTGGGTTGTCCACAATTCCCATGCTCCTTTGCAGGTGGCCATCTTAGATGACTACACTAAGATAAGCCCTTCATCCCAGAAATGAGCCGAGTGAACCATCCCTGGAGAGGATAGTGTAGAGTTTCAAAAGGATGTAGTCAAGTTGGTGGCAGATGAAGTTCAATGTGGAGAAAGATGAGGTGATGCATTTTGGAAGAACATGGAGAGACAATATAAAATAAGAGCTACAATTCTAAAGGGAGTGTACGAGCAAAAGAACCTGGCTGTTTTTGTGCATAGATCATTGAAGGTGACAGGGCAGCTGTTAATAAAACATACAATATCCTGGGTTTGTTAATAGGAACATAGAGTACAAGAGCAAGGAGGTTATGCTCAACATATATAAGACACTAGTTAGACCTGAGCTGGAGTATTGTGTATAGTTCTGGGTGCCACACTATCGCAAGGATGTGAACTCAATGCAGAGTGTTGAAGAGGTTAACAAGAATGACAAATTACTGCAGATGCTGGAATCTGAAACAAAAACAGAAAAAAACTGGACAATCTCAGCAGGTCTGACAGCATTGGTGGAGAGAGAAATGAGCTAATGTTTCGAGTCTGGATGACTCTGTCAAAGTCTCGATGGGATTGTCCAGTACTTTGTTTTTGTTCACAAAATTAGCTCCAGGGTTGAGAAACTTTAGTTATGAAGATAAAGTGGAGAAGTTGGGACTGTTCTTCTTGGAGAGCAGGCTAAGACTAAATTTGATAGAGATGTTCTAAATCATGATAGAGGAGATAGAAACCGTTCCCACTAGTAAAGGGGTCAAGAATGAGACAGTACAGATGTAAAGTGATTTGCTACAGAATTAAATGTGATGTGCAAATTTTTTTTCACACGAGTATTTTTGGTCTGGAACACACTGCCTGGAGATGTGGTGGAGCAAGGTTCAATGGAGACATTAGATTACTTGAATAGAAACACTGTGCAGGGGCGCAGGGAAATGGTACTCAGTAATAACACCTGCTTGGAGAGCTGGGACAGACAAGATGGGCCGAACAGCCGGCTTCTGCATCACAATTCTGTGATTCCCTGAACTGCTTCTGAGGCAATCATATTTTTTTCAAAAAAGGAGACCAAACCTGTCTCACTAAAGTCCTGTGCGGAAATGGAGCTCCTGCGGTTGGACGCTTGATGCCCAGATGTAAATTGCAACTGGTTTGTTTCGAATCACTAGCTTTTGGAGCACAACTCATTCATACGCCCTCAACTGGGACTTTGGATTCATGTTGCATTACATTCATCCCCCACCATCCTACCAACTGTCCTGGCTTGAGACAATTCGCACCTATTTAACCTGGGGTTACCCCTATCTCTGGATCTGCACAGACTTAATTACATATATATAATTTACAGTGCAGAAGGAGGCCATTCGGCCCATCGAGTCTGCACCGGCTCCTGGAAAGAGCACCCTACCCAAGGTTAACACCTCCACCCTATCCCCATAACCCAGTAACCCCACCCAACACTCAGGGCAACTTTGGACACTAAGGGCAATTTATCATGGCCAATCCACCTAACCTGCACATCTTTGGACTGTGGGAGGAAACCGGAGCACCCGGAGGAAACCCACGCACACACGGGGAGGATGTGCAGACTCCACATAGACAGTGACCCAAGACGGAATCGAACCTGGGACCCTGAAGCTGTGAAGCGATTGTGCTATCCACAATGCTACCGTGCTGCCCTTGCAAATGCTCACATTCAAAGCATTGTGTTGTATCTTTGACTTTGACTTTGTCTATATATATATATATATATATATGTTTCTGGAACATACCTCTTCATTCACCTGAGGAAGGAGCAATGTTCTGAAAAAAGTGATTCAAAGCAAACCTGTTGGCCTTTACCCTGGTGTTGTCAGACTTCTTACCTAATCCAACCTGCCTCCCAACCTCTCGGACAATGGAGAGGGGCGCGCGGAGGCCCCTGGGACTGGTTATTGACCAATGCAATTGGGAGGATGGGCGAGCGCGGTGTCCGCTGGGTGTCACCGAGAGCCAATGGGAGGCCGGCGAGGGCGCTGCGCATGGCATGCCGGTATTTACCCTGCCCAATGGTAAGGGGCGGCTGGCGCGTGCGCAGTGGTGAGTGTACCGGCCGGGACAGGTGGCGGGAGGACAGACTGGCTCGGTGTGGATAGCACGGTAACGGTAGGTCAGGTAGGGCCTGCAGCACTGGCTCACTGAAACCCACCGCCCGTCTCCATCCCTCCCCACCCCATCGATGATAACAGGGACAAATCCCCACGTGAGCTCCGGCTCCGCGCCGCCACTGCAGGGGATGCCGCCGGTTTAAACAGCTCCTGTTAACAGCACATTGTGGACAGTTGGTCTCTCTGTCGCCTCTCAGTCAAAAGGGCTAGGGTCATGTCCCAGTCCCAGATACATTACCACTGGACTAACACTTCACTGCAGAGCGTAGAGAGCTCCGAGTGTAGTGTTTCTGCCGCTTGGAGACAGCTGTGTTAATGGGTTGGCTTGCCAGGAGGAGTGTTGCTGCTAATGGGGAAGTGCTGGGGTTGGGGAGTGCCATGCTGGAGGGGTGGTGTCAGGAGGCATTGGTGCTTTGTGTGTGGGTGGTTGGGGGTACCATGCTGGTGCCAAGGAGAAGTGGTGTTGGGGGAGTACCGGCGTTGGACTGGGGTGAGCACAGTAAGAAGTCTTACAACACCAGGTTAAAGTCCAACAGGTTTGTTTCAAACACGAGCTTTCGGAGCACGGCTCCTTCTTCACCTGAAGAAGGAGCCGTGCTCCGAAAGCTCGTGTTTGAAACAAACCTGTTGGACTTTAACCTGGTGTTGTAAGACTTCTTATTGGGGGAGTACTGCATTGTCAGAGTGGTTCTGCTATAGGTGCATTGTGCCAGCTGGGCATTGATGAAGGGAGAGTGCAGCTAGTGTATAGGGGTGGGAGGTATTGCACTGGTATAGAGGGTGTCAGGAAGCACTGTGCTGACAGAAGATCTGCCTTTTGGATAAGATGGTAAACCAAAGTCCTGTCACTATTCGAAGACGGTATCTTTTCTCTATAATTTGGCAAGTGTGCCGCTTCCATTGCACACTTATTCTTGAAAGCATTTGGGTTGTAATAGCAAATAAATGGTAATAGTCAGTGTCTAACAGTGCAGTCATTAAAATAAAATTTTGTTGTTCTCCCATGTTAGGGCATTGAGTTACGTTGCTTCAGCACACAGTCAAACAAATCTGAAGTTTTAGTTTCTGTTCCCTGGTCTGCTGAGTTAACTAAATTCACCACTCAAAAATTTGTCCAATATTGAGTTGGAAACATTTCCTGAAGTCCCCTGTTTTGGGGTCCCAGTATTGTTTTGCATCATCTAAGACCAGTGGAAAATCAGTGAAAAAGAGAAAATACCAACAGAAAAGTGAAATATAAGACAAAGCTGTTTTAAAGTTGTATAGAGAAATTAGAATGCATCTTTCAGAAATTGTGGTTTTGACATGAGGGCATGATTGGGTTTGAATGTGACTTACATTCTCCCCTCCAATGCCCCCCATCTTCAGAACAATATTCAGATGTAACCAAAATGGGGTGTGATTAATAATGCATTTAGGAGTGGTTTTGAATTCCGTACGTGGGCAAATCAAGCTAGTTCAGAGCAGCAAAGCAATCTGAAGGGAAATAAATTTAAGCCTAGTCATCAAATGTAACTGGGTTTACTGTTCAAATAGATGAAAGTGTCCTTTTTTAAATACATGCCTGACTGGAAAAGAGCAAATATTAGGGAGATGTAAGATAATGGTGCCATTCCAGGACTGCTTGGCTGTCATTGAAGTACAACACTGAAGGAATGTTGCACTGTTGAGTGCTGACCAAGGTCCTACCTGGTTATTCATGTGGATATAATTGATCTCATAACACCATTCAGAGAAATGCTGGGGATTTTGCTTGATGTGATGGCCAATGTTTATCCCTCAATCAGGATTGGTCTTCTGTATATTGAAATGACAAATATAAGTTTTTGCAAAATTGCTGCTGTAAAATTAGGAGCATGACTAGCTGAGGGAGATTGCTGACATACTTATCAGGTATGTAAACTGGAGGCAGTCATTGGCACAATGTGGAAAGAAATACAGTATATTTTTGGGGAGAAAAAATTAGCGCAACAAAGCATGTCTTAAATGACATTCTTAACAGTGTGGGGGAACAGAGAGATCTAGCAATGTAAATATATTGATGTTTAAAGTTCTGTGTGCACTGTTAGAGTCGGCCATAAAAGGGAAAATATATTCTGGATTTTACAGATAGGAATATTGAAAGAATGTAAAAATCTGAAGAGAATAATGAATTGCAGAAAGTGAAAGGGTACAATGTGCATATTTGGCCATCCCTGTTTAGAAAGAATATTTGAACCGTATAAATTTTAAAGCGTATAATGATTCAGTAGAATGACACCATGCATGAAGATTATGTAGGGAAGAAAGAATGTGGTAATGTAAGTTTATTTGCTAGAGTAGGGAAGTTTAAGGGGGAAATCTAATAGAGGATTTTAAAATTGAAAGATTTTCAGAAGGTATATAGTGACGTACTATTTCCATTGATTGACAGATCAGCCATGAGGTATAGAGTCAGGATTAGCATTACTTAAGAAATGGAAATAGGAGTCGGATGTTGAAACCTGTTCCACCATTCTGTACAACTATGGCTCATCTATTTCAGCTTCTTCCACTATCCCCATATTCTTTAATCCTCTTTTAAAAAAATATAAATTTAGTGTACCCAATTCATTTTTCAAATTAAGGGGCAATTTAGCATGGCCAATCCACCTAGCCTGCACATCTTTGGGTTGTGGGGGTGAAACCCACGCAAACACGGGAAGAATGTGCAAACTCCACACGGACAGTGACCCAGAGCTGGGATTGTGGCCCCTGTGACACTCCACTGGTTACAGATTGCTGTCCTGAAAATGCCAATCTTATCCCAACTCTGTCTTTGGTTAGTTAGCCAATCCTCTATCCATGCTAATATACTATCTCTAATACCATTATTATTAAGTAACCTTTTGTGCAGTAACTTATCAAATGCTTTTTGGAAATCCAAGTATATTACATCTACTGGTTCCCTTTTATCTGTCCAGCTCGTTACCACCTTAAAGAATTCAAATAAATTTGTCAGGTACGATTTCCCCTTCATGAAGCCAAGTTCATGCTCAATTTCTCTTGTGTTTCTAAATGCTCAGCTATTATTTCTCTATGATGGACTCAACAGTTTCTCCAAGCCAGTGACATATGTTAAGTTACTTGGCCTACAGTTACTGTTTTTTTTTGTCTGACGTTTTGAATAAGGTTGTTACATTGATAGTTTTCCAATCCTCTGGGACTTTTCCAGAATTTAAGGATTCTTGGACGATTACTACCAGTGCATCCTGCAGCTACTTTCTTTAATATCCTAGGATGCAACCCATCAGTCCAGGGGACTTTTATCAGCCTTTAGCCCCAATAGTTTCCCTAGTACTTTTTCTCTAGTATTGAGTGGGATTTTCTGATCAATCTGCCACATGTTTCATGGAGTTGTGTAGTCATTGGCCGATAGTGGGATCTTCAGCTCCCGCCACTGTCAACGGGGTTTCACATTGAATGCACCCCACCGCCGGGGATCCCAGGGTGGGTGTGTGGCCTTGGTGGGACTGCAAGATCCCGTTGGCGTGAACAACCAGAAAGTTTAATTCCTCTTCTCTCTCTCTCTTCCCCCCTCCCCCCAACCACTTTGCCCCATGATTATTGAGTATTTGTAGAATGCTGATATTATTTATATAATGCCTCTGCCATTTCCTGGTTCCCCATTATTATTTCCCGAGTCTCATTCTCTAAGGGATCTATATTCACTTTGGCCTCTCTCTTTCTTTTTACACATTTAAAGAAGCATTAATATGTCTGTTTTTGTATTACTTGGTAGTTTACCCTCTCGCTCATTTTTTTGTTCATTTGTTGTTTTTTAAAACTTTCCCAATCCTCTGTCTTAACACTTACCTTTGCCACATTGTATGTTTTTTCTTTCAGTTTAATACAGTTCTTAACTTCCTTGGTTAATCTTGGTTAACCGTGATTGATTTATCCCCTCCCTAGAATCCTTCTTCCTCACTGGGATATATCTTTGTTGTGAGTCATGAACTATTTTCATAAATGTCTTTCATTGCTGTTCAACCGTCTTTACTGCTAAACTCCTTTCCCAGTCCACTCCAGCCAACTCTGGCCTCAATGCTTTGTACTTACCCGTATTCAAGTATACCAAAGTTGTTTCTGACCCAAGTTTCTCGCTCTCAACCGGAATGCTAAATTCTGCCATGTTATGGTCACTGTTTCTCCTATTACTCTGAGATTGTTTTTAAAAAATCTGCCTCATTACACATTACCGGATCCAAAATAGCCTGATCACTGGTTGGATCCACAACGTGGTGTTTATTCCATTATGAATTCTTCTTCATGGCAACTTCTGCTAATATGGTTTACCCAATCCACATGAAGATTTTAAAATAAAATTCCAATTAGGGAGCAAATTAGCGTGACCAATCCACCTACTCTGCACATCTTTGGGTTGTAGGCGTGAGACCCACGCAGACACGGGGAGAATGTGCAAACTCCACAAGGACAGTGACCCAGGGCCGGGATCGAACCTGGGTCCTTGGTGGTGTGAGTCACAGTGATAAGCACTGCGCCACCGTGTAGCCCGATCCACGTGAAGATAAATGTCACCCATGATTAATGAACTGTCTTTTCGTACATTCCCTCATTATCTCCCGATTTATTCTCCATCTTACAGTATAGCTACTGTTAGGGGGCCTATAGATTACTTCGCCAGTGTCTTCCCCATATTACTTCTTATCTCCACCCATAGGCAGTCTACATCTTCTGATTCAATATCATTTCTTGCTAAGTTATTTATTCCATCGCGCACTGACAAAGCTACCCCACCACCTCCATCCTGACTGTAATTCCAAAAAGTCACATATCCCTGAATATTAAGTTCCTTGTATCATAAAAATATTAGTTTGTTTGCAACCCTGAGGGATGAATGGGTGGAACAAGCACCACCAACTATCCATTTATTTGCAGTATCATTGAGTTGTACCATAAAGGGATGGCTGGGGCCTTCTTCAAAAAATAGTCATAGAGATTTTTCAGATTTATTTTTTGCATGTGATGGGAAAGTCAGGAGGAGCAGGGGTGAGTCCTCTGGAAATCAGAAAAATAAACTCCTGCTTACTGCCAGTACACGTGAGATTTCTCATTGCTTTGTAGGTTCCTCCGGGTGCTCCGGTTTCCTCCCACAGTCCAAAGATGTGCAGGTTAGGTGGATTGGCCATGCTAAATTGCCCTTAGTGTCCAAAGATTAGGTGGGGTTACAGTGATAGGGTGGAGGTGTGGGGCTTAAGTGGGGTGCTCTTTCCAAAGGCCGGTGCAGATTCGATGGGCTGAATGGCCTCTTTCGGCTCTGTAAATTCTATGTTCTCCCCCACCCCTGGAATCATCTTCTGCTCCCCAAATAGTATTTCACTCTCCGTAACCGCTTTGCTGCCTGAAAGTGGTGTTTGGCATTGATAATTCACCTTCAGCATGCAAACAAAACTTGTGCCTCCCGGCAATTACAATGAATGGGATGCGGGATCGCACTGCCGGCCCATAGTGTACCGGGAGGTAGAAGCATCTCTAGCAATTATTCCTAGCTGTGGGACACTTCCCAGGCAGCATCATTGCCTAGACCTGTTCCCACTTTAGTGAGTCCAGCTCCAACCTAATGCTCGGCCATCTGGTAACAAAAAGTTGCTATAAATCTCAGGGTGAACTCCAGCCCTTCAGGGTATAGAATCAAACTTGCCTGTTGCAATCTAGCATAGATATTAGATGTAATGAAAGGTTGCTTTGAGCGTATGGTGGCACAGTGGTTAGCACTGCTCCCACACAGCCTCAGAGTCCTGGGTTCAATTCTGGCTGCAGGTAACTGTCTGTTTGGAGTTTGCACTTTCTCCCTGTGTCTGCATGTGTTTCTTCCTGGTGCTCCGGTTTCCTCCCACAGTCCAAATGATGTGCAGGTTAGGTGAATTGGCCTTGCTAAATTGCCCCTTAGTGTTCAAAAGGTTAGGTTGGGTTACGGGGATAGGATGGAGGCGTGGACTTGAGGCGGGTGCTCTTTCCAAGAGCCGGTGCAGAGTCGATGGGCCGAATTGCCTCCTTCTGCACTGTAAATTCTATGTAAGAGAAGGAGTTTGCCTTGAAGAACGTAGCCAAGATTTTATAGTCAGCGGTGAAGGAATAGAGTTCACCATTCCTCATGCTTACTGCTCCTCACAGCCTTTTGGGGCCTTCTGAGCAGCAGTTTGATAGAAGTATTCAAAATCAAGAGGGTTTGGAAACAGTAGCTGGGGAGAAAATTGTTCCCACTCATGAACGGATCGAGATTGATAGGAAAAACATTTAAAATACTTGGCAAAAGCAACATGAGAAAAAACTTCACATACAGTAAGTGGCTGAGATCTGGAATGCACTACCTGAGAGTTTGGTAAAGACAACTTCGCTGAAGCATTCAAAAAGGAATTGGACTGTTATCCAAAAAGGGAGAAGGTGGGGGAATCACACTCAGTGAATTGCTCAATCGGGGAGCTGGTGTAGACACCATCAGTTGAATGACTGCCTTCTACACTGTACCGATTCTGTGATTTCTGGTTCTTTCAGTTCAGTGTCACGTCCTGTGCAGGGTGTTTGTAATATGTAGGAGTAGGGCTAGCAATAGCGTGGTTCTTTAACCAATCAGATTAAAAAATCTTCACTGAATCACAAATCTTGTCTAAAACAGGAAGTATACATTTTGAATACTTAGTTCATAACAAAACTCGTATGTAGAAAGTGAAACAAAGGGATGAAAAGAAAGCTATTCTTAAATGCCATAATTGCTCAAAACCAAGTTGACTAATACTTGAGTGATTTAACTGTGTAGTCTATGGACTAGCCTTTCAACAAGTATTTTTGTAAGCTTTAAGAATGTGCACACATTTTCCAACTTACCAGGCCATGTCATATTCCTTAATATGGGTTCTGTAAAGTCTGTCCATTTTATTCAGCATTTTATTAATTTTACCATTTGTTGTTGGAATCCCATTTTGATTGTGATACCTGAAATCCTGTTGTTCAAATATTGTCCATGCATAATCAGCATTCGGACAGGATTCTCGGCATAAATTTTATTTTGGTGTTGCTATGGTTGAACAGCAGTCTACTTTGGGGACCTAGATATGACCAGTCTTTTCTACCACAGCTTTGCCTGCTACATACATGTAATTTCATCAATTACTAGTTACATCTGGAATGAGAATGCGGGCTTTTGTGCATGCAGAATCCAAAATGCATGTTGAGGGAAAAATAGATAGCTGCGGAGCTGACCTGCTGAGAAAGCCAACAGTGTAATTAAACTAGCTCACTTCAATGTGCTCTTTGCCGCTATAATATGCACATCATATATTCAATCATGGGTAATCACATTTGTAAGGCATAGATGTTTGGCTTTAGAATAGGAGAGAACTGTTGTCAGGTTAATTTAATACAATGTAATGTATCAAATTAAGCAGGAATGTAGTTAAATTGTTTTATTGGGTTAGATCTTGAGACAGTTTTGCTCCAGGTTGCCTTTGGTTATGTGGTTCATCCAGTACACTGTAAAAATATATATAATGAGATACTTTGGGATGCTGATAATCATGCTCTCTTACATCAAGGTCAGCACATGATTTAGCTCAAATAACTATGACGGTCGAGTAGAAGATTTTTTTGTTACATAACAGGTATTATCCAGCACAGTCAATAATGTTGACTAACCTGTGCTGAATATTTGTATCTGTATGACTGGGGGGGTTAGTAATAATTTTGAACATCGGTTCTAATCCGATTTTAATAGTCTAAATGTTCAGTAACCTGAAACCTTGCACCAGATTCTCCGGAATATCCTCAAATGTTTTCTGGGTTCATGTTGTTGGCATAGATCCATAGTTTATTCATGCTGTTATTATTTGTCGGTCAGACCTAGTATGCAGAATGGCTGCCATGTTTGCCCATGTAAGTTACTTCAGTGAGTAACTGCTGTGGCAAGTGTCTGGGAAATGTAATACGGTGCTGTATGAATACATGTATGTATTAAATTTTGGCGTGAAGTTTTGCAGAAAGTGATGTTGATGGACCAAGGTGTTTTTTTATTGTCTAGCCTTTCCCAAGTAAGGTATCTTGGTGGTCTGTAATGCATCATGAAAAGTTTAGGATCTTGGGTCATCTTGTTGTGTATATACCCCAACAAATTATTGGTGTTCGAAATTTATAGTTTGCAGTAGAATCTTCTTCATGTCATCAGACAGTCTGATTTTGATTAATCCGACCATCAGTTTGTTTTGAGGAATGTAATTAGGGAGCATGTTGCCTACGTCTATAAAGTGACAGCTAACTGTTTGCGGAGTGCGCATTCAGGCGAGGTCATGAGCTTTTCCGGTTCTTGTTGATTAATGAGAGTCTTACTCAGCAGTCTTGTTGCATCATAATGCCAACTACTGAACGTTGCAGCTGCAATTAAGATGTCACTTTCTGCATGTGATTGATTTTTCGAGCAACGTGTTGTGTTTTAGGGAGTGTTACAAATTGTCGCATATTGCCTCAGTCTTTGTCCACTGTTATTCGATCATCTACATATTCCCAAATATTTAATACTCAGTAATCCTGATATCTTAATTTTTAACCCTGTATTTGCTCAGCAAGTTCTGACCTATTTTTATTTAATATTAAAAGTGTCGCGCTATTCTTTGCTTTACAAAGTCGGGAAGTGCTGGAGGTTTTGTGTAGACTTTGACAGATTTGCATTTTCTACCCCCTCTCGAGTGTTGAGTTTGTTAAATAGTGCCCATATTAGGAATGACATTTACTCAGGACATAACCATTTTCTCAGCCATTTCATGCAAGACAGGAACTTCTTAGTTTCATCTTGGTAAACTATCACATGATGCATTTATGTACGGTTACAGTTTAAAACACTCTTAACAAGTTAGTGTTTCCTATGATGCAAGTTACTGTGGATCATTAGCTGCCAGTACAAGAATGCTGTAAGTTATCTCTCATTGCTCTTGTCTAGAATAAAATGCAAGCAAGACCGTTGTTGCTACTTCTGTGGTGAGTGTGCTTAACACTCAATTTGGCTCTGTTTCTGGTTCTAAGCTCTGGAGTCGCCAGGTGCCATTAAGACACCGCCACAAGCTTCAAGGTGAAGTTCAAAGCAATAAAACCGTACACCAATTAGTAAGTCCAAACAACTAGAGTTTATTATAATACAATTATAATAACTACCCATGCACACGCTAAAGGATTAAACTTACTCCTACCGCTAAACAACTAATACTTATCTCGAAGGAACTGCTGGGTCAGGGAACAAGGCCTCTTGCTCTGCTCTGGTCTGCAGACTTCAGATTGCTATCAATTGAAAAGGGGGTCAGGAGTGCCTATTTCTGGTAGCGGACGTCGTTAGGCACTTATTTGTTGGTGGCTGCTGCTCGACGGCTGGAGTAGGAGACAGGAGACTGAACCATGTGTGGGACCTTTCTTTTATAGATCCCAGGGGATCCGCGCCCCTTTGGGCGGACTCCTTTACCTGCTTGGAATCGATTGGGTCTCTTGCCCAATCGATTATGTTTGAACCCCCCAATCATAGGGCAGTTCCTCGGTCGCTGGGGCGGTTCTTGGGACTTATTGTTTTGGGCTTCTCTGGCTCCAAAGGGTCTGGCCTTCCATAGAATGTATCGATCTATGTTTAACTTGTTTCCATTGTATCTGGGGATTGCCCGGTATTGCCTCATTAGTATGTTAACTGGTTTCTTTTCACAGTGCTGTCTGGTTTCTGCAACAGTCAAAACTGGTTTCTGCAGTCGTCCCAATATACAATCGCTTTGCAAGCTGTTTGCCTTACAACATGTCCATTTTCCCTGCATTCCTTGCGATCTTCCATTTTGTGTTGGGCAGTGGCCACCCCAGGTGGCTACACCGTATACTGGATATGAGCAGCATGTCGAGATCATGTGTTTTCCAATGAAATGTGGTTTTTAATGAATATATATTTACAAATATTAAACATTTAAGAACATGTGCATTACTTTACATTTGAAAGAAAAATTTGTCAAATGAAAATTGTGCAAGTTCTCACTTTGTACAACTAACAGATATTTCCCTCATGACTTGCACTTAACCTAACCACTAATACAATTGCTGATTGTATGCCAACCCGCCACTTTTTTTGTCTCCCTATCTTCCTGATTGTAAGAATGCTCCATATTGTTTGACAACTGATTGCAGGAGAATTGTGGATTTTCCACCAGTTGGTGTATAGTGCTATGCCTTGGTCTCTTCCTTTGAAATGTCTAAATTGTTCCAACAGCCGGCTTATTTTTGTGGGGTTGCGGGTGGGGTGTCCACAATAAGTAAAAGCTGTATGGTGACTGCTTAGCAGCAGCTGGATCCTAGAATGTTAGAGAAACTGGTCAGCCTGTTCTCTTTCGGAAGTGTTTATAAAGGTTTAATGTAGCCTGTCATTAAATATTTCAATTTTGGGTAATTTAATATTTTAAAGAAATGGAGGCATTTCAAATACCATTCTTTAAAGGTTAGTTGGCTTTTGAGAGTTGGAACCCCACACCTAGGAATCTGTTGTTTTTTTCTGTGTGGTCCTATTTGATTCATGTTCGGGGAGTTTGGTGGGGTTGGGGGGGTTGTAAATTGAGATATGATTTAGAGTATCAGGACTGGTGAAAGCTCAGCATTTTCAGTGAGTATTTTGTGGGAACATTCCGTGTCGATAGGGGAAGATGGGCTGTGGAGGGGGGAGTCCATGACAAGTGAGTATAATGTAGAATTAAGATCACCTTGGGCAAATACATGGGTGTTGTAAAATAACAAAAACTTGATTTAGGTTGCATGTTTGCAAGTAGAAAAATGTCTTGCTGTGCTTCTTAAAGGTAGAATCCGCATGGAGAGAGCTTGTGTGGAGCAGAAATACCAGCATCGATCTGTTGGGCTGAATGGTCTGTTCTAGGCTGTAAATTTGCACACAACTTCAGGAATAACTGCGGATTCTGAAGTGAAGAAGGTGGAAGATGTGCAGTTATCAGAATCAAAGGGATGCTGAGTTTCTGGACAATGTTATAGGGCGGCACAGTGGTTAGCACTGCTGCCTCACGGGTCCAGGGTTCAATTCCAGCTTCAAGTGAGTGTGCGGAGTCTGCACATTCTCCCTGTGTCTGCGTGGGTTTCCTCCGGGTTCTCTGGTTTCCTCCCACAGTCAGAAGATGTGCAGGTTAGGTGGATTGGCCATGCTAAATTGCCCCTTAATGTCCAAAAGGTTAGGTGGGTTACGGGAGTAGGGTGGAGGTGTGGGCTTAAGTAGGGTGCTCTTTCCAAGGGCTAGTGCAGACTTGGTGGGCTGAATGGCCTCCTTCTGCACTGTAAATTCTATATGTATAGGACCATGGAGGTTATGTAAATGGATTTGGAAAAGTCAGGAAAAGGTTTAAGTATAATGTGGTGGGTTACTAGCTGCAGCAGAGTTTTGAATGAACATGAATTTAATGTCAGATCGGTCAGGAGAGCACTGGAGGTGAGAATGCGGGTGCAGGCACAGGAAGGGTGCCGCAAAGGTGTAATTGGATTAAAGCATATGGGGTTCGATGCTTGGCCCAGGATTGAATAGGATACTGAGTTTATCTCTTTCAGCCTGACATGATAATCAAAGGGGTTAAAATCTTGTAAGGGTACACAATGTTTGTTGGGAAAGCGTTCTGGTGACAAGAGGGGTTGAGGGAATTCTGTGCATGATACCAAAACTGAATTCATGTTGTCCAGAGTTAACATGTAAGAAACAAGTCCCCATTCAAGAGATTTTGAAGGTTTCTTATTATACAGAGCACAAAATGGTCAGTTATAACAGCTGGAATTATTGATTTAGTTAACAAGATATTTGTGTTATTCTGGTTAGGTACACTACAAATTTATAAATAATGCAATCTAAACACTCACAAGGGAAACTGAACAGAAAGGAAGAGGGTGTGGATGACATTTGGAGCTCTAATGTTATGTTAATTTCCCAATTCTATTTTGATATTTACTATGATTTTCCATTGACGAGCCTTTTATCGAGTTTGGCTGTCCTCGTGTTTGATCCCCTTACTTTAAAAAGTTGCTCATAGTTATGAACACTTGTCTAAGATCCTCATGGGGAACCTGACTGGTAAAGTACATTTTCCTGGATTTTGCTTTTGTTATATACAGATTGAGCATTGGATACAAAAAAGTTCAGCCACCCTGGTTCCTCCCTCTGGTAGAAATGGGAGTGATTCAAGGCCAGCTGTTTGTTTATTTTTATACTCTCAATCATTTACACTTTCACAGTGTACTTGCTAAGGAGACAAACAGCTCAGTCATCTGCAAAAATTGGCTGCATAAATACACTTGTAAATTTGCACTATAAGTAACCCTATTTTTTTGGCCTCCAGTTCTGAATTAAGGCACCGTGGGTTAGCATTGCTGTCTCACAGCGGCAGGGACCAGGGTTCAATTCTGACCTTGGGTAACTGTCTGCGTCGAGTTGCACTTTCTCGCTGTGTCTGCGTGGGTTTCCTGCAGGTGCTCCGGTCTCCTCCCACAATCCAAAGATGTGCAGGTTAGGTGAATTGGCCATGCTAAATTGCGCCTTAGTGTCCAACGGTTAGGTGGGATTACGGGGATAGGCCCACTCTCCTGCCCTAAGTGGAGTACTCTTTCAGTGGGTTGATGCAGACTCGAATGGCCTCCTTCTGCACTGTACGGATTCTATGACAGAACACACTGCCACAATAAACAAAAAGTTACCCTGGTGTATCCAAGTGTACCGTAAACATAATAAAGAGCTGGTTTCAAAAGACACGTACTGTCAAGCAATGGAAATAGGTTTAGTATTTTTCCAACCTATTTAAAGTTCTGGTTCTTCGTGAAGTTCTGAAGTGAGAATTGAAACAGCTTCAATTTTTAGATTGATGGAAGTAATGAAGTTGAAGATAACATTTTCAGCAATCCAGTTATATAAGACCAGATGGTTTGTGAAGTCACAAATGTAGAAAACATTTCTAAGCACTTGAGTTGTGATGTTGGATTCACAGTAGTTATTGCATTGTGGAGATGAGCACACTAATTATATATGCATACAATATGTTTACAGTCAGTGTGAGTTCTCGGCACCCACATCATGAGAGCCACTGCAATGCCAGATCAACCTCTCTATGGTCTGTTTATTGGTTTTATTATCTGGCTTAACGTAACCTTTTTGTAGCCAGGGATATACATGAATTTGAAATTCTTGACCCAGATTTTACACAAACTCAGATGGAAATGTAAGATGAGCATTAAAAAGCTTAATTTGTGGAGCGCTTTCTACTGCAGCAAATGACTAAGTACTTGGACCAGTGTTTAATAGTGAGAAGCTTAGCTGTGTAATTCCCTGCGCTGGCACCAATTTAAAATTCTGGTTCCTGATTTTTATTATTTAAAATACAACGTTGAGTCCCAGACACGTTTTTTGTTTGACCCACCATACTCTTATGTCTCCTTGTCTAATCACATTGTTTTACTTTGTCAAATCTCTTTTTTTTGTGAATTTCCAACATGTCAGTTTTCAAGCCTTTTAAACAAGCTGAATAGATTTATGTTGAACATCAAGTTTCACATGGAGATTCATGCATTTCTAGTCTACTGGCCGTGTAAGGCCTACTCTCATAAATTTGACCTGTTGATTTGAGGGTTATATTTATTTTTGAGGATGAACAGATTTGTTTGGGTCCTTCCCCTCAAACTGGACATTTTAAACTGAAGACATTGATTTGTGTAGACCAGGGGATTGTGTGTTTGAATGTTGTCATTTCCAGACATTGAACATGAAGCAGATTTGAGCAGTGAAGGAGAAAGAACTGGTTCTTCCTGACTTCATAGTCTAATTTTGTTGGGGGAAGAGAAATTATGGATGGTGTGTTTGGATCAAAAAGGGACTGGCTTCAAGATGACATGCATCCTGTTGTATTACATTTTTCACAGTTTGTGCAATTGCCGTGTCTGCGTGGGTCTCACCCCCACAGCCCAAAGATGTGCAGAGTAGGTGGATTGGCCACGCTAAATTGTCTCTTAATTGGCGGAAAACATTAAAAAAAAAATTTGTGCAATTGCGAGGCTCTGAATATAAGGAGGATTGTTAGGCCACTATCCCTTTCAATGTATACTTGCTGCCTCCTAAACTGCTGTGCTGTTGCTTTCCTCCCTTCCCTTCCGCCTCTCCCCTACAAATCCCATGTTGAGAAAGCAATTTCTCCTGCAGCTCAGTGTGTAACAAACTAGGAAGCTTCCAGTTTTAATTATAAGGCTGTGCTGAATTAACTCGTCTTCACAAACTGTATTTCGATTGGGCTCAGCAGCCCTGGGTTAGGGGAGGGAAAATTGACTAGTGTTTCCACTCTTGGTCATGGCCTGGTGAGGATAGGTTTGGTCTAGGCTCTTCACGAACTGTACATGGTTATAAACAACTACGAAACAGAACCACCCAGAGGCCTTGTTCATCGTGGCCGGGGACTTCAACAAGGCCAACCTCAAGAGTGTACTGCCAAAATTCCACCAGCACATCTCCTGTTCCACCAGGGGCATCAACACTCTTGGCCACTGCTACTCAAAAATCAAGGGCGCCTACTGTTCCATCCCCCGACTGCACTTTGGGAAATCAGACCATAAGACGATGCTCCTTCTCCCAGCATACAAGCAGAAACTCAAGCGGGAGAATCCAGTTTAGAAGGACATGCAGTGTTGGTCCGACAAAACAGAAGAACTCCTTTGTGACTGCTTGGAGACAGTGGGCTGGTCCATATTTAAGAACTCAGCGACCAACTTAAATGAGTATGACACCACCATCACAGACTTCATCAGCAAATGTATGGACGACAGCGTGCCAAAGAAAGCATTACATACGTTCCCCAACCGGAAACCATGGCTCAATCACGAGATTGACTCCTGACTGAAGGACGGGTCTGAGGCATTCAAGTCAGACCTACACAAGAAATTCAGATATGACCTCCGCAAAGCCATCCAATTTGCCAAGAGAGAATATCAGACCAAGCTAGAGTCACAGACTAGCCGTACAGATTCTTGGCGGTTGTGGCAAGGCCTAAACAACCTAACGGGTTCCAAAGCGAAGCCAAGCACCATTGGTCATGGCCTGGTGAGTATCTACAGCAACAGCGCACCCCTCCCCGATGAACGCAATGCATTCTACGCTCAGTTCAAGAAGGAAACAAATGATTCGCTGTCGAGTGCCCATAACAGCCCATAACACACCCATACCCACCATCACAGCTTCCAAAGTCAGATTGGCTTTCCTGAAAGTGAACCCTCGGATATCGACGGGTCCAGACGGGATCCCTGGTCGTGCACTCAGAGCCTGCACTGACCAGCTGGCAGATGGTTTTCATGGACATCTATAACCTGTCCCTACTCCGCTCTGAGGTCCCCACCTGCTTTAAGAAGACCACCATCATACCGCTGCCAAAGAAGAACCAGGCAACGTGCCTCGATGACTACCATCTGGTGGCCCTGACTTCAGTTGTAATTTAACATTGAATTTACTGTACAGAAGGAGGCTATTCGGCCCATCGAGTCTGCACCAGCTCTTGGAAAGAGCACCCTACCTAAGCCCACACACCAACCCGGCCTTTTTGAACACTAAGGGAAATTTAGCATGGCCAGTCCATACTCTGCACATTTGTTGGACTGTGGGAGGAAATCGGGAGTACCCTGAGGAAACCCACACAGGCACGGGGAGAAAGTGCAAACTCCGCACAGACAGTGACCCAAGCCGGGAATCAAACCTGGGACCCTGGAGCTGTGAAGCAGCTGTGCTAACCACTATGCTACCGTGCCCCCTAAAGAAGTGCTTTGAGAGGTTGGTCATGAAGCGCATCACCTCCATACTCCCAGAACACCTTGATCGACTGCAATTCACATACCGCCGCAACCGGTTCACAGCAGGCACTATCTCCCTGGCCCTACACTCATCCCTAGAGCATCTCGACAGCAAGGAGTCCTACATCAGACTCTTATTTATTGACTACAGCCCCGCCTTCAATACTATAATCCAAGCCAAGCTCATATCAAAGCTCCAAAACCTAGGTATTGGCTCCTAACTCTGCAACTGGATCCTTTACTTTCTAACCCACAAACCACAATCAGTAAGAATAAACAACAACATCTCCTCCACAATAGTCCTCAATATCAGGGCCCCGCAAGGCTGCGTTCTTAGCCCCCAACTATACTCCCTGTACACACATGACTGCGTGGCAAAATTTGGTTCCAACTCCATCTACAAGTTTGCTAACGATACGACCATAGTGGGCTGGACCTTGAATAACAACGGGTTAGAATACAGGAGGGAGATAGAGAACCTAATGGAGTGGTTCAGCGACAACAATCTATCCCTCAATTCCAGCAAAACTAAAGAGCTGGTAATTGACTTCAGAAAGCAAAGTACTATACACACCCCTGTAGCATCAACGGGGCCAAGTGGAGATGGTTAGCAGTTTCAAATTCCGAGGGGTACACATCTCAAAATCTGTGCTGGTCCACCCACGTCGACGCTACAACCAAGAAAGCACACCAGCGCCTATACTTCCTCAGGAAACTAAGGAAATTTGGCACGTCCACGTTAACTTTGGCCAACTTTTGCAGATGCACCATAGAAAGCTGGCTGCATCACAGCCTGGTATGGCAACTGCTCGACCCAGGACTGCAAGAAACTTCAGAGTCGTGAACACAGCCCAGTCCATCACACGAGCATGCCTCCCATCCATTGACTCCATCTACACCTTCTGTTGCCTGGGGAAAGCGGGCAGCATAATCAAAGACCCTTCCCAGCCGGCTTGCTCACTCTTCCAATTTCTGAAATGAAATGAAATGAAAATGAAAATTGCTTATTGTCACGAGTAGGCTTCAATGAAGTTACTGTGAAAAGCCCCTAGTCGCCACATTCCGGCGCCTGTCCGGGGAGGCTGGTACGGGAATCGAACCGTGCTGCTGGCCTGCTTGGTCTGCTTTAAAAGCCAGCGATTTAGCTGGTGAGTGAGCTAAACCAGCCCCTTCTTCCATCGGGCAAGAGATACAGAAGTCTGAGAACACGCACAAACAGATTCAAAAACAGCTTCCCCACTGTTATCAGACTCCTAAACCACCCTCTTATGGACTGACCTCATTAACACTACACCCCTGTACGCTTCACCTGATACCGGTGTTATGTAGTTACATTGTGTACCATGTGTTACCCTGTTATGTATTTTCGTTTATTTCCTTTTCTTTTCAAGTACTTAATGATCTGTTGAGCTGCTCACAGAAAAATACTTTTCACAGTCCAACTCCTACCTGCAGTCAGATGGTGGTAGTGGAGATGTGTGCGGGCGAGTGTGACTGTGCTGCGTAGGGAGTGTGTTGTAAGGCGGTGGTGTTACTGGGAGGGAGGAGAAGTGATTGGTAGTAACTTTAATAAAAGTAACTGGTAGAAAGGAAAGAAGAGATTAGTACAGGAAAGTCACCTCGAGCCAAATGCTCATGTTTTTCAGATATAATAATCTTTTATTGTCACAAGTAGGCTTACATTAACACTACAATGAAGTTACTGTGGAAAAACCCCTAGTCGCCACATTCCGGCACCTGTTCGGATACACCGGGAGAATTCAGAATTCTCAGCTGGTACGGGAATTGAACCCACGCTGCTTGCCTTGTTCTGCGTCACAAACCAGCTGTCCAGCCCGCTGAACTAAACCAATCTCTGCCCAATTAAGCTTCCACAAACAGCAATGTTATAATGACCAGAGGACATGCTTCAGTGATGTTGATTGAGGGATAAATTTGGACAGGACACCAGGGCTCCCCTGTTCCTCTTTGAAGCTTGGTGACTGCTTAAGTGAACACAATTTATTGTTTTACAGGCCATAACATAAAGGTTAAAATAATGTTCTTATTTCCATTTATCTGGAGCTTTTGCTGGTAACACAAGGTTCCCATGCCATTGCCTTGTGCTACATACAGTGAGTTTTATCACGTTAATTGACAGATTAGTGGAGCTGTCTTTCTAAGGCTGCTGCCTCCTTTACTTCATCCTTTCCTATAAATTTTCAATAGTAAAAGTTGGCTTAATGTCAGAACAAAAATGATTGCTGCGGACAGTTCCTGAATGTTCTTATTCTTTCCACTTTTTGATTATAACGAGACTGCAGAGCAACTGATACAAAATTTTAATTTATGTTTAAATTTTTGTTGCAGTCTACCAAGTATTGACTTTGGATCAGGATCTGCATTTCAAACTGTTTATTGTTCTCTAGTGGGCGAGTGTGACTGTGCTGCGTAGGGAGTGTGTTGCACAAAGAATCAATATGGAATTTAATATCCGTGTTGGCCCAGGTTCCTGTGGCGGGCCATATTGTGCTGTGCTGCATTGCAGATTCTTGTAAAACAGAGTTAACTCTTCCAAGTGTTTAATATTAATTACAGAAGTACTCTTTCTAACCGGAGGAATTTGGCATGGTTTATTAATATATTTGAAGTCCAATTGTGATTAAACCCAATTCTCCAGTGATTTTTTAAAAACTCAATCAGCTCTGAACAAAACTTTCAATCCACAAGGTTGGACAAGATTCTCAACAAATTTCAAATGTTAAACATATTTATCAATGGAGAGTTAAATTATAGAGTTACTTAAATCAAATGTATGAGAGTTCATATGTGTGAGCCCTCTTAACTGAATATACACAATGCGTATCTGAAATTACAATCCATTCACTACATCTTTTCCAAACCAGACCCAATTCCGATCATAAATAATTCAGTCAAAACTGAAGGAAAAAGGTCTACTTATGAAATCCAAAAACAGACTTTTACAACTTCCGATTGGTGATCAAGCCACACAAGAGGAACCTCTTTGGTACGTCTTTAACAATCTTGTTGCTTCAGGTATCTTCCGGTTTCACACGTCCATAAATATAGCCAAGGTAGAGGGGCAGACAGTCCCTGTGACTTGAACTGAAGTTGGATGCAGTGGATGGGAGGATGTGTGGGGGTTAGGGGAGAATTAAGAGGAATGTTATTGAAGGGGGGGGGGATTGAGGGGCGAGACACTAGGTGGAAGTTGAGGTGAATATTTGAAAGAGGGAATTAACAAGGGTCAGCAAGGGAGAAAAGCTGAAAGAGGGAGATGTTGAATGGAAGGCCAGAGAAAGAAAGAGAGTAGAGAGAGAGAAGCAGATGAAGCTAAAACTATGGAGAAAATAATTTTGAATTAACTTTGAAAAGAAAAGTTGCCTTCAGAGTGGTGTGAGCAGAGGAAGTGAAGAAGCCCTTGGCCTCTTGCCGTTCGTCTGTATTTGGGAGGGATTTAATGCTAAAGGAGAGTGTAGTTAATGCAGGGTTAAAGGACAAGTGAAAGGAATGATGCAACAGTATCATTCAAGATAGTTCAAATAAAGATGTAGGCACGGTGATGGGAGTGAATAGGTGATTGAAAATTGAAGGAGTAGGGATGTGGTAGCAAGGTGGATGGAGACAGGCCACCACATTTTCCCCACAACCCCACCCAAATTCAACCTGTAACATTTATGGGTTGCCTTCCTCACCACATCACGTTGTGCTACCTCTCGCGTCCTATTCAAAAGGAAAGTAAAAAGGAGGCTATGACAGAAAGAAGTACAAAAATGTATTTCGGTTGAGAGAAGCAGAAGAGACACTGACACAGATGGCATAAAAACAAATACAGGTGAGAGAAACCATTTTCTCTCAGCTAACCCACAATAGTCCTTTATATTCAAACAAAATCTTGGATTCTCGGCCTTCCCGGGGCTTTTCTCTCGGCAGCGGGAGGCAGCCTGCCAGTGATGGGATTTTCTGAGGGGCTGGTTTAGCACAGTGGGCTAAATAGCTGGCTTGTAATGCAGAACAAGGCCAGCAGCATGGGTTCATCTCCTGTACCAGCCTCCCCGAACAGGCGCCGGAATGTGGTAACTAGGGGCTTTTCATAGTAACTTCATTGAAGCCTGCTTGCGACAATAAGCGATTATTATTATTATTTCTGCTCCCACAGCTGTCAATGGTGTTTCCCACTGAATCCATCCCACATTGCCCGGAACGTGCGGTGGGGTTGCACTGTCGGCGGGACCGGAAGATCGCGCCCCTTGTACTTGCTTACACCTCACACGTGACAGAATGGTGGTAGCAATTCCTATTTCCACAGTTATTTATTTATTTATAAATTTAGAATACCCAATTATTTTTTCCAATTAAGGGGCAATTTATTGTGGCCAATCTGCCTATCCTGCACATCTTTGGGCTATGGGGGAGAAACCCACGCAGACACGGGGAGAATGTGCAAACTCCACACGGACAGTGACCCAGGGCCAGGATTCGAACCCGGGTCCTCAGCGCCATAGGCAGCAATGCTAACCACTGTGCCACCGTGCTGCCCTATTTCCACATTTATAACAGAAACTCCTGATGTCAAGTTGTCACGCTGTAATTACATTCTTCCTCTGGTAGAAGCACTGCATTACTGCGACTGAGACCATGACTTGTTATCCTTGATCTTCCTGATTTGCGTTGAGTCCTTCTCCCCATATATTAAATGTAAAATCCCTGTTTCATCTTCAGTCCCTCCAAGGTTGTCTAGTACCTTATCTGATTCCTCCTTGATTGCTGTTCATTCGCTTGATTGTTGCTTTCCATGCACTGTTCATCATGTACATCAGCCATGTCTCAGTTGATATCATTCTCGCCTATGCGTCAAAGGATTGTGGGTTCAAGTCCCACTCTAAGATTTGGGAACAGTGCAGCAGTGCATCATTTGAGGGAGATGTCGTTTCCACTGTGGGAATGTTGTCTTTTAGATGGGTTGTTAAACTGAGCCTCTTCCCACTCTGGTGGAAATAAAACATCCATGACATTGGACTGGGGTGTGTACAGTAAGAAGTCTTACAACACCAGGTTAAAGTCCCAACAGGTTTGTTTCGAATCACTAGCTTTTGGAGCATTGCTCCTTCCTCAGGTGAATGAAGAGGTAGGTTCCAGAAACATACATATAAACAAAGTCAAAGATGCAATACGATACTTTGAATGCGAGTCTTTGCAGGCAGTTAAGTCTTTACAGGTCCAAATGCAGCAACCTAAAAAGTAAGGTTAAGGGGGTGGGGGGGGGGGGTTGTTGGGTTACTGGTATAGGGTGGATACGTGGGTTGGAGTAGGGTGATCATTGCTCGGCACAACATCGAGGGCCGAAGGGCCTGTTCTGTGCTGTACTGTTCTATGTTCTATGATTTTGAAGCAGAGCAGGGGAATTATCCCATGTCTTGGTCAATATTTACCCCTCAATCAACATCACTGAACTAGATTGTCTGATCATTATCTGCAATTTGTGGGCGCTTCCTGCGTGTAAATTAGATGCTGTGGTTCCTACATTACAACACTGACTACACTTCAAAAGTACTTAATTGGCTGTATTGTGTTTTGTGTATTTGTGTATTGTATTGTGTGTCTTGCTTTCATGATTGGCAATGTTCAGCCACTTCAATTCTATTCTCCAAAGCCCTCTCTCTAAACAATCTGCTGCCTCCATCTTAAAAAAAATTGCCCAGGGCCCCATCTGTTTTACTTAAGAATGTCAACTCTTAATCTAATTTTTGTTACTGTATCATGATTCCATATCTTTCTATTTAAGAAGCACTTTGGGAGATTTTTTATGTTAGAGGGTGGTATTTTTTATTAGAAAGCAGAATAAATGCAAGTGATTTTATATACACAGACTGTTCCCTTGTTGCAAGCACAGTTTCTGTTCAAAGGCACTTCAACTCAAATTAGTTGAGAGGCTGTTGTCTGCCATTATCTCCCAGTCCTGGCAACCGAACGTGCCAAAACAAGGATGCATTGACCCAATTGTATTGTCTTGTTCAAAGACCACCACCAACAAGAACGAAAGGCGTAGCACATTGTGGTTTGAAAAGACGTTGTAAATAGTTGTGCTTGGCTTTTGAGATTTCACCTATTCCACTCAACCTCACCCATCGTCCACTTTTATCTAATCCTCAGGTGTGGATTCATATTGGGGTAATTCCATGGGTACTTACACCTGAGACTTCATCTGCGTTACCATGTTTCATGCAATATATAGTCTATTTAATTCTGAATTTAGTAACAACCAAGTCCCTGTTCTGTTCCTGTTTCCATCTGACTGATGGTCCGCATATACTATTCAAACAAAGCTCAGTATTTGGACGCAGTTGTAACATTTAGTTATTTTCCCAGATGACATTTGGTAACTCAATATGAACAGGGATTGAATCTGGGACTACACTGGTTTTTATGGTTTAGAAACATAATTGGGGAGCCCTGCATCATTGAACTTTTTCATAGAATTATAGAATCCCTACGGTGCAGAAGGAGGCCATTTGGCCCATCGGGACTGCACCGACCCCCTGAAAGAGCACCCCTCCCCTGCCCTATCCCACAACCCTGCCTAAACTTCACATCCCTGGACACTAAGGGACAGTTTAGCATGGCCAATCAACCTAACCTGCACATCTTTGGACTGTGGGAGGAAACCGGAGCACCCGGAGGAAACCCACGCAGCCGGGGAGAACGTGCAAACTCCACACAATCACCCAAGGCTGGAATTGAACCCAGGTTCCTGGCACTGTGCGGCAGCATTGCTAACCACTGTGTCACTGTGCAGCCTTTGTTTTGTTATCCGCAATCCTTATAATACATTTCAGAATAGTTTTATTCCACTATATAATAACAATAACTGGGGTGGCATGCGGTGCAGTGGTTAGCACTGGGACTACAGCGCTGAGGACCCAGGTTCGAATCCTAGCCCTGGGTCACTGTCCGTATGGAGTTTGCACATTCTTCCCGTGTCTGTGTGGGTTTCACCCCCACACCCAAATGTGCAGGTTAGGTGGATTGGCCACGCTAAATTGTCCCTTAATTGGAAAAAAACTAATTGGGTACTCTAAATTTTTTTTAAAAAATAACTAACTATATTTCATTGCATGTGAAGCATTTAGGATGGTTCTGTGTTGTATGAATAAGGCATTATGTAAGTACAAGTTCATTCTTTTGAAACTTGATTTCCTTGTGTTTGGGTGGTGTGTAATACAGCTACTTCAGGAAAGATATTGCTGAAAAGCTTGTTTTCAATACTGTACTGTCCTTAAAAATGACCCAAATTCTTGCACTTATGTGAACATATGTTGAGATTTAAATGATTATTGATTATATGTGTATATAGCATTCTGAATTATCCTTCATCTTGCATATCTAGCTGCATCCAGTCAGTTGCATTACTTTATTGGTTTAGTGATTGAACTCAATCTCATCAGTGAATTTGTTTTGGTTTGCTGCACATTGTTTTTATCTTTTGTTTTAAAAAGAAGTGGTGTCAGAAAAACTTTTTCAGCTTTAAGCAGCCATAAATCCATTTTACATTTAATATCGTGCTTACTGAGCATCCTGACCTATAAAGTAGTGGGTTAGAGTGACAGATCATTTCACAATGGAGCTTTGAATTCAACCAGTGAAAATGAGACCTTGGGAGTTCTTGTTGCCTGCTTATATTCTGCATTTATTCAGGAGTGGCTACACTGACCGGATTGATTTAAATCTTCATTCTAACCACTTACTCAGAAACTTTCCTTCAGATTCTGGTCAAGTACTGCTGCGATTTTTTTAAACAAAAAGTCAAATTGTAGCTGCCTTTTATTCATATTATAGAACTCTTTAACTTTACTGTAAAACTGGAAGACCAGCAGGTAGACAGTTTACGATAGGATTTGAGTAGAATATCAGTAATCATGATTAAAACAAACCAGACATTTTGAAGTTTCCTGTGTCCAAATGGTACAAAGCTTATAATCAGTTTTCTAACCAGGATCAGTGAAGGGATCCCAGGTGCCATCAGATTTCAAGTGTTCCATTGTGTAGCTGACATTGCCTTTTGGACAAACGGTTCACAGCATCTTAGAGAAGGAGGCCAAGTTGGCTGGCCCATTGTGCTGGGGGCTGGTTCTTTGGTAGAGCTAACCAATTAGTCCCATTGTTCTCTCTCTCGTGCGCTCTCTCTCTCTCTCTCTCTCTCTCTCTCTCCCCCTCCCCCTCCACCCTGCATTTTAAAAAACTCCCAAGTTCCTTTTTTAAAAAGTTACTATTGTGTCTATCTGTATTTCTACCTTCCTTTCAGGCAGTGTCTCCCAGATTGTAACCACTTGCTGCAAGTTTCCTCATGACATTCTGATTCTTTTGTCAATCACCGTAAATCTGTGACATCAGGTTACTGATCCTCATTCCACTGGTAATCATTTATCCTTATTGACTTTCTCAAAACCCTTTTATGTCTCTCCCAGCTCTTCCCCATTTTGCTCTGGTGAATGCCTCCAGCTTCTCTAGTTTCTGCATGTTTCTGAAATAACTCGTCTCTGCTACAGTTCCAGTAAATCTCTCCTGTAACGTATGCTTTAACTTAGATAGCAATGTGATGAAGGACAGAGCTGGAGCCTTACCTTTGTACACTTACAAGATTTTAATTTCTGAGATATAACATTTCATGCACTGACAACCCAACAACCTCTGTTTCAGCCAGCTCCTATATGCATGACACCCCCGAATGCAAGTAAACGCCAATTAATGAACATTAACATCTTCTATGACCTTGACATCCTTCCAAATGTTTGACCAAAATTGAACACTGTCCAACTGAAGCCAATTCAGTATTTTATAAAAGCTTAGCATAACGGCTTTACATTTGTATTTTCTGCCTCTATTATTAAATGCAAGGGTTCTTCTAGAGGCTCTTTTAGCAGTTTTATCCTATTATCCTGCCATCTTTTAGGATTTTCTATACTCGTGTCTGTTTCTGGACCCCATTAAAATTGTGTTTCTGCACCCCTTTAAAATTGTACCAGGTTTCCTGAATTGCTCCACATTTCATCTGCCATGTATCAACCCATTTCACCGGTTTCCTCCATATTCGTTACTGCTATTCAACATTTTTGAGTTTCACAATATCTGCAAACTTTGAAATTGTATCATGTACGTCCAAGTATTGGTTATTTATTTGTATGAAAAAGAACAGTGATCTTAATATAGACACCTAGGGCAACACCACTATGATATTTCCACACGGATGTTTGCAGCAATGGCTTGGGGGTGTGGAGTGGGTGGCGGTGGAATTACTTGAGCTAAATAATAAGATTGCAAAGTTCCAGCAGCATGGGCAATATAAGTCCACACAGAATGCAGCAGTCATTCAGTTTCTGAGAATTCTTATTCACTCGCACCATTTGAGATTTTTCCTCCATTTTTCAATCGGTTCCTTTTGGGTTAGCCTTCTCTGCCAACCGGCAAGGAAAGCAAGTACTAACATGTTCAAAATACCTTGTAGAGCACTTGTCCTGGTTGACATTCCCTTTATGTTTTCAATCTTTATTGTACATTAATTGCAGTTTACATGGAAGCATTTTGGAACAGACTGGCAGTAATTATGCTATCTACATGGAAGTTGGCACATGAAGATTACCAAGCGCCTTAAATCTGTGCCACCTGCTAATTGACAGCTCCACTTGGGGCAACAAGTTTTCCCTGCATACTCTATCCAGATCCCTCATAATTTTTTACATCTCAATTAATTCATCCTTCAGCTTCCTCTGTTCTCAGGAAAACAACTGTAGCCTATCAAATCTTCGCTCTTGGCTACATTTTTCCAGCCCAGGCAACATTCTTTATCAGAACAAAATAACTAAGTTTGAAATGCTAGATTTTGGACACAGATTAGCCAAGACACTCATTAGTAGGCTTCTCAATATTCTTTGGTTGGCGAGTAAACATTTTGGATGTTTTAAATCTGGTAGAATTTATAGAGGTGGTCTAATTTTCCCCTAGCTTTTTCACTGTCCACAGTATAATTAAAGCTTTTTGGTTTCCTGTGGAGAAATTTTGGCAGATGTGAATTCCTGAGTGGATCATTCAGCATGAAATGTAGCAATTTAAAGTAGCACATTCAAGGATTTGAGGACGTTGCCTGGAAAACTGCTACAAATGCTCTGCCCTTGCATTAGCACAGAAGCTTCACACTTCCTCACGTTTTACACAGAGCCTTACAAGCAGCATTGCATTGGGGAGGAGGTTATTTCACTTGTAAATTGTAGCTATGATGTATTTAAAATGACCTTCAAGCCAAGATTGCAGTTTAAAAGACACATGGAGACATTCTCACTCACATTAGATGAAAGCAAATACACCAGGCTGTATCCTGTTCTTGCCTTTTAAAATTTAGTGCACATAATTGGATCCACGGTTATTGTTACAGATAGTAAGTTTGTGGGACTGGTAGTTCCAAAGTGGGTTGTATGATATCCTGTTTTAGGAGGGAGTTTTCATATTTGTATTTACACTATGGACGTCAGAATATCACAACCTGTCTCAAAAGTTTTAGGGGTAATTAAATTGAAGAGGTCTTTATTCAAAGGAGGAATGATTAGATTTTTCAAGTTCAGTCTTGAATGCTAGAAAGAAACTGCAAGGTGTGATATATTTAGCCTATCTGTGGAATTCAATTAGGACCATAGAAATGTTACAACACAGAAAAGGCCATTGTGCATCTGAATCACAGAATAATACAGTGTAGCAGAGGCTCTTTGACCCATCAAGTCTGCACCTATCTATTTAATCCCATTTGCCAGCACATGGCCCATAACCGTGAATGTTATGATGTGCCAAGTACTCATCCAGGTACTTAAAGGATGTGAGGCAATCTGCCTCTACCACGCTCCCAGGCAGTGCGTTCCAGACCGTTACTACCCTCTGAGTAAAAAAAAGGTTTTCCTCAAATCCCCCCAAACCTCCTGCCCCTTACCTTGTACTTGAGTCCCTTCGTAACTGACCCTTCAACTGAGGGGAAAAGCTGCTCCCTATCCACTATGACCATGCCCCTCATAATCTTGTACACCTCGATCAGGTCGCGCCTCAGTCTTCTCTGCTCCAGCAACAACCCAAGTCTATCCAACCTCTCTTCAACTTCAGTGTTACATCCCAGGCAATATCCTGGTGACTAGCCTCTGTACTCGCTCTGTGCAATCATATTCTTCCTATAATGTGGCGCCTAGATTTGTGCACACGACTCCCAACTGTGACCTCACCAAAGTTCTATACAGTTCCACCATGACCTCCCTGCTTTTGTAATGTATGCCTCGATTGACAAAGGCAAATGCCCATATGCTTTTTCACCACCCTATTAATCTGCCCTTCGGTCTTCAGAGATCTATAGACAAACCCAAGGTCCCTTTGTTCCTCAAAACTGCCCAGTGTCAAGCCATTAATTGAATACTTTCATGTCACATTACTCCTTCCAAAGTGTATCACCTCACACTTTTCAGGGTTAAATTCCATCTGCCACTCTTCTGCCCATTTGACCATCGCATCTATATCTCCCTTTAATCCAAGACTTCCTGTAACCCAAGACGCTCAACCTCACTTTTAACCACTGGCCAATCTTTGTGTCATCTGCAAACTTATTGATCCACCCCCGCAACATAGTTATCTATGTTGTTTATATAAATGACAAACAATAAGGGAGCCAGCACAGATCCCTGTGGTACGCCACTGGGCACTGGTTTCCAATCCCTAAAGCAATCACTGTCATCACTCTCTGTCTCCTACAGGGAAGCAAGTTTTGAATCCACCTTATCAAGTTACCCTGTTTCCCATGTGCATTTGCCTTCTTTATACGTCTCCCATGTGGGACCTTGTCAGTGGCTTTGCTGAAATCCATATAAAGTACATCAACTGCACTACCCCTCATCTACACACCTAATCACCTGCTCAAAAAATTCAATCAAATTTGTTCTGCATGACGTCCCTCTGATCAAGCCATGCTGACTATTCCTGATCAGACCTTACCTTTTCAATAGTTTCCCTACCACTGATGTGAGACTCACTGATCAGTAGTTGCCTGGCTTTTCTTTACAACCTTTCTTAAATAGTGGGACTACATTAGCTGTTCTCCAATCCTCTGGCACTTCCCCCAAGACCCTGCGATCTCCTCCCTCGCTTCCCACAGCTCCCTTGGCCACAATTTATCCGGACCTAAATATTTGCCCACTTTTAAGCTTGCCAACACCTCCAGTACCTGGTCACTCCCTATGACAATTTGCTCAAGAACCTCTCAATCTCTCCCAGAGTTGTATATCTACCTTCTCATTCTCTTGAGTGAAGACCGATATGAAGAATTCGTTCAACACCCTACCAATGTCCTCTGGCTCCACCCACAGATTTCCCCATTGGTCCCTAATGAGCTCTACTCTTTCCCTGGTTATCCTCTTTCCACTGATATACCTATAGAATATATTGGGATTTTCCCTACTTTTACTGGCCAGAGCTTTCTCATATCCCCTCTTTGCTCTCCTAATTTCTTTCTTAAACTCCATCCTGCACTTTCTGTACTCTATTATGCCTCTGTATTTGGCAAAGCCTCTCGTTCCTTCTCATCGTATCCTGAATGTCTCTGTAGAGGAATGTTCTCTTGGCTTGTTACTCCTTCCTATTACCCTAGAGGGAACACGTTGGGCCTGTACCCTCCCTACTGCTCTTCTGTACATTTCCCCACAAGTAACTCAACCTTTTTTGCAACGTGTCCGTTTCTTAGTCCATAACAAACTTAAATTGTACCATTTGTGGTCACTATCACCAAAATGCTCCCCCACCAACATGTCAACCAACTGTCTGGCTTCATTCCCCAGAAATAGATTTAGCACTGCACCGTTCCTTTACAAATTGAGCTAAAAGATTCTCCTGTATACATTTTAACACTACTCCATCTAAACCCTTAACACAGTGACTATCCAAATTATTTTTGGGTAAGTTGAAATCACTGAATATAATTATGCTATTGTTATTTTAAAAACTGAATTAAAACAAAACTAGCCCACCCATTCTAATCCCACCCTCCAGCACCTACTCCATAGCACTTTAGTTGTAGATCCAGATACCTTTTAAATGAGTAGAGGGTTCCTGCCTCAACAACTAATTTGGGCAGCAAATTCCCAATAACTGCCACCCTGTGGGTGAAAAGGCTTTTCCTAATATTCCCCTCTAATACTACAACCAATCACCTTAAACCTTTGCTGCCTGGCAAATAGACTGCTCTGTTGGGGGGAAGCCAATCTTCCCTGTCTACTCAATCCAGGCCCCTCATTTCCTCCTTAGTCAAGTCACCCGTCAGCCGCCTCTGTTCCAAGGAAAACAACTCTAGCCCATCTAATACTTCCTCATTACTCCACCACTGACAATGTTCTTGTAAATCTCTTCTGTACTCCCTCCAGAGCAATTATGTCCTTCTTGTAATGTGGTGACTGACCAGTGTTTTATACAGTTTCGGCATCCCGGCTTTTCTATTCTGTACCTCCTGCAATAAAGAAAAGCATTCGACGTGCCATCTTTATCACCTTATCTACCTGTCCTGTCACTTTCAGGGACCTGTGGACATACGCTCCAAGGTCCCTCACTTCTACCCCTCTCAATTTCCTCCTGATTATTGGATAATCCCCCAAAATGCTTAACCTCATTCTTCTTAACCTCACACTTCTCTTGGTTGAATTCCATTTGCCCTTTTCCACCTACTCGGCCAAACCATTAATTTGATTCTGGAGTCCACAGCTATCCTCTTCACTATTAACTACATAGCCGACTTGTCTCGCCTGCCTTCCAATCATGTCTTCACGTTTAATAATAATCTTTATTGTCACAAGTAGGTTTACATTAACACTACAATGAAGTTACTGTGAAAATCCCCCAGTCGTCACATTCCGGCGCCTGTTCTGGTACATGGAGGGAGAATTCAGAATGTCCAATTCACCTAACAGCACGTCTTTTGGGACTTGTGGGAGGAAATCGGAGCTCCCGGATGGGATAGAGGGATACGCACCCAGGAAGTGTAGAAGATTTTAGTTTAGATGGGCAGCATGGTCGGCGTGGGCTTGGAGGGCTGAAGGGCCAGTTCCTGTGCTGTACTTTTCTTTGTTCTTTGTTCACCTTGAGGATACGCAGCCACGAGGAGAACGTGTAGACTCCGCACAGCGATCCAAGACGGGAATCGAACCTGGGACCCTGGCGCTGTGAAGCAACAGTGCCTCACAGTGCTACCGTGCCATACCATTTGGGTGCAAATCAGTGATATATGCCACAAATAGCAGGGGACCCAACACACAATCCTATGTTACATTACTGGAAACCACTTTCCAGTCACTAAAACACCCTTTGTTTCCTGCCACTGAGCCAGTTTTGGATCCATCCTGTCACGGTCTCCTGCATCCCATTGGGTGTTTATTTTTCTGACCAGTTTACCTTGTCAAATGCCGCCTTAAAATCTATGTAGACCACATCCACTGCACTCCCCTCATTGATCCTAGTCACTTTCTCAATTTGGTTAAGTTAGTAAGACACGACTTTCCTTTAAAACTATGCTGGCTACCCCTAATTAATCTATGCCTTTCTAAGTGACAGTTTATTCTGGCTTGTAGAATTGATTCTAATAATTTTCCCACCACAGAAATCAGACTGACCAGCCTAAAGTTATTTGGCCTATCCCTCGCATGCTTTCTGTTCAAAGTTTGAAGACCTCTAATTCTCTGGAACCTTGCCTCTATGCAGTGAGGATTGAAAAATTATCCAAAGGTATCTGCTATTTCCTCCCTGGCTTCCTTTAACAGCTAAGATACAATCCTTCTAGGCCTGGTGATTTATCCACATTCGAGGATGTCAGTTGCTCCAGTGCTCCCTCTCTTGTTATGCTTATTGTATCTAATAATTCAGAATCCTTTTTGGCATCATCCCTTTCCTTTGAAGACCAAGGCAAAGTAATTATTAAGAACATCGTCCACATCTTCTGCATCAATGCATACGTTACCTGTACATCCTTGATAGGCCTTACCCTTTCCTTGGTTATCCTCTTGCTCTTAACGTACTGATAAAACATATTTCAGTTTTGGGCGATTATCCTCTCTGCTTTCCTGATTTCATTTTTTATTTCACCCCCCCCCACCCCCATTTTCTGTGTCTATATTCCATTTAATATTAGGCACAAAATTGTAACTCGAAATTTCCACTGGTTTTAACCTCATCAAATTTCAAAAGACATTGAAAGCAGAGTTGATGTAGCAGTTCAGGATTGATCTTATTGAATGATAAAATATCCTTGAGTAGCTGCATGGCTTATTCCTGCTCCCATTTCTAATGTGCTATTATTGCCCGTAAGAATACTTGAAACTGTGGTGATTGATGTGATTTATGATGTTCTGCATCAAGGCATTCATTATCCTCGAAATGTTGAACAGGCCTTTTTAAAATTTTAGCTGGAAAAATAATGTCGCTAATGTTTTATAAACAATTTTATTGAGGTAGTTTTTGGCTTTATAAACAGTTACAGACATCATCAGAAAGAAAGCAAAAAAGGCAAAAATGTGCAAACATCCACGTACTTTCAATACGTCGCTATATGTCTGCCTCATTTGTGTTACCAGAACATTTGTCCAAATTACTGTTTTAGATGAGCCACAATGATTTTCACAATTAAACTGTGGAAAGACTGTTCTTTTGGCCCTTGCCTCAATCCCATATCCCTGCCACTGATTCAAATTCCCTCCCCAGCCCTTTTCTTGGGCTAAAATAAACTCTTTAAACCTTGGTCCTATGGGATTCTGAGCTTAGCTCTGACTTGGTCCTTCTCAAACGTCCAAACGTTGCCTGCTTCTAACTTAGTAATATGGCCTCCACTGTTACCTGACTCGATTGACTGATAAAACGAATCATACCGTTGGCACCTCCAAATTAGACTATTCCAATAATCTCATCCTCAGCCCTCTGTTAACTTCAATTCATTAGATGCTCAGATGCACTCTGCACTCTCCATCATTCTTCTGTCCTTGTTGACCTGCTTTCACAAGTGATCCCCAATTCATCATTTACATTAAAATAAAGAGTATCCAATTAAGGGGCAATTTAACATGACCAATCCTTGTAACCTGACAATTATTTTTTTTTTAAATTTAGATTAGCCAATTATTTTTTCCAATTAAGGGGCAATTTAGCATGGCCAATCCACCTACTCTGCACATTTTTGGGTTGTGGGGGTGAAACCCACACAGACACGGGGAGAACGTAACCTGACAATTTTTGGGTTGTGGGGATGAAACCCACGCAGACGCAGAATGTGCAAACTCCACACGGACAGTGATCCAGGGCTGGGATCGGACCTGGGTCCTCAGCGCCGTAGGCAGAATCCCCTAATTTATCATTTTAAGTTTCTAATTTTCATGCTCTGTTATGATTTTGAGTCTCCCCATCTCTGATCAGCTTCAGCAGCTCCACCAAGCTCCTAAAACTTGCTTTCTTACTCTGGCCCCGTGTGCATCTTCTGATCCTTCATTGACCATAGGCACTATTGAGCTCTTGGAGCCCTTCGCCTCTCCACTTACCTTATTGAAACTCTTGGACTTCTTTAGCTTGGCGCCTGTTTTTTGATTGACTCTGAAGCATAGTTAAATGCATTGTGTAAGTGCATGTTTTTAAATTTGTAAGCTGCCTCTCCGTATACATTAAGATGGAGTGCACTACAATCTCTAATTTTCTTTTCTTTCTGCAGAACCTGCTCCGTATTTATTATGGACGTAGAAGGTTTTGGAGAACTGCTGCAGCAGGCTGAGCAGCTTGCAGCAGAAACTGAAGGTGTGTCTGAGCTTCCACATGTAGAAAGAAACCTGCAGGAGATTCAGCAGGCTGGGGAGGTCTTACGATCCAGGACACTGACTCGCACATCACAGGAGACAGCAGATGTCAAAGCGTGAGTTTAAAGGCTGAATTTCCTGAAGACTACCAAGAATACTGTAGTTTAACAAATATTTCTTTGAGAATGTTATAGCAATGACATTTCACCATTTTAGTGTAAAACTCTTCTTAATACACACTGAAGCAGGACTCTAATTGCCTTCACTAGCATGTCCATTTGTATAAATTATGACTTGATCTCCTGTGGTGCTCATTCAAGTCAGATGATGTACTGCTTTTATGAGGACACACTGTTACGCCATTTAATGAACAATTTTTTATTTTGCTGCTAAGGTGGAAACATGAGCCATTAAGAATTCTTCAGCTTCTTGATTCTTCTCTGCCTGAAGGCTGGTCCTTGGCAAGGATTTTCTGATCTCCAGCAAAGTGCTGTAAATTTTTTTCCAAAAGTATACTTTATTCATCAAATTTGTCGAAGTACTTTAAATAACACACTGGAACGTGAAAAATTACAAAGTGGAATAAAATTCAACTTGTTTCAAACAGCATGTACCACTCGAGTGCTGCAAAACTTTTGATATTTGCAATGTACATTTCATGTCCAACATACAGCCTGAGGGCAAAGCATTTCAAATTGAAAATTACAGAGAGCGTAATAGAATTTAACTTTTCTCTGCACAGCATCTTCCAATCTAAGCGCCGTGGTTTTTTTCTTATTATGGCTAGGGCGAGGTAGCCTCTAACTGAGCCTCAGCTGGAGGAGACGGAAGTCCGTGTGTGTGGATCAGATTAGTGCCAACAGCTAGCCGTCTCGCCAACTGAGCTAAATTTGGGAAAAAGTACTCATTAACATAGGCTTTGGGCAAATCATTGAGTTCATTTTACTGCAAGTGTACAACCTTGAGCAACTATTTAGGTGCTAAATTTCAATGTATATAATGCATCTTGGGTTTATCTTATCTGCAGTTTTTGTCTAACTTTGAAAATAACCTGTATTCCACTCCTGGGTTGTCTCTTCCAAGTGATACGCTGTTCCTGAGATGGCAGACAAGCGATCCTGTGCCTTGGATTCTTTGTTTTTCTTTTTACTTTCATGCTTGTGGGCATCGCTGGCAAGGCCAGCATTCGTTGCCCATCCCTCATTGCCCTTGAACTGAGTGGCTTGCTACGCCAGTTTAGAAGGCAGTTAAGATACCACATTAGAATCATACAATCCTGGGGGCAGACCGGAGGTACAGTGGTTAGCACTGCTGCCTCACTGAGGACCCGGGTTCGATCCCGGCCCCAGGTTGCTGTCTGTGTGGAGTTTGCACATTCTCCCCATGTCTGCGTGGTTTTCACCCTCACAACCCAAAAAGATGTGCAGGATAGATGAATTGGCCCCTTAATTGGAAAAAAAAAGAACTGGGTACTCCTAAATTTATACATTTAAAAAAAAATCATAGAATCCCTACAGTGCAGAGGAGGTCATTCGGCCCATCAAGTCTGCACCGAGCCTCCAAAAGAGCACTCTACCTAGACGAATCCCGCTTCCCTATCCCTGTAATCCCACCTAACTTTTGGACACTTGGGGGCAATTTAGCATGGCCAATCTACCTAGCCACATCTTTGGACTGTGGGAAAAAAACCGCAGCACCCGGAGGAAGCCCATGTTGACACCGGGAGAATGTGCAAACTCCACACAGTCACCGAAGGTCAGAGGTTGAACCCAGGTACCTGATGCTGAGGCAGCAGTGCGAGCCACTGTGTTGTAGGGCTGGAGTCACATAGCCAGACAGGGTAAGGATGGCAGATTTCCTTCCCTACAAGACAGTGAATCAGATGGGTTTCCATGACAATCGGTAGTTTCAGGTTACCATTATATTTCATTCCAGATTTTGTTAATTGATTTGAAATTTCACCAGCTGCCATGGTGAGACTTGAACTCTTGGGTGTTAGCCAGGTTTCAAGATTACTATTCTCGACCTCAGGATTATGACTCTTGTAGCATTTATGTTTGATTGGAAAAGATGTTGTATCGAGTGGAACTTAAACTTGGTGCAGCGGAATTGTCAATGCCTGAAGCTAACCCTGTACTCAAACTGGTGAAGAGTGCAATAATCGTTGATTTTAAGCTGTGAATACTGAGTTTCTTTCCCCCTTCTTTTTTCTTTAAATAGGTCCATCCTGCTAGGTTCTAAAGGGTTAGACATATCTCACATCTCTCAACGATTGGAAAGTCTGAGCGCAGCTACAACTTTTGAGCCCCTTGAGCCAGTGAAGGACACTGATATACAGGTAAATGGAATTTTACTTGAGAGTTGTCTAGGATGAAAATGTCTTGGAATGCGACTGAAAATACTAAGTTTAAAATAGCTGCTAAAATAAATTAATTTCATTTTATATCGGCAAGAAAAATGCGTGGAATAGACTTACTTAAAAAAAAAAACTTGTTACTTGTCACTTCTGAGCTGTTATAGCCAGCTCTGATTATCAACATTGGTCAAATATCATCAGTTCTACCTTTCCCGCTGTGGTGGCAAATCTTGTTAATTGTTTGTCACTTGATCTGTTTCACCAGGCTAAGTACTGATAAAACATCAAATCAGAAACAAGCTCTGGTTTTGGGCAGCACTTGAACTACAATGCCTGCCTGTTTTGATTGTGGAACCAAAAGTTCAGTCGTTTGAATCTGGTTCATTTTTACAGTATTTTGTTTTTGATCTCTTTTATCCTCGATGTCACTACTTTAAAAAAAAACCTAAAAGTATTTTTATTCAAATTTTAACATTTATACATTTTGCATGCATAACATTTCAAATCAAACCAAGTATCAACTGCTTAAACCCCCCTTCCCAGTTGATGGTAACCAGCTCTCTGAAATTTAGTATAAACAAACCCCATCTTTTATGGTACCCCTCACTCACCTTTTTTTAAAACAAACTTAAATCCCCCAGCCACATCGAGGCACAGGGTGGAGAAGCTGACCATCACCCCAACAGAACACACTTGCGGCGATCAATGAGGCAAAGTTTTAAACCTCTGCCCCTGCTTCCATCTGCAACTCTGGCAAGTCTGCCATCCCAAATATGGCTCCAGGGGTCTGGGCTCTAAGTCCACATGCAAGATCGCTGACATGGTGCTGAAGAACGGCGACCAAAGTTTCTCCACCTTCAGGCAGGACCCTCCAACACCGCTCACAAACGGATGTCACTGCTTGAATATAAAGTTTAAATCGATTACAAAATTGGCTTTTTTTTTTGTAAAGTGTAACTCCGAGATGGAGCTTTTGCTTTAAGGCAAAAAGTTTATTGGAATTGCAAAGCAGTAATCTGAAGGAAGGGTTCAGACATCTCTGAAACTGCAAGTTCTATTTTAAACCTTATTTGCCATTTTTATAGTATGTTCTGTTTTTGATGGGCAGCTTTATTTGGTTTTGACCCAAAGCTACTTTGCATTGAATCCATTTGCATAGGACACAAGGTTGAAGCTTTGTTGCCAATGGAATTACTAACATAACTTTCTCTCTGTTCTTATCAGTAAATATATCCAACAAAAAGAAACAAATTAAAAATACTCAAATGGAAGCCATTTATTGCAACGCATAATATATAAATTAAAAGTGGTGCGATCAAAATATCCTCCTGACGTGATAGCCAGCCTTCATAATCTCAAAATGACTGCACCAAACAACATGTTGGCAGCCCTTTCCTATTCTTTCTCTTTTCTTACCCCGCTAATCCCTAATTAGCCTGAAAATCTTCTGAGTCTGGTTGAATGCCGCACCTAGTTCTCTGACCGGCACTGGTTCATCCGTATTGATGGTTCTTTGGCAACTCCTCAACCTGTTCGCCTGCCTCAATATTTAGTTCATGCCTGCATGTTCACCATGCACCATTTTTCTCAGTGGTAATCCCACTTCACAATCTAGCTAAATTTAAAAAAACGTGCACACATCCTCTCCCACTGAAGTTTAAATCCATCTAATGCTTTGAATGGTATTGGAACGGGCACAGGTTTTCATCCATTTTCTTGCCATGGACATTTGAGAACTTTGGTGACGATAGGTATTATTGCCATAAATAATATATCTTAGCTACATAAAGAAAGAAAGCTTGCATTTAACAGTGCATTTCATATCCTCGATATCACAAAACACTTTATTGCCACCGTTACTACTTTTAAGTAAAGTCACTATTGTTTTGTAGACGAACGTCGCAGCCAGTCTTCAACTAATAAGCTAACATTGTCCAGTTGTGTTTTTCCAGCACACTAATCCAGAAGCTTGCTGCTCTTGATGTATAGAATTTGTCATTATCATATCAAACAGATTTTGATTTGTATACTGGAACTATAGGACTAGCTGAAAATCAGGACCAACTCTAAAGGAAGTTTAAAACAAGAATAATGAGTCTTCTGTCTGTTTTTGTAGTGTTGATTGGAATATGGCAGTGTTTTAGACAAATCCAGTTATTTTATAATAAACGATAGCCTCTCTAGCACCATGTTCCGGGTCTTACTAATTTTGGCTTTTTAATGGAGACATGCTTGATTTTATCTTTGTAGATTTACAAATAGCAATACATTAGGGGTAATCTGTATCAGGAAGAATGTCAAGGCAATTCTGAGCTGCTGACCCCTTCTCTCTGTTTGCTTTGATGAAAGCAAATACCTGAAAAAGCAATTAAGTTCAAAAAGCAAGGAACCACAAAAGTAGTACCTTGTGATCTGAAAGAAGCCAGAAAGATCAAAGTGGTGCCCGAAGCATGAATGTTTACAAAATGCTTCCTTTTAATAAATATGTTGGTAATTGCATGTGGTAGCTTCAGATTCGATTGTTTTCGCAAAGACACTCAAAAGGTGTTATTCTGAAAATAAATGATCAGAAAGAAAGTGTAAAATATTTAGACTTGTCACAGTGCTTTTTGAACATGACTCGGTGTTTTTGAATAGGCCATCAAGCAGCTGATACGTACAAATGCGAATATTTTGTTGCTGTATTATTTTACCACCGATGATGGGTGATGGTAATGTTTCTGCTTGTTTGTCTGGAAATAATGTATCTCAAAAACTAATGGATGAATTTCAACAAAACCTGGTACATAGAGTATAGCTCAGAGAAGAACTGATTAGTTTATGTGAAGGTGTGAATCTGGTCCTGGACTTTTGTTTAAAGGACCTGGTAAAATTGGGAGATGGGGAAAATTGTTTCTTTTGAAAAACATTGTGGGTTGTTTATTTTTTTTTACAATTAAGGGGCAATTTAGTGTGGCCAATCCACCTAACCACATCTTTGGGTTGTGGGGGTGAAATCCACATAGACATGAGAGAATGTGCAAACTCCACACAGACAGTGACCCGGGGCTGGGATTGAGCCCGAGTCCTCAGCTGTAGGCAGCAGTGCCACCCACTGTGTCACCATGCCGCCTCTGGGCTGTTTATTTAGAATGTTGTTGTTTGGTTTAGAATGTTGTGGAATTTCTCAGCTGCTATGGTGCAATTTATCACGGGTGTCAAAATGTGAACAGAGTTTTCAGAGGAGGTTGTTACACATCTGAAACAGTCTCAGTGAGGTGGAAAGTCTGGACAAAATTCTATCAGCTTTGCAGTTGTAGAGCATCAATCATGCTGGGAGGAGCCTCACTGAAGCATTAAGCAATTGTAATAACATTGAGTTAACACAGGGTGGCGGAGATCTTCATTGCTGTCTTGTTCTAATTCTGTTTTTGTTTGGAAGTGTTTTTTCAGTCTATGGTGCGAGTTAATTGTTCATGCATGCCAGTTTCTGATACCTGGGGCTTGCCACCTTTTCAGTGACAGAATCATTTGTCACTATAGGTAGAATTATCTTCCTTTATAGATGTATTTAGTGCATTTACTTTGAACAGAAGGCTACATGGGTCTAAATTGACCACTAGCATTGGTGGCCCTAGTTTCTGGAATAGTATTGAGGTATCCACTAAGATGAAAAGACACAGGGCGGCATTGTGGTGCAGTGGTTAGTATCACTGAGGACCCGGGTTCGATCCTGACCCGTGGTCACTGTCCGTGTGGAGTTCGCACATTCACCATGTGTATGCATGGGTCTCGCTCCCACAGCCCAAAGATGTGCAGGGTAGGTGAATTGGCTACTCTAAATGGCCCCTTACTAAGAAGAAAAAAGAATTGGGTACTTTGAATTTATTTTAAAAAAAGATGAGAAGACAATTTTGGGAAGTGCTGTCAGTACCATCCTGTGGATTGTCCAACTTGGAATTATCCGTGACTTCTTTATGGATAATATGGATTCTGGAAATGGATAGTAGTTCAGTGAAATGTTTCAGCCTCTTGTGAGCGAATGAGAGACAGGATTGATAAGAAATAGGGAATGTTAAAAGACTAAACCCCACGGTGGTCCTCTCCACAGTGGAACTGAAAGCGAGTGCTGTATATTGTTGGTAAAGAGATTATGACTGCTGCCGGAACATTAAGGAACAGCTTTTATTGCTTTCAGTGTGCCTTGAGTTTAATTTCTTAAATTTGGTTCATCCAGAATCATCTCTGCATGAGCATGGTGTGCTAATAGTGCAATTTCTGGGGAGTGGCTTGGGTAGAAATATGATGCACTGGGCACCAGTGAATTTTGGCTTATAAAAAGTGGGGTGAAACTGCCACAAAAATTAACATAAAAAAAAAATCTTCAACTTACAACACACTGATAACAGTGAATTAGGAGAGGCCTGTCCTGATACTTCATGGACTGCATTGAATAGAAGCTGTTTTCAATGTTAGGATGATCTTGAACATTGGCTGTGCAGTATATGAAAGATGGGTTTTACTTTATTCATTGATAGGGTGTGGGTGCTTGCTGGTGAGGCCAGCGTTTATTACCCATCTCCAATTACTCTTAACTGAGTGGCTTGCTAGGCTGTTTCAGAGTGCAGGAAGGAATTAACCCACATTGCTGTAGGCCTAGAGCCATCTTTCGGCCAGAAGGGATAAAGGATGACATTTCCTTTTTTAATGTGCAATAGTGAATCAGAAGGGCACGTACTGCAATCACCAGTAGTTTCACGGTCATTATTACTGATCCAAGCATTTTAATTTCAGGTTTATTTAATTAAATATAATTTAAATTTCACAGTTACCCTGGTGGAATTTAAGTTCATGTCTTCAGACCCTTGGCTCAGGCTGCTAAATTACTTGCCTAGTAACATAGACCCTATGCTACCATTCCCCGTAAAAGTGCTATAATTGTGATTTAAAAAGAACAACATTGATAGAATATTGAACAGAATGTAGCTATTCCCTAGTTTTCTATCACTATTGCTGCAGCAGCAAAGTAATGTGCTGCAAACTATGGAGCAGAATATGGCTCCTTTTAAGTGCTGCAATAATGATTGCTGCACTCCAGTTAAAGGCTATGTCTGGCATTGTGCAGTGTAAAGGCACCACCGCTTCCACTGGTGCTTATAACTGTACATCAAAATGGCCAGTTCAACACAGCATTGAATTTGGACCCATTTGGTACTGTCATTTATTTTCATTGTGTCTTAATGAATTACACCATATTGGCAATATGATGCCTAAAATTTACCTTAGACTCTTTCTTAGACAATTATGATATAAAGGTTAATGGGCGGATCGGTAGCACAATGTAGTACCGTTGCTTCACAGCGTCAGGGACCCGGGTTCGATTCCCGGTTGGGTCACTGTCTGTGCGGAGTCTGCATGTTCTCCAAGTGTCTGCCTGGGTTTCCTCCGGGTGCTCCGGTTTCCTCCCACAACACTGGAAAGACTGCTTGTTAGGCGATTTGGACATTCTGAATTCTCCCCCAGTGTACCCGAACAAGCGTCGGAGTGTGGTGACTCGGGGCTTTTCACAATAACTTAATTGCAGTGTTAATGTAAGCCTACTTGTGACACTAATAAAGATTATTATCATTAATAATTGTAATAGTGTATATGAATATATCTCCATAGCTTCAGTAAAAGTGACCGTTTCAGTCAAATAGCTTTAAAAGACAGCACAGTACTTCCATTCCTGTAACCTCTCAATGCAAATAGCAGTTTTTCAATTTGGGGGTAGTTGGGCTGAGGCGCGCGGGGAAGAGTCATATAGTTGGTTGACGATGGTCAGACAGTCATAAATAAAGACGACATATGACCTTCCAGGAAAAGCTTTCAAGCTTTTGCATTCTCTAACTCTAATCAGTTCTTTGCTGCTCCTGAGATGGGCAGTTTCCAGTTATAATCAAATTCCATTGATTAAAATTGGCAGTAGTCATCTATTAAAATGTTATTGCCATTTAAGATTGCAGGGAATATTTTTCTCAGCTGTTTGTAAACAGGGTACTGTGGTTTTATCCATGTTTAATCTTTGAATATCCTTAATATTGTTTGTTCCATTTCTTACCTAGATGTGATCTGAATTGATTCAACATTTCACTGGGGACTTGTAACTGCAGATTTTAGTTAGAATGCTGAATACCAATTTTCACATGGCAGCTTGATTATTCTGGTGAAAATATTGTTTTTATTTACAACCAGAGGGCGAGCAGTTTTCAAATCTGTGTTGATTCGCATTAGTATCATTGGAGGATCATCTGTCCTTGATTAGCCAGTGAGTGAAAAGTAGCTGAGTGGTTTTTACACAGGATGGATGAGGAGGAAGGAAACTCCGAGCAAAAATCCACCTTAAATCAGCTGACCTGATTGCAGCGATAATGTTGAGAAATCTGAACTCCAGTAATTTGAATTAGTGGCTGTAGGATGCACCGTGGGAGTAGCAGATGGCTTGAAATAGAGAATGCTAAAATCTAAAGCGGGAAGGAGGGTATATTCAGTGTATAATACTTTGCATACGTTTATTATTTGCTCTGAATTCTCTATGCATATGTAGTGAAGGATATGTAGTGAAGGAGTGGACACACAATCTGGACATTCATGGAACAATGTTTGTGCTGTCCTTTAAGATGTTATAACTCCCCAATATTGCCTGCATCGGTCGTCTTTCCTTTCCTGTGGAATGGAAAAAGCATTCCCAGGACTGAATTTTGATTGAAAAAATACAAAATACTGTGGATGCTGGAAACCTGAAATAAAAAAGCAAAATTATGAAAATGTTAATTCTGTCCTTCCTTCTACATGTGCTGCTAAATCTGCTAATTTTTCCAGTATTTATTTCGTAAACCCCTGATCCTTTTTTGTCCTTGTCAAATAAATATTTACCACTTGCACTTTGCTCGACTGACATTTTAGAGATTGCAGACCTTGCTTATTAGATAATATTGTTCATGCTGTCTTTATCCTGCAGAACTACTTAACAAACAGTATGTGAAGTGTCTACCACTGCTGGTAAAATACATGTTTTATACTTCAGAACCTTTTCACAAACCGCAGCTGAATAAAGAATGTCTAGCAGTTTAAGAAAAACATGAGCAGTCTGATCGTCTCCCATTCCTTTTCATTGCAATTGAAATTATGTTTAAACAGTTTGAGCACATAGCCTAGATTGATTTATTAGTGCTGCATTTTTTTTGCAGAAGATATTTCTGAAGTGAGACAATAAAAAACAAGGTCCCCTTGACCTTTTTCGGTGGACCTCGATTTTGTGGCTCTAGCCACAAGCTAATTAGCATAAGGTGAAGAAGATTATTGAGGGGGGGGTGGTTCAGTTGTATGGAAAATTAAAGGTTAAAGGAGAAGATGAAAGTGCAGGTTAATGATGAGGACTTTAAACGGTGTAATGGGGCTGAGGGCTTAGAAGAGGTTAGTAAAGTTTCCACAACATATAATAGAACAGAAAGTATAGAAAGCACCAGGAATCTAGCTTCAGGCACAGCAGAAAAAGGGGACAACTATGAGAAGGGTGGCTGTCAATGTAGGACTGAGGGTGTTGTATCTAAATGCACGCAGTATACGAAACAAGGTAAATGAGCTTGTTGCACACATTGAAATAGGGAGTTATGATGTGGGCATGACAGATGTGGCTGCAAGGGGATCAGGGCTGGGATCTAAATATCCAACTATATGGATCCTATTGAAAGGACAGGCAGATGGGCAGAGGGGGCGGGATTGCATTGTTAATAAGAAATTAACTTGAATCGATAGCAAGAAAGATATAGGGTCGAAGGTGTGGAATCGGTATGGGGAGAGTTGAGGAATCTCAATGGAAAAAGAAAAAAGACCCTGATGGGTCCCTGGCAGTATTCAGGATGTGAGGCAGGAAATCAATCGGGAGATGGAAAAGGCCGATAAGAAAGGCAATATTACAGTAATCATGGGAGACTGGGAAAATCAGGTTGGTAGCGGGTCCCAAGAAAATGAATTTAGGGAATGTCCATGAGATGGTTTGGAGCAGCTTGTGGTAGAGCCCACTAAGGTACAGGCAATTCTGGATTTGGTGATGTGCAATGAGGCAGACTTGATTGGGGAACTTAAGGTGAAGGAATCCTGACCACAATATGATAGAATTTACCCTGCAGTTTGAGAGTGAGAAGCTGGAATCGGATATAAAGGTATTACAATTAAATAAAGGTAACTACAAAGCCATGCGGGAGGAGCTGGCCAGAGTTGATTGGAAAAGGAGCCTAGCAGGGAAGACAGTGGAACAGCAATGGCAGGAGTTTTGGGGGGTTATTCGGGAGGCACAACAAATTCATCCGAAGGAGGAGGAAACATGCTAAGGAGAGAACAAGGCAACCATGACTGACGAGGGAAGTCAAGGACAGCATAAAAGCAAAGGAAAAAGCATACAATGTAGCAAGAATAGCGGGAAGCCAGAGGATTGGGAAGTCTTTAAAAGCGAGCAGAGGACAAATAAAAAAGTAATAAGGGGGGAGAAGATGAAATATGAGTGTTAGCTAGCTAGTAATATAAAAGAAGATTGCAAGAGTTTTTTTTTGATATATAAAAGATGAGAGAGGCAAGACTGGATGTTGGACCACTGGAAAATGAGGCTGGGGAAGTAATAGGGAACAAAGAAGTGCCAGAGGAACTGAATAAGTTTGCATCAGTCTTCACAGTGGAAGACTCCAATGGTGTACCAGAACTTCAAGCGAGGCAGAGGTGAGTGTAGTGGCCAGCAGTAAGGAGAAGGAAACGGAAAGGTGTGAAGATGGATAAATCACCCTGGCCAGATGGATTACACCATAGGAAGGAGATAGCTGAGGGGATTGTGGAGGCATTGGTGGTGATCTTTCAGGAATCACTGGAGGCAGGAAGGGTCCCAGAAGACTGGAAGGTGGCTAATGTAACACCCTTGTTTAAGAAGAGAGAGAGGCAGGAGACTGGAAATTATAGGCTGGTTAGACTGAGTTCAGTTATTGGTAAGATTTTAGAGTATTATTAAGGACGAGATTGCAGAGTACTTGGAAGTGCATGGTAAAATAGGACTGAGTCAGCATGGATTCGTCAAGGGAAGATCATGCCTGAAAAATCTGTTAGAATACTTTGAGGGAGTAACAAGGAAGTTAAATAAAGGCAAACCAAATTAATCTTGACCTCTTAAACAAGCATTTTCAACATGGGCATCGAGTGCTTTCAGAAGTTGGAATCCAGACTGCTTTCTTCTTCTCGGTCAGTTCTGATTCTCATCGCCTTGACATCTTAACTAGTTCTCTAGCCGCAGATGCTATTGTTGCTAGGTGTTGCTTTTATTTAATTGTTCTGTTTTAATAACCTTTGCTCTAGAGTCGCCAGGTATCTTTCTGATACCACCACGAGGTTCAAAGCCAAGTGCTGATCAATAACTCGGTACACCAGTTAGTAAGTTTCAAATCAAAACACATTTATTATACACACCGTCAATCACTACTCATGCATAAAACTCTACTTACTAGACTATCACTACAACTAAAGGCCTATACTTAGCTTTCAAATGGCCCACCAGGTCAGAGGAACAATGGCCGTTGTCCGGTTCTGAGTCTGCAGGCTTCAAGCTGGTATGGAATAGTACCTAGGAGCGCCTATCTCGTAGCGTGTGTTGACTGGAGACTTGCTTGGTTGGTGCAGCTGCTAGGCAGGTCTCGAGTTCTTTGAGAGCTGACAAGAGCGAACTGAACTTGGGGACTCTACTTTATAGTCCCAAGGGGTTTCGCGCCCTTGTTGGTGGACCCCGGACTTGGTCCCAATTAATTGGACCATGTCCCAATCGTTTCTATCGATTTCTCCAATACTGGAGCTGTTCCCTTATTGTTGGGTGGGCCCTATGTGTCCGTTGGCCTGCCTTTGTCCTGGCTCCTGCTGGCGCTGGGGAGTCTGCTTTGATCCTGATTGGTTCAATGTTTCTAATTGTTCCTGGGGATTGCTCATTAGTATGTAGATGGCTATTTGTTTCGGTTCTGTCTGGGTTCTGCAAATCTTAATACATAGGAAACCTTGCACCTGCTTGTTTTCCTGTGGCTGGCCAATTTTCCCTGTATTCTTTGCGGGCATCCATTTTGGAATCGGGACGTGGCCATCCTAGGTGGCTCCGCAGATGCTATTTAACCTGCTCAGTGCTTCCAGCAATTTTTAGTTTTATTTCAATTTGGAATCAATTCTTAAAATTCTGATCCATGCCCACAAATCCCTTCATGATCATGCTCCGTCTTGCCTCTGTGGACTCCAGTCTAGTGTATTGTTCCTTCGTAACTCAGGAGTACGACAGAAATGCACATTATGGGTGTTTCAGTTGGAGGCCCTTTGTCAGACTGGAAATAAAGTGGCTTATGAGGACCGAAGAAAATAATGGAAACGAATGACAAATAAAACATGACGGTTGGGATTCTTTGCTGCCAGTAGTGAGTTCCTGATGCAGTGGAGAATCCAGTGTTGCCGGACATCGATCCCGCTTCAGTGTTTTGGTCTCCCACTGGCAGCGGTATCGGGTTTCTTCACACTGTGTGCTAGCGGGAAGATGAAAATGGGTTGTTTTTACACACGTGCATCTTATAACGGGCTGGGCACCTGATTCTCCGAGCCTACGTGATCCTCTGACCCACCAGCCCGGGATTTACATGGGTATGTTTTGGTACCGATATTTGCCAGCGTGACCCTGGAGCAATGGACCTTGTGATGGGCCAAAGGGGTAACTGTTTAAGGGAGTTGCCCCCAAAGTCCATTGGAAGCTCCCCACCCCACCACACAATGCAGATCCTTCCCATCCCACCCCCATAAAAGACCCAACCCTCCCTTCCCCCAGTGGAGACAGACCCAACCGGAGACAACGTGAATGGATCTCAAGTACCCAGCTGTGAAACTAGCACGTCAAGGCAGTTAAGTGCTCTCACTTCCTCTTCTTTTTCTCTGCAGAAAACACTTAACTGCTTTTGATATGGTTGAAGAGCAACAGTTAAAGCTGATGCTTATGTATTGGTAAGTTTCACAGTAGGGGACTTTAAAAAAAAAAAAAATAATAATTTTTATTGGAATTTTTTACAGAAAATATAAAAATATAACAACAAGTATAGCAAAAAGCAGTAATATGCAAATAACAGCCCCATAACACCCACAATTCCCCCCATACCGTAACATCACATGTATCACACTCCCCCCCCCCCCCCCCCCCCCCCCAACAAGAGAACTTAACCATAAATTAAAATTAAATAAATCAAATTTAAATAAAATAAGCCAACATAATCAACGTCCCCCCCCGGGTTGCTGCTGCTACTGTCCCAGTACCCTATCGTTGAGCCAGAAAGTCGAGGAAAGGTTGCCACCGTTTAAAGAACCCTTGCACCGATCCTCTCAGGGCGAATTTAACCTTCTCAAGCTTAATGAAACCCGCCATGTCATTGATCCAGGTCTCCACGCTTGGGGGCCTCGCGTCCTTCCACTGTAGCAAAATCCTTCGCCGGGCTACTAGGGACGCAAAGGCCAGCACACCGGCCTCTTTCGCCTCCTGCACTCCCGGCTCTACCCCAACCCCAAAGATTGCGAGTCCCCATCCTGGCTTGACCCTGGATCCCACCACCCTTGACACCGTCCTCGCCACCCCCTTCCAGAACTCCTCCAATGCCGGGCATGCCCAGAACATATGGGCATGGTTCGCTGGACTCCCCGCGCACCTGACACACCTATCTTCACCCCCAAAGAACCTACTCATCCTCGTCCCAGTCATGTGGGCCCTTTGCAGCACCTTGAATTGGATGAGGCTAAGCCGCGCACACGAGGAGGAAGAATTTACCCTCTCCAGGGCATCAGCCCATGTCCCGTCTTCGATCTGTTCCCCCAGTTCCCCCTCCCACTTCGTTTTCAGCTCCTCTACTGACGCCTCTTCTACCTCCTGCATAAGCTTGTAGATATCGGATATCTTCCCCTCCCCGACCCAGACCCCCGAGAGCACCCTGTCACTCACCCCTCTCGCGGGGAGCGCAGGGAATCCCTCCACCTGCCGTCTAGCGAATGCCTTTACCTGCAGATATCTAAACATGTTTCCCGGCGGGAGCCCAAATTTCTCCTCCAACTCCCCCAGGCTCGCAAACCTTCCGTCGATAAACAGGTCCCTCAGCTGTCTAATGCCCGCTCTATACCATCCCTGAAATCCCCCATCCATGTTCCCCGGGACGAACCTATGGTTCCCCCTTAACGGAGCCCCCATCGAGCCCCCCACTTCTCCCCTATGTCGCCTCCACTGCCCCCAAATCTTGAGGGTAGCCGCCACCACCGCACTCGTGGTATACCTCGTGGGAGGGAGCGGCCACGGCGCCGTTACCAGGGCCCCCAGGCTTGTATCCCCACAGGACGCTCTCTCATCCGTTTCCATGCTGCCCCCTCCCCCTACATCACCCACTTACGCACCATCGACACGTTGGCCGCCCAGTAGTACCCCGAGAGGTTGGGCAACACCAGCCCCCCCCCCATCTCTACCCTGCTCCAAGAAGACCCTCTTCACCCTCGGGATGCCATGCGCCCAAACAAATCCCATGATGCTGCTGGTCACCCTTTTAAAAAAGGCTCTAGGGATAAAGATGGGCAAGCACTGGAAGAGGAACAAGAACCTCGGGAGAACCGTCATTTTGACGGATTGCACTCTGCCCGCCAGCGATAGTGGCACCATGTCCCACCTTTTAAATTCCTCCTCCATCTGTTCCACTAGTCTGGTGAAGTTAAGATTATGAAGAGCCCCCCCAACCCCTGGCCACCTGCACCCCAAGGTACCTGAAAGTCTTCACTGCCCTCCTGAAGGGGAGCCTCCCAATTCCCTCACAGTAGGGGACTTGAAATTCATTCACTGGTGAAGGGAAATTAAATTAAACAATCCAGACAGCTGACCGTGCAAGCTGTCAATCACAGCCCAGTAAATCCAATTTCCCATTGATGTGACTGAAAGCCTTGCAGATCAAAGGTCTGGGGGGGGGGGGGGGGTTTAAACCCAGCTGCTGTAGTTTTCGCTTTCAAGGAATTTACAGCTGCTGTTTTCTTTGCTGAGGTAGCAGGGTTAGGGCACAGATAAGCTTTAAAACCATGATGTTTTCACTGTCTGTCTGGACAGCTCTCTAACTTCCAGGCAAAAGACTCTGTAATGGTGGGTCTCAGGTAGTGTTTTCAGTAATGGGGCGGGCGGGCGGGGGGGGGGGGTTGGAGGGATGATTCAGGTGGGACTCTCTGTAATGTGAGGGTCTCTAGTGGCGACACTGAACTTGGGGGGGGGGGGGGGGGGAGGTCTCTTTTATGGGTGGGTCACTCTTATGGGGGTCTTTGATGGGGGGGGTTTCTGGTCAACTTCATAATGTGAGGGGTGACCCACTGAATCCCATAGTGGTGGTGCGAGTGGAATTGCATTTTGTGTGAGTGTGTTTGTGGGGGGGGGGGCTGGCTATGTGTCCGCTCGTTCAAAATGGCGGCAGGATAGCATGATCCACGAGGGAATCCCTCAATCACCGCCATGTCTAAATTTGCATGGCGTGGGATAGTGAATTACCTTTGCATTCCCGCTCCCAAGCCCAAACGCAAATCAGAGGGAATTCATCTTCGGCGGGCGAGAAAGTCTCCCAAATGGAAATTCCAGCCTGCCTGTTTACAAACTTCTATCTCAAAGATGCACTGTATGGATCGGATTCCCTTCTGGCCTGTGGATAGGTTTCCAAAAACATGTGAAGAGGTGAAAAAGTATTGGATAATATTTGTGTATGATGTGAATTGGATAGTAGAAAGCTGGAGTGAGGATAAAAGGGAAGGGCCATTATGTGGGAGGTGAATGGGCGAAAGTGATTTACTGTAAATGGAATTTAATAATAGTTTCATCTGAGCAATTTGCAGTATTGAACCACAGAAATAAAAGGAGGGCACTCAGAAAACTGGATACCCTGCAATAGATTTGCAAAGGAGTAAGATCTTGCTTTCTATTTTAAATACTACAGTTGGGCAAAAGCATTGCATGTTCATTTGTCTTTTAAGAATGAGCCTATCGATCACTCAAACCCACACTGCAATTCCTCTGCATTGGACAAAAACCCCAATTCCATTATCTTGTAATCCCCCATTGAAAATGATGATACTTAGCAGAAGAATGAGGCTTGTGTAAAATGTTTGCATTTAAACTCAAATATTGTGTACCATTCGATCAGCCTTCTTTGGGCGTGGGGAAACTGTGACTTGAACTGAAGATTAGATTTTACTGCTGGGTTATCGGTGGTTAGAAATTATATGGCTAATTGCTGTCCCAGAAGCAGTAACTTCCAGAATATCTCTTCTGTGGCGCTATATTTAGCTTCTCCTGAAATGAAGCATTTTAAAACACGATATACTTGCTCCCTGCTGAGGTGTTAGTGCTGTCTCAGCTTCCGCCTTCTGCTAATAAACAATTGCTGAAGAAACTTTGAGAGAAAATTTACAGATAGATGAAGAATTGACCATGTAATTTACTTCATGGTGTCGATTTCTGTAAGTTGAAAAAGAAAATTGCAGATATTTCTTGGGTTTTGATGTAATAAGCAGCAATTTACACTTCTTTTGGGAAAGTTACCATCCAATGAGGGCATTTCTTTTCTTTGTGTGACATCCTTCTTTTCCCATTCTTGACCTGCACAGAAGAGAGAACAATCTGCAGATATGGCAGTGCTGTGTTTATGTGACTGGATTAGTAATCCAGAGGCCTGGACTAATAATCCAAAGAAGGCAAATTTGAATCGCACTATGAGTTCAGTTTAGAAAACATGCATACAAAAATGAGTATCGGTTATAGTGACCATGGAATTGTCCGATTGTTGTTAAAACCGGGAAGGAACATAATTCCCGTGGCTTGGACTGTGTGCAATGTGATTGATTTTGTCCCTCTGAAGTGGCCTAGCATGCCACTAGTTCTTGGGACAATGTTGACCCAGTACCCAAGCTCTGAGAATGAATTTTTAAGAATTGCATTTTGCTGTGGTGATGTTCCCAAAATATGGGCAGCACTCCAAATCCCTGTCTCGACAACCGCCCATATATGTCCGAGATCCACGGCAGTGCTACGAACAAGAAAGCACAACAGTGCCTCTACTTCCTCAGGAAATTAAGGAAATTCGGCATGTCGACATTGACTCTTACCAATTTTTACAGATGCACCTTAGAAAGCATCCTATCTGACTGCATCACGGCCTGGTATGGCAACTGCTCAGCCCAAGACCATAAGAAACTACAGAGTTGTGAATACTGCCCAGTCCATCACACAAACCCGCCTCCCATCCATTGACTCTGCCTACAACTCCCACTGCCTTGGGAAAGTGGGCAGCATAATCGAAGACCACTCCCACCTGGGTTATTCCCTTCCAACCTCTTCTATCGGGCAGAAGATACAAAAGTCTGAGAACATGCACAAACAGATTCAAAAACAGTTTCTTTCCCCGCTGCTGCCAGACTCCTGAATGGCCCTCTTGTGGACTGCGCTGATCTTTCTACGCAACTTCTCTACTGTTGTAGCACTATATTCCGTATGCTTCGCCTGGTGCCTATGTCTGTATATTTACATTGTGTATCTATCGTATGTCCTATGCTTTTCATGTATGGAACAAGCTCCCTAGACTCTAAGCAGAGCAATACTTGTCACGTGCAGGTACACGTGACAATTCTAAAGCCAAGATGCTGCCCTCTCCTAGCTCATCGCTTGATAACAGTCTATCTAACAGTGTATGGATAGGCAGCTGAGGAAACAAAGGAAACTCTTTTCATACAAAGTCCTGACCTGCATGTACCGGTATTCACTCCCATTCGGGAGGTTATACTTCTGCAATTCCTCCAGCCCTCCACAAACAAATCCCGAATCCTCTCAACCCCCTCCCTACTTCCAACTTCTATAAATTGCATCTATCTCCGCTGGCGCAAACCTATTTCCACAGATTGGTGACTGTACTGACATGCCCCCCAAACCAAAGTTCCTGTCTAAGCTGGTTCCAAATCTTAAGGGATGTTGCCAACACCGTGTTCACTAACACCGTGCTGACTGTATACCAGGCTGGGGAGAACAGGGCTGTAACAACCCACACCACCGCACCTTTTCCACATTCGCTGCTGCCCAGTAATGCAATAAATTTGGTAATGCCAGGCCCCCCGCTCGCCGTGCCCTCTGAAGGAAGGCTCTCCAGATCCTGGGTGTCTTACCTGCACAACCAAAGGTCAAAATTAACCTATCCACCAACACAAAAAACGCTTTGGGAAGGAAGATCGGGAGGGACTGAAACACAAGCATTTTTATGGTCTGCACTCTAAAGCCAAGGAGAGCGTGAGAGCATCCCACCTCCTCGGGTCCCCTCTTGCCCCGTCCACCAAGCTGGCCAATTCCATTTGCGCATTATGGCCCAGTCGTGAGGCACCTGAATACCAAGATACCTAAAAAATCTTGTCTTGGCCAGCTTAAACTGCAAGGCTCCCCCGAACTACATACCTCCCCATGGAATTCACGGGAAATACCTTGTTCGTCAACATGTTTGAGTTTATACCCTGAAAAGGAACCAAACTTCCCTAACTGTCCCATTATTTTCTCCATACATACAAGCAGATTCGAGAAGTGTAACAACAGATTGTCCACATAGAGAGATACCCTGTGCTCCCTATCTCCCCTTACTATGCCTTTCCAGTCCTTTGACTCCTGAAGTTCAATGGCCAGGGGCTCTATGGCTGGTGCAAATAACAACGGAGATAATGGGCATCCCTGTCTCGTACCCCTATGAAAATATCCCAAATTCACTGCATTGGTCCTCACACTCGCCATGGGGGCAGCGTAGGGCAATCTTACCAAGGAGATGAATGTTGGCCCAAACCTGAACACTCCCAGGACCTCGAACAGGCATCTCCATTCCACCTGGTCAAACGCCTTCTCTGCATCCATAGAAATAATAACTTCTGGCACCTTCCCCTTAGACGCGGTCATCACCACATTCAGAAGCCGCCCCGACAACTGTCACCCCTTGACAAAGCCTGTCTAATCCTCAGACCAACACTGGAACACACCCCTCCAATCGTCTCACCAGAAACATCCATATTCAACAAGGAAATGGGCCTATAAGACCCACACTCCACTGATATTTATCCTTATTTGGGGATCAAAAAAATAGATGCCTGTGCCAACGTGGCTGGCAATTCCCCCCCGTGCCCATGAATCATTATACATCCCCAGGAGATGTGGTGCCAACACTGCCGAGAACTATTCATAAAATTCCACCGGAAAGCCACGCGGCCCCAGTGCTTTCCCCGATTGCATCAGCCCGTACACTCCATTATCTCCTGCAGTTCCAATGGAGCCTCCAGATCCTATCCCTTCCCCATCTCCACCACCGGGAATTCCAACCCATCTAGAAAGTGCTTCATCTCTGCATCCTCTGTCCAGGGCTCAAACCTATACAACCCCCGATTTAAAATAACTTTCCAGGGTTGTCACCAGCCCCCACCTCCATCCCTAACCTACGCTATCTTCCGTGTGGCCGCCTGCCGTCTCAATTGGTGGGATAACAAGCGGCTGGCTTTCTCCCCATACTCCTCTGGTGCAACAGCACTGGCTCTCCACCTCCCCTATCGACACCAGATCAAACCCCACCTGTACCCTCTCTTTCCGTAACAGTTCTCTAGTCGAGCCGCTGAATACCACCGGTCCATCTCTACATTGGCCTCGACCAACCTCTGCCTCTCCGCCCTCTCAACCATAACCTTGTAGGATATCATCTCCCCCTAATCGCTGCCTTCAACACTTCCTGGGCGTAATCTCCCTGTTCTGGGTAAACATGTTGTCCTATGTTGTTGAGGCTGCCTTCTTGGCTACCTTTTCGCAGAACTTCTTGTCACCCAGGAGCGTCCTCCAAGGAGGAGGCTGGGCTTGGCCCACTTCGAACCTCATGTCCACTTAATGTGGCACGTGTCATGTGAGAGTGCCTTTAAGAATTGGATGTTTAAGAAATGTAGCTGATCATATTACTGAAGTGATGTCACGGGGGGAGCTGAGCTCACTTCTGCTTTTTGAGAGTTTTAGTTTCAGTTTGAGAGAGCAGCTGGGAATGTCTGTGTGTTTTGCTGAGGGCTGCAGGATGAAACACCGAGTTGGTCTGTTGATATCTGTAAATCCAAAGACTATAAATATATTGAATGGAACCTCATGTCTGTTTTTGAAGGTTTGTTAAGTCTTTTGGATGTTTAAAGGAACAGTTTGCAGGATTGGGTAGTGTTGTATTATTTTCAGGGTTATCTTTGAAGTAAGGGGTGTTAAGAGATCTAATGTTTATTTAAAAGGTTAATTTGAGTTCATGGAATAAAAATGGTTTTGTTTTAAAAACCACGTGTCCATAATTGTAATACTACACCTGGGGAACAAGCCGTGTGCTTCAAAAGCAACAAACCATTAAAGCTGGGGGTTGGTTGAACTCCATGATACATTTTGGGGTTCTGAAAACTCCTCTCGCATAACACACGCAGCCTGAAATTACTATTACATTGACGGTGTATTCTGCTCCCACGATTCCCGGGAGTAAAGACCTCCTCCCCACAAACAAATCTATTTAGGAATACACCCGACGCACGTGGGAGAAGTAGGAAAACTCACTCTCTCCCAGATGCCTAAACCTCCACAGTCTATTGTCCCCCATTAGATCCATAAAACCTCCCAATTCCTTTACCATTTCCAACATTACCAACGACTTGGGGCTTGATCTACCCATCCTCGGGTCTAGAACACAATTAAGTTCTCCACCACTGCATCAATTGATGAGAGTCCAGGCCAGGGATGGCTGCCGGTGCTGTCTTAATAAATTCCCAATTGGGTGCATAAATATTAACCAACACAACTGCCGCCCTTGCCAAGACACCACTTACCATCACATTTGCCTCCTCTAGCATGTTCAGATAATGTTCTTTGCCCTGCTATGTTATCCACAGTTCAGCTGGGTGCAACATCCTGAATTGGACCTTGCTCTGAAAGAGCACTGCCTTGGCCTTATTAAAGAACGCTCGCCACTTGGCCAGGTCAGACCCATGTTCTGATAGAGCCGTATCCAATGACTGTCTCAGCTACAGTCACGTGGATTTCACCTGCCTCAAAATCCGCTCCTTCTCCTGAAACTTGTGCATCTGGCTGATCACCGCCCATGGCGGTTCTCAAGCTCTCAGCCTCTGATGCAACAACTGGTGGGCCCAATCCACCTCCCGGGACTTCTCGAACACTCCCTCCATGACCACCTTTCCGAACATCTTCGCCATGTAATCGGTGGCACTCGTATTCTCGACCATTCCGGGAATCCAACTATTCATAAATTGTGCCGTGTAGATCGATTCTCTTGGTCATCCATTCTTGCCATCAACAACTTACGGGCCTCTCCTAGCATTGCCATCTCCGCCTCCAAACACAGGATCCAGTCGCTCATCAGATACCGCCCCCTCCACTTCTGATCGTCAATCCCTGCGGCTCGACCTCGTACGCTACTCCACCCGTTCCAAAGTCCTTCGCAGAGGGGTTACTGCTCCCTCGATCGCCTTGTACAGGTCCTCCCGCATTTCCTGCCGATGCTTCTTAAATTCCGCTTTGATGAACTCCCCTCAACTGATCCAGCGGGGCAGGTGAAAACGGCACGGCAAGCTCCGCCATATTTTCTGTTGCTGTCATCCACCTCTTGAACCGAGGCTTTATTCAGTTTAGTGGGGTATTGTAGCCCGCCAACATTCCACATTGGAGAGAAACCATCACACTCCACTTTGTACTTTTTTTCCACCAAAACCCCCATTAGCTGGATAGAAAGGGCCAAAGCCTGAGCTTCCAAATGGGAGCCATCTTGTGTGTGACCAATCAGCTCTTGGCTGCCGCCAGAAGTCCACATTCCATCAATCATAAATGTTCTATTTATTCCTAGCATGTGTCTCCTACAGTTCAATTCTTCTTTTAAATAAATTTAAAGTATCCAATTAAGGGGCAATTTAGCGTGGCCAATCCACCTACCCTGCACATCTTTGGGTTGTGGGGTGAGATCTACGCAGACACTGGGAGAATATGCAAACTCCACACGGACAGTGACCTGGGGCGGGATGAAACTCGGGTCCTCGGCTCCGTGAGGCAGCTGTGCTAACCACTGTGCCGCCGTGCCGCCCCCAACCTACAGTTTAATTCTGCACACTTTATGTTGTGTGGAATCTTATGCTTTCCAAAAGTCCAAAGTTTATAGACATTCCTATATTCACCATGCTGGTGACTCAAAAACACAATGAATGGACATGACCTCCCCATTACAGATCCATGTTGATTAGCTGACACTGATGCACTGTCACTTTGTCCCTGGTGATAGATTACAGTAAGTTTCTCCTAACTAATATTAATCTGACAGGCCTCTGGTTACCTTGTTTCTTCCTTTTCTCCTGTGTTAAATAGTGGGGTTTGCAGGTTTCCAATTGATGGCCCAATCCTTGAATCGAGAGAGCATTGTAAATTTATGACTGACCCCCTTCAATTTCCTCACCTTTATATTAAATTACGTTCCAGAGAATTATCTGTTTAAATGCCAGTAATTCCTCCACTACAATTTTAAAAACATTTTGCCCATTAGGTTTCTCTCCTTATTTATAGTTGTGCTTGTGCTAGTGGTGTTTGAATGTTAAAGCAGATATGAGGCATGGAATCTTTGGGTTGATGTGCCAATGCACAGTGCTACCATGTTGCTCAGGAATTAGCAATGACTTGACTGCCAGCTAACATGATCGTTGCAGGTTGTAGAGGGCTGGTTTAGCACACTGGGCTAAATTGCTGGCTTTTAAAGCAGACCAAGGCAGGCCAGCAGCACGGTTCAATTCCCGTACCAGCCTCCCCGAACAGGCGCCATAATGTGGTGACTAGGGGCTTTTCACAGTAACTTCATTGAAGCCTACTCGTGACATTTTCATAAATGTATTAGAAAGATTTCATCCTACATAGCTTTTGCATTCTTTGGCTATACTTTCTCAAGAGAACAGGAATAAACCTGTGCAAGTGCTTATTTTCAAAGACTATTATGTTCCACCAAAGGTCCTCAACAGAAAATCAATTATTGCATTACCTCCAAGAGCAAATTTGGAACACTATATTCATAAAGTTGTATTTTAAGCACCGTACTATAATAGAAGTTCCTTTTTACATTTTTCCCTTCCATTTAGCCGCATTAACTTGTTAAATTTCAATTAAACACTGAGCCAAATTACATTTAATTGGAGAATGTGTTCTCTTGTATTGCTCTTTGATTGCATTCAACTGAAACTGTATCTTTCAGATCTTCCATCTAAACGTGTTATTCTTTTGCACTGGGGATTTTACTGGGTTAATTCTATAAAATTGAAACACCAAAAGCCTGGCATGGGCGCTAAAAGCATTTGAGCTGATGGGTGGAGAGTTGCAAAGAGCTGAGCTAGTTTTGGAATTATAAAGTAAGAGTAGGGGATGTGAAAGTAGTGAGAAAAATTAATACTGAAGCAAGAGATAAGCATTGTATTTGCAGTGTGCATGTTGTTACCCAAACCAAAGCATTAGCTTTTTGAGTAGATCCTTTGAATTTTTTTATATTGAATGAACAAATTAATTTGACATTCCAGAAGTCAAACTGGGCCTTCTGTTACAAGAACATGTTCCATTTTGATGTGATGGGAAGCTACACTTCAGTTTGCAACAGTGGGAAAGATATTACTCCGTTACTTTCCTCTCCGGTCTGATTCCAGTATTGATTTTCAGTCTTTCTCCCTGTCTTTTGTCCCCTGCCCTTGAAATAATCAGTTGCATTTTGCATCTGAATAACTTTCTTCTTTTTGTTCATGGGATGTGGACATAGCTGGCAAGGTCAGCGTTAAATTGCCCATTCCTAATTGCCCTTGCAAAGGAGGTGGCGAGGTGCCGCCTTGAACTGCTGCAATCTGTCTGATGTGGGCACAGCCACAGTGCTTTTCCAGAGTGAGTTTCAAGATTTTGATCAGGCAACAATGAAAGAACAGCAAAATATTTCCAAGTCAGAGGGTGTGATTAGAGGGAATGTGCAGGCAGTGATGTTCCCTGCATCTGCTGTCTACTCTAAGCAGTAGAGGTCATAGGTTTTTGAAGTGCTTTCAAAAAAACTTTAAAAAAGAAATTCCAATTAAGGGGCAATTTAGCATGACCAATCCACCTACCCTGCACATCTTTGGCTTGTGGGGGTGAGACTCACGCTGACACGGGGTGAATATGCAAACTCCACACGAACCGTGACCCGGGGCCAGGATGGAACCTGGGTCCTCGGTGCCATGAGGCAGCAGCGCTAACCACCGTGCCGCCGAAGAAAACTTGGTGAGTTGCTGTGGAGCATTGTATTGCTGGTGTCCTCTGCAAGCAGATCGTGTTGGTGAAAGAGAAAATGATATTTAATGTGGTGGATGGGGCACTAAACAAATGGGCTGCTTTGATTAAGCAAATCCAGTGGAACTAAAAACAAAGTTAAACAAACTTAGTGTTGTGCTGAATGGTGTGTTTGATCAGTCATTAATGGGCATTTGTAGCTGCTGAGGAACCATTAATAGAATCATAGATTTTACAGTATAAGTGCTATTGTTTTTGGAAAATATATTTTAAAGTTGCATTCACATTGAATCAATGGACTTCCATTTTTGCCAGTAATCAGAGACCTGTATTACATTGCGGTGGGGGGGGGGAAGAAACTGAATCTGCACACTTTTTGATCTTTTTAACTTCCTTTGCTAAAGGTGTTGACTGATGGTCAGAAATAGATGAAGGTGAGGCGGCACGATGGGGCAGTGGTTAGCATTGCTGCTTCACGGCGGCGAGGACCTGGGTTCAATCCCGGCCCTGGGTCGGGTCACTGTCCATGGGGAGTTTGCATATTCTCCCTGTGTCTGTGTGAGTCTTACCCCTACAACCCAAAGATGTGCACGGTAGGTGGATTGACCACACTAAATTGCCCTTGATTTGAAAAAAACATGAATTGGGTACTTCAAATTTATAAAAGAAATAGATAACGAATTCTTGGAGGCCCTGGGCAATTTGATCCAATGAAACCTATCCATACACATGCACAACCCTCCCTGATCCAGTAAAAAGCACACATTTAGTAAAATGCATGGAGAAATGTACCCAAAGAATGTGTATACATTGCACTAATAAAAACATTACATTGTGATATTTTGGGCAAAAAATAAACTGATTCAGTGATTGGGAGCAGGTTTGTTTGTATTATAATGTTTTGCCCAGGGCCCCATCGCCTGAGCATGGGTCCTGTAACCCCAATGTACATTCACCCCTCCTGATGCTGTGGTAAATTTCCACTGGCACTGGTGGCCCTCTGATACCTTGCAGTCATTCTTAATTTGGGGGTGGCAAGATAGAATATCAGCAGTAGAGTGGAGTGAGGATATCAACGAATGCCTGGGCCAGATTATGTTATGTCTGATATTAGGGCGGCACGGTGGGGAGCACTGTTGCCTCACAGCGCCGGGGACCCAGGTTCAGTTCTGACCTCGAGTGACTGTGTTTGCACGTTCTACCCGTGTCTGTGTGGGTTTCCTTGTGGAGCTCCGGTTTCCTCCCACAGACCAAAGACATACAGATTAGGTTGATTGGTCATGCTAAATTGACACTCTGTCCAAAATTAGATGGGATTGCAGGGATAGGGCGGGGAAAGTGGACCTGGGTGAGGGTGCTCTTTTGGAGGGTTGATGCAGACTCAATGGGCCTGTGCACTGTAGAGATTCTATGTCTTCGCCCCGCATTCACACTACAAAATGTCTATAATCATATGAAAAAAGTGACCAAGACAAAATCTTTAGAGTCAAACATTCTGTTTTTTAAAAATATATTTGTTCATGGGATATGGGCGTCGCTGTCTGGGTCATCATTTAAGAGTCAACCACATGCAATGGGTCTGGAGGTCACAGTTGAGCCAGACCAGGTAAGGACGGCAGATTTCCTTTCCTAAAGGACATTAGTGAGCCAGTTGGGTTTTTAATGACAAGCGACAATGGTTTCATGGTCATTATTAGACTTTTAATTCCAGATTTGTTTATTGAATTCAAATTTCACCATCTGCCCTGGTGGGATTTGAACCCGGGACCCCAGAGCATTACCCTGGGTCTCTGGATTATTAGTCCAGTGACAATACCACTATGCCACTGCCTCCTCGAAAACGTACCTTGGGTTTCAAGGTTATATGGACATGGTGGGCAGATAGGAGTAACTTGCATATTTCAGAAAAGTTAAAGTAATTGCAGTACTGCTGCTACTATTCCTGCTAAGATTAGCCATCTTGGGAAAGCCAGGCATTTTTGTGGTCAGGATAACTCTATGCGCATCAAAGTTGCGCATCAAAGTTGAGTTATCAGGAAGTCAGACTTTTGCACTGCTGCAGCCGTTTCACTGTCAATAATCAGATGAAAATATCTTTGGCCAGTGTCTTTTCATAAAAAGTAAAAAAACAAGGTCAAAATCAATCATTCTCACTTACAGGCACATTGGAGGCCATTGCCCATCGATTGTAAACAGTTTTGTTGAATCTGTTGTGCTGCCAAAAAATTAATAATTAATGTTTGCTATTTAGCTGCAATCATGATTCTAAACATGGCAATCTTGATTGTAGAACTTAGAGAGCCATTAATACTGATTTGATTATGGAACCACATGACTGGTAACCTTCAAACCTAAGATGTCTATTGCGACTAGTAAAATCTTGGAATCTTAGTAGTAATGAGGTACTCTAAATGTTTTGTTTTGGTCATTGTCTAACTTGTTATGTGTAACCACATTTTAAAAACATGTTCCATCTCATACCCTTAACATAGGCATGACCCAAAGATAGGTAGGAAAGTAAGTTGTGAAAATGACTTCAAGACTCTGCAAAGGGATAAAGGTGGCTTGTTGGTCTAGGGGTATGATTCTCACTTTGGGTCTTTCAGTCTAGGAACTTGAGAGTTCAAATCTCGTATGAACCTTTTAATGTTGATTTTCCCTATGGGTGGCACGGTAGCACAGTGGGTTAGCACTGTTGCGTCACAGTGCCAGGGTCCCAGGTTCAATTCCTGCTTGGGTCACTGTCTGTGTGGAGTCTGCATGTTCTCCCTGTGTATGCGTGGGTTTCCTCGTGGGAGGAAGCCGGAGCACCCAATGTCCTGAAAGACATTGTGTTTGTAAGGTGAATTGGACATTCTGAATTCTCCCTCGGTGTACCCGAACAGGTGCCGGAGTGTGGCAACTAGGGAATTTTCACAGTAATTTCATTGCAGTGTTAATGTAAGCCTTCTTGTGACACTAATACAGATTATTATTAGATAGATGGGTTAAGTGAGTGACAGATGAGTATAAGGTGGGAAAATGTGAATTTGTCCGCTTGGGCAGGAAGAATAGAGAAACAGTATTAATAAAATGAAGAGTGATTGCAGTACTCTATGGTACAGAGGGATCTGGGTTTCCTGATACAGGAATCATAAAATTAGTATGCAGATGGAGCAAGTGATTAGAAATGCAAATGGGATGTTGCTGTTTTTTGCAAGGATAATGGAATATAAAAGTAGGGATATTTTACTATACTTGTACAGGACGTTGGTGAGACCATACCTGGAGCACTGTATTACAGTTTTGGTCTCATTCAAGGAAGGATATAAATGTGTTAGAAGCAGTTCTGAGAAAGTTCACTTGATGGATGCCTGGGATGGTGGAGTTACCAATTATAAGGAAAGGCTGAGCCTGTATCCATTGGGGGGGTTAGAAGAATGGGAGGTGATCTTATTCAAACACAAGATCCTGAGGAGACTTGACAGGGTGGATGGTGAAAGGATTTCCCCGCTGTGGGAGAGATGAGAACTAAGGGACACAGTTTAAAAATTAGGGCTCTCCCATTTAAGATGAGGAGAACATTTTTATTTTGAGGGTCGTGAATCTTTGGAACGCTCTTCACCAGGGAGCAAAGGAGGCAGGGTTATTGAATATATTTAAAACCGAGGTAAGTAGACTCTTGACTAATAAGGGAGCCAAAGGTTATTGGGGTAAGTGGAATGTGGAGTTGAGGCCACAATCAGATCACAATCTTATTGAATGACGGAGCACGTTCGAGGGACTGAATGGCATATTCCTCCTAATTCATATGTTTGTAAGTCTTCCATTCATAAAATGACAATGTACTTTCATTGGAATTGGTAAGAAAAATTTGTCATTTGAGATGCTGATGTCTAAAGCTCGATGTGATTGTAGCATTTGCATGACATTTAACGTGTTATTAAAATGTGAAACCAGGCTATGATGTTCAAAGGCAAGAAACTCTTGGACCGTATTGGCAGTCTGATTCTGTTAACCCCTCCCCTGTGCTATAGATTCAAAAATGCAGACAACTGCAAAAGCAATAAAGTCCTCACTGTCAATCTGCTCAATAAAGTATACATCTGGAATTCACATGCATAAAGATATCAAAAGAATTACCTGCATAGTCTGGCTGCTCGTTTACGACTAATGGTGAGGTTAAGTGGGAGAATTTAAGTGTCCATTTTGGCATCAAAAATACCACCCACACAAAATGGTCAACAATACTTTATGCAAAGCGGTGGGAAGGATTTTACTGTGCATTTCCTAAGGTCAAATATGTAATGCATTGCAGCTGAAGACTGATGCACGGTCGTCTCCGAGCCAACATAGCAATCTGCTTTACCATTTTTCTTTATTAGGGGACATGGTATTATATGACATGATGCCTGCATTGGAGTTGAACTGAAGCTCTCACTAATCTTGTGACTTGCAGTGAAAAAGTCATTTTGTGCCTATCAAGTTGGCTGGAAAGAAAAAAATTAGCATTTATATAACTTCTTATCACATCCTTGGGATATCTCAGTGCTTCAGAACCAATGAATTACTTTTGAGGTGTAGTCACTGCTATAATGCAGGCAAATGTGGCAGTCAGTCTGCACATTGAAGGTCCCACTAACCGTAAATAAGATGAATGACCAGTCTGGAAATTTATGGGGATCTTTACCTCTGATAATTACTGATCTTTTGAATAAAAATGTAATTTGTTGAAATGCAGACAGATGAGACGACTAGTTTTCATAGATGAACCTCGCACAAGCAACAAATCAGATAAATGGCTACTCATTTGTTTTGATGATGTTCGTTGTGGGATAAATGTTGTTTAGTGCACCACTCCTATGGCCAGATCTTTAACATTCATTGCAACAGGCAGATCTAACGACTTGTCCAAAACATAGTCCATCCAAACAAGGCAGCATTCTCAATACAACACTGAAGTGTCAAATTATGGGTTGCAAGTTCTGGAGTAGAACATTAATTTACAACCTTGTAACTGAGGAAAGACTGCAAATCACTTGAGCTAAATTGATACTCAATCTAGAAGAGGTAGTATGTCTGGTAACTGATACACTACAGTATTTTGCATAATGCTGTAACTGCTTTGGATTCCAACACGCTGATGACGGGCACAGCATTTTAAACTCTGTTTGGTAAATGGTCCCATTCCAAACTCTCTTCGCCACAAGTTTAAGGTGGAGCATGGGTTCCAACATATAGAACAACAGCTTGTAATTACATAGTGCCTCTAACGTAATAAGTTGTCCTGAGACGTTACTCAAAAACATTATAAGCACAATATATCACTGAGCTGGGTACGGTTAAGAGGGCAGATGGCCAGAAACTTAGTGAGATGTAGGTTTTAAAGAGTGTCTTCAAGGAGCAAGGTGTGGGAGGGTAACCCGGAGCTTAAGGGCCCGGCAGCTGAAGGTGGGGTTGCGATTAAATGATGTAGCCATTAAAGTCAGGGAAGTACTTGAGGCTAGAATTCGAGGAGCACAGAAATATTAGAATTGTGGGGCCATGGAGAGATTTGAGGAGAGTAGCGATGGGAAAAGTGAGGCCATGGAGAGATTTAAAAACATTTGAGAGTTTTAAAATTAAGGCATTTTGAGGTCTGGATCCAATTGATGCCAGCCAGTTCAGGGGTGATAAGTGAATACGACTTGGTGCAAGTTAAGCTACAGGCAGCAACAGTTTGCATGACCTCAATGTGGCAAGAGTGGAAATCTGATAGCAGGAATTCAAACATGGAGTTCTGGGGAAAATGTATACGAATGTGGGAGGTGACAACAAAGTCAAGGGCAGGAAAGGGAGGTTGGATGTGCGGCAATAGTTTCCAAGAATGCTGGGGTCAAGAGATTTTGTTTTTGAGTAGAGTGATAATGACAGATTTATCGGAGAGAGGGACAATATCTGAAGAGAGAGAACCGTTGGCCATATCGGCTAACATGGGGACCAGGAGGGGAATTTAGGTCGTCAGCAGTTTAATAAATTATAGTTGAGAGGTGTGTTACATGGACACAATGGCCTCGCAGAGGGGATGAGGGGTGATCGGAGAGAAAGATGAGTTCAGGGGCTAGGGCATTTGAGGATGCAGAGAATGATTTGGGCTAGTGGAGGGGAGCAACGTAGCAACGGATTAGAAGATTTCAATCTAAATGACAAAGAAGTCGCTGAGCTCCTTGCACTTTTTTGGTGAGGTTGGAGTGACAGAGCAGAGGGGGTTTAACAAAATTGTTTATAGTAGACAAAAATTAATTCAGGGATTATCTTTGCCTTCTATGATGTTCCTGGAACAGTGACTCGTTTAGCAAGTGAGAGCAGAACTCCACAGTGATTTATATAGTCCGACCAGATATGGTGGTGGATAACTAAACTAGTTGTCCTGCATATCCTTTTGAGTCTGTGTCCTTTCGATTTAAGGCCAATTACCCTACTATCCACAATCTGACTAAGTGAGGTGACTCATCCTGTTGCATAGGTTCATTTTAGATGTCAAATCATTTCAAACCGATGGAGACTGGGGACTTGTAATAAACAAATTTTAGTTATTCCGTGAAAAAAATGCTTGTCAGTCAGCCTTAAATAGTAGGCAGGACAGCATCAGATAATATTTACTGTCCTTTTTGGTCACTCCCAGTTAATCCTTATTAACCACTGGACACAGCCCACCATCATTTGAGCTTCAATCTTTAACTGAAAACAACTGGTAGTTGTAAGAGCTCTTTGTTCCAAGAATACTGTCCGAGCTTCTCGGAGTTCATGACATTCATGCTCTTGGAATTCACAGAATTCAACATGGTAGCTCAAAAAGCTGTTCTTTAAGCCACTTTTCCGACTTACAATCTGTCCAATGTTAATGTTAACTAGCAGCAAGACAAAGCTCTCAACAAGAGAGGTTGCCACACTGCCATATTTTCAAACGTGCCTAATTAAGATAAGTGGATTAAACTAGCCATGTGAACTTGTTCTTAGTTCTCATATATCAGTGCAATTGTCTTTTTCTTGTAATGGTTGTGGGTGCTAGGGAGGGGGTTGTCGAGAATCAACTGGCCTGTTAGCATTGTGCAGGGTCCAAAAGAGGGTCCTCCTTTAAGGCCTTATGTACTACTTAAAATACTTGTTACTGTCTGAAGGTAGAATTCACATGAATATTGAAGATTGCTTTATATAGGAAGTTTTCTTAAATACCAGAAAAGCCTGTTGCTTGCATGTACTTTTGCATTAAAATCTACATAACCACTACTTGCAAAGATATGCAGAGGGACAGGTAGTACTGAGGAAGTGGGGGCTTGGACAGGCTAGAAAAGTGGCAAAGAAATGGCAGATGGATAAAATGTAGAAAAGTGTAAGGTTATTAGTTTTGGTAGGAAAAATTGAGGTGTAGATTATTTTCTAAATGGGAAAAGGCTTAGGAAATCAGAAGCACAGATGCTCAAGGTTAACATGCAGGTTCAGTAGGTAGTTGGCTGGCAAATGCAATGTTAGCATCCATGTCGAGTGGGCTAGAATACAAGAGCAGCGATGTACTGAAGGCTATATGAGGCTCTGGTCAGACCCCATTTGGAGTATTGTGAGTAATTTTGGGCCCCATATATAAGGAAGGATGTGCTGGCCTTGGAAAGGGTTCAGAGGAGGTCCACAAGAATGATCCCTGGAATGAAGAGCGTGTCATATGAGAGCGGTTGAGGACTCTGGCTCTGTACTTGTTGGTGTTTAGAAGGATGAGTGGGGGGGGGATCTTATTGAAACTTACAGGGTACTGAGAGGCCTAGATAGAGTGGACGTGGAAAGGATGTTTCCACTAGAGGTAGAAACTAAAACTCGAGGGCACAGCCTCAGTCTGAAGGGATGATCCTTTAAACCTGAGATGAGGAGGGATTTCTTCAGCCAGAGGGTGGTGAATCTATGGAACGCTTTGCCACAGAAGGCTGTGGAGGCCAAATCACAGTGTCTTGAAGATAGAGATAGATCGGTTCTTGATTAATAAGGGGATCAGAGGTTATGGGGAGAAGGCAGGGAAATGGGGATGAGAAACAGATCAGCCAAGATTGAATGGCGGAGCAGACTCGATGGGACGAATGGCCTAATTCTATGCCCTAGAGTTTTATGGTCTTGTACTGTTATAGGCTTATTTAAGTGCTGTCTCCGTTCGTTGTTTCCTTCCAAATTTATGAAATCGTTCTTTAATTTAATGTACCCCCGGGCTGCATTAATGGCAAATTGGAAGAGTCCAAACAATATATTGAAGACAACATTTTTTTAAATGTGTAAAGCTGAAGGTTCAAGAACAATTTAAACTGATCACTTAGGGCTTCTTTTCTCTGAGTCATTTAAAAAATCCTACCAATTATTTTCCATCATATAAGTTTGCAGTCTGTACCTGGGGCAAGGAATGACTTGCTCAATCTGTGCAGATAGATTGGTAGATCTCGCTCTTTTCCACTGGATTTGGTTCTGTGAAGAATGATGAATCAGTTTCTTAACTGGATAGTTCTCTTGCATTAGATTAATTTCAGAGTTACTGGGGTAACTATCCAACCTATCCCAGTAACCCCACCCAACCTTTTTGGATACGAAGGGCAATTTAGCATGGCCAATCCACCTAACCTGCACATCTTTGGACTGTGGGAGGAAACCGGAGCACCCGAAGGAAACCCATGCAGACACGGGGGGAACGTGCAGACTCTGCACAGACAGTGACCCAAGCCGGGTATAGCCTGGGATCCTGGAGCTGTGAAGCAACTGTGCAAACCACTGTGCTACCGTGCTGCCACAAAGACTTGGTAACATTTTCCCAAGGAATTAACAGATAAATTACAAATTTCCCAGTATGGAAGATATGCTCCAGTGGCTAAGGGACCAAGTATTGGTTGTATTCAAACTATTGAAAGTGATGCAGTCTGACTATGACCACAAGGTGACATGTAAATGGAGGCCACACGTTGGTTGGCTCCCACTATAGCTCTCGTTTTTGGGCCCTTTTTACCCAGATTCTTGCCAAAGTGTTGGTGCTTAGATTGGAAGGGAGCGCCTTCCGCAGGTGGTTGGGGAGGATCAGACAGGGTTTGTAAAAGGTAGACAGTTGTATTCGAATGTGCGGCGCTTGTTAAACGTGGGGGGGGGGAGCAGGAGGTGGTGGTGCTGGATGTGGAGAAGGTGTTTGATCGAGTGGAGTTATTTATTTGCGGTGACGGAGTAATTTGGGATTGGGCCTAAGGTTGTGGCATGGGTCAAATTGTTATATAAAGAACTGAAGACGAGTGGTCGTACGAATGAGGTGAACTCGGGATATTTTCAACTGCATAGGAGAACGAGACTGGTGTCCCATGTCCTCCCTTTTGTTTGCGCTGACAAGTCAGCTGTTAGGGGGAGAGGGGTAGGAATGGGGGAGGTTATGCTTAGAGTCATTTGTGCGTTGGATAGAATGGGGGGTGGCTTCTTCTGTTATTTTTGTTTTTTATTTTTCGAAGTTTTAAAAAAAAAATTCCTTCATCAGATTTACAAAGCCAAAGCTCAGAGTGTGGAAGGGGTAAACACCTAATCCAGCTCCTTGCCGGCTCCAAAAAACAATTCAAATTGAATCCAATTCATGCTCCCCACAAGAGAGACATACCAGATTCAGTCATTACACCTGACCTCACACTCATCTTGGCCAAAAGGCCGAGAAGCAATTTGTTTTGTTTTATGTATAAAATGTGAAAAAACAAATGAATTTTTTTTTTTAAATGACTGTGACCACACTTGTGGTTCCATATGTTGTATTTACATTTGACCAGTGATGTTGGTCCAGAAAAGGTGAAGTGATAAATGAAGGTTTTACATTGAACTTCTAGATTAGTGCTGTTGAGATAATTCATCCTCCTAAGCATTGGAGTCTGGCTTAAGTCTTGTGCTGGTGCAGTCATTGCCCAATCTAACAGCAGATTTGTAGAGGGCGGATATTCATTTGAAAAAATATTTCACTGTTCGGAGCATCAGCGATCTCTAAAAATTGCCAATTTAATGTAGAATTGTCATCACCAATTAACAACTCACCTAAGTATTCAAGGTCGAAGTTTTATAGTGGTACACCATACATAAGCATTTAAAATCTGATTTGCTGCCTTTTATTGTCCTAAATTTCTGGTTAATCTCAAATAATCTAATGCTTGGGTACTGTCATAATAACTTCCAACCTAATGTATTATCAGCTGATGTTACTCCAGTTGTCTCATTGTTAATGAAGTATAAGCGGCAAGCAGCAATGAAGCTTTTACTTTTTAGCCGTTCTTCAGTTGCATTAAGAAATGAAAAGACATATAACTTGGATATCTATTTTTTTTCTAAATAAATGGTCCTCGGGGGTTGACTTAAGGGGGAAATGCAGCGATCAGTTCAATTTAAGTAAGTCCAAGCAATTGCTAATGGGTATTGTGGTGTCCATACTGCTCACACGTGTACTATTATATTAGCTGCTGTTAGAAAATTGTGCTCTAATAGTCACTCACTTCCTGTCATAATGACCACAATGGTACTCTGAGGCTTCATTAGCAATTAAAGACATGATAGTTTTTATTGCATATATGGTATAGCTTTTGTCTCTGTTTAGCTATTCAACTAATTATAATGCACATAGATTTAATGCTTGCTTCTATTCATTTTTTTCACTTTTGAGGATTGTAATATGACAATGTATATCTTTTCTTGTCTTCCTTAACTGTGGACTTAATCCCATTCTGAATCGTTTATTCCATTCATTCCTCCAATAGAATGCATTTGTCGCATCTCTTTTGCTTGTTGTTCGACGTTCCCCGACAAAATGTGCTGCGAACAAAGTCTATCCCACTTGTTAACTATTTTAAGAATAAAGAACTAATTTTGAGAGGAGGCTTTTCTCTTCGTTTGAAATAATGGTGATTATTTGTCTATTTATTCTGCTTAATTGATATACTGCGAAGTGCAAATAAAGCAAATATTTAAGTGCTGGTTTATACGCTTATGAAATTTATGCTTCTCTACTAATGGCTTCTTCTTTCTTAGTGGGTACATATATTCAAGTGAGGATCAAGACTGCATGTAGCATCTGTGCGGAAAGCCAGCACACTAAATGTAAAAAACATTTAGAGGAGTCACGGAAGATCTGTGGGATATAATTTGTATTGTCTTGCTGGGATGACTTGATAAATCTCAGAGAAATCTGACAGTAAATTGTGGCCAGTGGCTTTAATGAAATATTATTGTTATTTCACGATCCTTTGTGTTTTGCGCACACCGTATGTTGAGTAAGTACGAATTTCGCTGAAAGAATATGAAGATATTATTTCTAAACTTTCAACTATACTGCAAGGATTTTATGGTAATTTTGCTGAAGCACTTGGAACCATTTTGCCTCCTACAGTGTTGGCTTTTAATTATTTGTAATGCACGTAGTGGGCATGAGCAAGAGGATACTGTTTCTACCCCACAGGCAGGTTGGCCTGAATTATATAGAGAGCACACTTTCTGAGGTCGTAATAAAAATTATATTAATTAAATTTAGAAAGCAACATCAGGATAATTGTGTAACTACAGAGATTGGAAATTAAACTTTTCAACAGGGTAAGTTGTGTACAATTGAAAATGAGTCCATTAATGTGTTTATAATTGGAGAAGTGTTGTGGAAATGGGCATGTGTTGGACACTGGATGAGTCAGTAGTTTGATTAGGAGAATCATTTCGGTATTTGCAAACAAATTTCAAAAATTATTGGAAAAACTTCTGAGGACCAGGAAAAATCATCTTTTAGAAAGGCAGGCACTGATTAATCAAAGACAGTCAGCATGGATCTGTTAAGGAAAGGTTGTGGCTGACTAACATTGAATTTTTTTGAGGCGATGACGAGGAGAGTCGATGTAGGTAGAGCAGTTGAAGTAGTCTATATAGATTTTAGCAAGACCTTTGATAAGTTTCCACATGACACACTGGTGACAAAAGTGAAAACCCATGGGACCCAAAGTGAACTGGATCTCAAACTTTTTTTAAAATTGGAATATTTATTCCATGAAATGAAAAATGGGAGACATAATTCCAATAGGCACAAATAAGTTTGTAGGACAATTATAATAATAATAATCGTTTATTGCCACAAGTAGGCTTCAATGAAGTTACTGTGAAAAGCCCTTAGTTGTCATATTCCCCGCCTGTTCGGGGAGGCTGGTACGGGAATTAAACTGCGCTGCTGGCCTTGCTCTGCATTACAAGCCAGCTGTTTAGCCCACTGTGCTAATTAGTTCTTCAAAGTACTAATTCAACTTTTACAGACAAAATGAACTAGGCATGAATAGGCCTGAAACAAATACAAACTCCGATCACTTCTTTCCATGCTTGAATTGGAAAACAAAAAAATAAATCCCATTTAGAGCTTGGTAAAGTAATAAAAACATGCCTAAACTCCTTGCTTTGATTGCAGTTCTGGCAGATGGGTTGCTTGTATCAGATAAGTTCATTCTAACTGGTGAAAATACAGAGGGGTGGATTCTCCGATTCTGAGACTAAATGCTGACACCAGCGTGGGAACGATAGTCTTTTACATACGACAAAATGGGCACTGATTCCCCGTCTGGTCGGGGGCTCTAGCTGCTGATATGTCCAGCAAATTGCTGGGTCCGTGGCCGCCCATGTGCAGGTGGTCCGGGGTTGGCGAGCCTGGCTAAGGGGTCCGTAGGCGGCCGGCGCCATGTTGCATGGCCGCCCAGGTGGCCTGCAGCGGCCATGCAACATGGCGCCGGCCGCCTACGGACCCCTTAGCCAGGCTCGCCAACCCCGGGCCACCCCCACCGGTGCCGCCAGCCCCTGCCAAAACCCCCCCTGCGGTCAGCTCTCCCCTGACTGTGGCGGCGCTGGCCTCACTCCACAGCCACCATGCTGAGTTCCAGACAAAAAAATAACATGAGACCCACGCCATCGGGGGGGAGGGCCTCTGATAACTTCCTGAGGCCGTCCATGCGCCGCACTCCTAGAGTATGCCGTTTTGGAGGGGGCGGAGCATCACAAATGCGGCACCGCGTCCAATTTTGGCGCCAACGTGGATTCTCCGGCTGATCGCCGAACGCGATTTTGAGGTCAGAACCTGGAGAATCTCGCCCAGAATCTCTTATACAAGATTGGTTTCAGGTTCATGTGGTAAGAATGTTGCCACAATGTGTTGTGGTGAACAGGTTCATCTCAATGCTCGCCCTCCCCAACCGTCTTGTACAGACCTTTTTTTACCAACAGAAGTGCAAGCTCAGACACCGTTTCACTTCTGATTTTCCGCACTCTGGCATGGAGAAATGTTTTTGAGGATTTTCTGCAAAACATAACATTTCTATTATTCCAAAGTCAAAGTTTCTGTAGAATTCAATAGCTGATTAATTGCTGATTTGAACGTGCCTATTCCTAGCATGCGGAACATCCCATGGTCATGATGCGCAATCGCTTTTGGTTTTGTGAATGCTCTCCCCTACCACACGCTGTCTCCACTGCAATGTCATTGAAATAAGCTTTTTGAAAAGTATCCTAAATTTTATCGTTTGACCCTATTTTTGCCTTGCAGCTCTCACTTCAGCTACTCCCAACGATGCATTTATGGTGATGGTCATTGGGAATCCCAATCATTTCAATTGATTGTTCCAGACATAGCCCTCAGAACTCTGCAAAACCTCCTTCCAGGCAACTGTTGTTGCTTGCTCAGCTTCACGGGAGGAAGCCAGCTGTAAACCAACTCCAAGGGTGGTCCAAAATCCACAGTGCCCCTGACCCCTCCCCCACCTTGAGGAGGGAGGGGAGTGGGAGGGGCGAGCTGCTTACTGGATCAAAAACTGACTGCGGCAGGAAGCATAGGGTACTGGTTAGTGAGTTTTGTTTGCCTGGAAGGCTGTTCAGTGGGGTTTTACGTGGTCTTGAATATATGGGCATGGCGAAGAGGTTTGCAGATGATACAAAAACTAGCAGTCCATAGAATCCCTACAGTGCAGAGTAGGCCATTCGGCCCATCGGGTCTGCACCGATCCTCCAAAACAGCACCCTACCCAGGCCCACTCCCCCGACCTATCCCCATAACCCCACCTAACCTGCACATCCTTGGAAACAAAAGGACAATTTAACACAGCCAACCCACCAACCTGCACGTCTTTAGACTGTGGGAGGAAACCCACGCAGTCACAGGGAGAACATGGGATTGGTCATGAAGAAGAAAGCTATAGTTTGCAGAAAGGTATCATTGGACTAGGCAGGTGGGTGGAACAAAGGCAAATGGAGTTTAAGCCGGAGAAGTGCTAGCTAGTGGATTTAGGGAAGGCTGACAAAGTAAGGAAATACACTAAGCATTAGGATGCTGAGAGGTTAGAGGAAGAGCAACCTTGGAGAGTAAGTCCACAGATCCCAGAAGATGGCTGGACAGGTACTTGAGGTATAAAATACAGGATCTTGATGGTATGGCTCAATCCTTCTGAAGGGCTATTTTGGTCACAGCTGAAGACTGAGCATAGTTCTGATCACTTTACTATATGAAGAATATGATTGCACAGGACAGGATACAGAGGAGATTTTTGAGGATGTTGCCTCGTCTGGAGAATTTTAGTTAAGAGGAAAGATTGGCTTGGTGAGGGTTGTTTTCTTTGCAACAGAGGAGGCTGAGGGGAGATCTAAGTGTAGACTCTGGATAAGGTGGATGGGAAGGATCCATGACTAGAGGGCATACATTTAAGTCAGGGGATTTATAAGGGACTCGAGGGGATTTTCTTTCATCCAGAAAGTGGTAGGGATTTGGAACTCTTCTGCGTAAAATGGTGGTAGAGGCAGAAACTTTCATAACATTTAAAAAGTACTTGGAGTGCCATAACCTGTGTGGAGTTTGCACGTCTGCATGGGTTTTCTCTGGTTTTCTCTGGTTTCCTCCCACAGTCAAATGATGTGCAGGTTGGGTGGATTGGCCATGCTGAACTGCCCCTTAGTGTCCAAAAGGTTAGGTAGGGTTACTGGATTACGGGGATAGGGTGGAGGCATGGCCTTAAGTAGGGTGCTCTTTCCAAGGGCCAGTCCAGACTCGATGGGTCGAATGGTCTCCTCCTTCTGCATTGTCGGGATTCTATGATTCTAACTTACAAGGCTACAAGGGCAGCGCAGTGGTTAGCACTGCTGCCTCATGGTGCCGAGGACTCGAGTTCGATCCCGGCCCCGGGTCACGTTAAATTGCCCCTTAATTTGGGGGGGAAAAATGAATTGGGCACTTTTAAGTTCATTTTTCAAACAACGACCTCCAAGGCTACAGACCAAGAGCTGGAAATGGAATACGGGTGGATGACTACTTGTCAGTTGGCCAGACGCAATCGGCCGAATGGTCGTCTCCTCTGCACATGCGCAATGAGCTGATAAAGATAAAATGAATAAGCTTTGTGTATGTATGTTCCACTGATGTAACCTCTGATAATGAATGTTCCATATGTACACTTACCAAATGATATGGGCTTACAGTCTTGTACAAGGCAGTTTTCAGTGCCAGCATCAAGCATTTCCAAGTCAGAAAAAATTCCTTTGTTCTCTGCCAACATCAGTAATGTGCACAACCCTAAATGCAGCTCCCTGCTACAGTCGTGTATTATTGGGCCAGAACTTCGAGGACTGGCAATCACAGTCGGATTGCCACTCCATTCCTGTTGACTTGTATTGAAGTGCCGCTGCTCCTTTCTTGCCCAACCTTTCTACTCGGGCTGGGTGAGAAAAGTGCAGTGTAGCAGGTTCCCAAGGCTTTCAGTTGAATGCAGCTCCATAAGGCTGGTAAGTTGCTTTTGGGATTTATTTTATGCTGCGATTCTGCCCCCCTCCCACCACAATCCTTGTGTGGGGGCCTAACCAGATAAGTTTGAGCTGAGAGTCTGTTTTATGAAGGGTGAAAACAACAGCCAGTAGAGTTCAGTAATGGGGTTTGTGATTTCTGTTCGTCTCTGGAAGGCTTTGGAAACATAATTATTGAAGTAGGTTTCTGTGTCACCAGAGCCATCGACTCAGCCTTATTTGTATATTAACTACTGGACGTAATGGCATGTTAAGTGGTTAGTCTCTGTGTACATGTTGGCTGTATGATGACGTTTTTAAAATTTGTTCAGTCACGGGATGTGAGCGGCTCTCTAGATTGTTCACGAGAAGGTGGTGGTAAGCTCCCTCCTTGAACCCCTGCAGTCCCATTTGGTGTCGGTACAACCACAGTGCTGTTAGTGAGGGAGTTCCAGGATTTTGACCCAGTGAAGTGAAGGAACAGCGATTTATTTCCTATTCAGGATGGTGTGTGGCGTGGAGGGATGTGTGAAAGTGGTGTTATTCCCTGGATCTGCTGCCCGTGTCCTTACAGGTGGTTGCCATCATAAGTTTGGAAGATGTTTTGTAGGTCTAATTCAGCCAGAGTTGCAGATGATTCATGAAACACCCAATTCCCTTTATTTAACAGTCTATACTTGGTAATATTCAGTTATTGCAGAAAGGACAAAGCCAGGGCAGCACGGCAATGCAGTGGTTAGCCCTGCTGCCTCATAGCGCCGAGGTCCCAGGTTCGATCCCGGCTCTGGGTCACTGTCCGTGTGGAGTTTGCACATTCTCCCCGTGTTAGAACATAGAACACTACAGCGCAGTACGGGCCCTTCGGCCCTCGATGTTGCGCTGACCTGTGAAACCATCTGAAGCCTATCTGACCTACACTATTCCATTTTCATCCATATGTCTATCCAGTGACCACTTAAATGCCCTTAAAGTTGGCGAGTCTACTACTATTGCAGGCAGGGCGTTCCACACCCCTACTACTCTCTGAGTAAAGAAACTGCCTCTGACATCTGTCCTATATCTATCACCCCTCAATTTAAAGCTATGTCCCCTCGTGTTGGTCATCACCATCCGAGGAAAAAGACTCTCACTGTCCACCCTATCTAACCCTCTGACTATCTTATATGTCTCTATTAAGTCACCTCTCAGCCTTCTCCTCTCTAACGAAAACAACTTCAATTCCCTGAGCCTTTCCTCGTAAGACCTTCCCTCCATACCAGGCAACATCCTAGTAAATCTCCTCTGAACCCTTTCCAAAGCTTCCACATCCTTCCTATAATGTGGTGACCAGAACTGCACGCAGTACTCCAGGTGCGGCCGCACCAGAGTTATGTACAGCTGCAGCATGACCTTGTGGTTCCGAAACTCAATCCCTCTGCTTATAAAGGCTAGCACACCATATGCCTTCTTAACAGCCCTATTAACCTGGGTGGCAACTTTCAGGGATTTATGTACCTGGATGCCAAGATCTCTCTGTTCATCTACACTACCAAGAACACTACACTACACTACCACCACCCTCTGTCTTCTTTCAGCTAGCCAATTACTGATCCAAACCGCTAAATCACCTTCAATTCCATACTTCCTTATTTTCTGCAATAGCCTACCGTGGGGAACCTTATCAAACGCCTTACTGAAATCCATATACACCACATCAACAGCTTTACCCTGATCCACCTGTTTGGTCACCTTCTCAAAAAACTCAATAAGGTTTGTGAGACATGACCTACCATTCACAAAACCGTGTTGAGTATCGCTAATCAACTTGTTCTTTTCAAGATGATTATAAACCCTATCTCTTATAACCTTTTCCAACATTTTACCCACAACCGAAGTAAGGCTCACAATAGAACATAGAACATGTTTCCGTGGGTTTTACCCCCACAGCCCAGAGATGTGCAGGGTAGGTGGATTGGCCATGCGAAATTGACCCTTAATTGGAAAAAATGAATTGGGTACTCTAAATTTATTTATTTTTTAAAAAAGAAAGGACAAAGCCAAATTGATTAGATAAAATAGTGTGATTGCGGCATGTGTGGTACTTCCAAAGCTCATTCAGTATATTTATTGTTGACCACTGTGCGATCATAATGGTATAAAGTCATGATCGGTGTTTTCATAAGCATAGCCTTTCAATTGCTATGGATCTGGAGTCACATGTAGGCCAGATCAGGTGAGGACGACAGATTTCCAATTTAGTAATGTCTTGGATTCTTTAAAAGTGTAACATGAATGTTTCAAGCATTTGTCAGATGTCAACCTCCTTGTGGAACGAATAGTATTCCTATTACATTTTTACCAATTTACGGTAATCAGCCGAGCTCGTAACTTGGCTCGCATGCTCTTGCTAGAAGTGACCTGCAGTCATATGCAAGGACCGATTCTCTGTAAACAAGACAAGAATGTAATATCTCTGAGTAGGTAATTCAGCCCCTCAGCCTGCTCCGCCATTCAGTACAATCATAGCTGATCTCATCTCTGCCTCATTTTCCATCTTCCTGCCTGTTCTCCTTCAATCCATTAACATCTGGTTGGGAAATTGTTAGAACCCATTATTAAGGAAGCAATAACAGGAGGTAATGGCCTAGTGGTATTGTCGCTGGACTAGCAATCCAGAGACCCAGAGTCGTGCTCTAGGGACCTGGGTTCGAATCCCGCCATGACAGATGATGAAATTTGAATAATTTTTGAAAATAAAGCTAGAATTAAAAGTCTAAAGATGACGATGAGACCATTTTCGATTGTCATAAAAATCTATCCGAGACGGGTGAGAATTCCTCACCTTAGGGGGCCAGTTGACGCTGGAGTTGTTGGCGCCGGTTTTCCCGCCTGCATGGGGATTTAGTCCCCGGAAGGGAGAATCCCAGCCAATGTGTTTTCAGCTTGGGGAAGTGATGCCATTGCTAGGTGGAGCTAAGGTATTCAGTAATTGTGAGAAAGCTTTGGAGTTGAATACTGATCTGGCTAACACTGAGTCCACAAATAAGATATTTTTTCTCACCGTAGAATAGTTAAAAAGATTAATAGTACTTAAAGCAGTGCAGACTTGTCTGAGGACAAACGGGAAGCTGAAACAAGCTTGTTGAAATTAGCTTTTTGAAGATAACCAGGCAGAGTCTGCAGTGGTTTTAACAGGAGCCAAATCTGTTCTGGAAAGCAAATAATACTGTGGCATTGGAATGTGGGATGGACTGAAAGCTGTATATTTTTTCTTTTTTGTTGTTTAATTAGGAATAGAGATCGTAATTATGGGTACTGTATTACTGTATTTAGTATTGTTTAGGGGGTAATTGTATCCTTTAATAGTTATTTTTCGGGTGTGAGGTTAAAGATTTTAGTACTGTGTTAACTTCTGTTTTAAAATACCACGTCCTTATTTCTTCATGCAACCATTTCTGGAGCGAAGTAGCCTATCTGCACAATCTTAACAATTAAAATAATAAATTAGGGTTTTGGTCCAGTATCCTAGCCACTGTTGCGATCTGTTTGGCGTTGTACCAAAAGTATTTTTAGAAGCAAATTTGAGATTATTGAAAATAAATAGTACAACATAGGACAGAATTCTCCGTCCATTCACGGAGCGGGATTCTCTGTTCCCGCTGCAGTGAATGGGAGATTTGCCTGAGCACCAAATTCTCTATCCTCGCTGGCAGCGGTAGCAAGGCAGTCTGACGATGGAAAATCCCAGCCATAGTTTCTGACTGTGAGCCTAATGTATTCATACAAGTGTTTATATCGTATTACTTTTTAAAATAAATTTAATAATAATAATAGTCGCTTATTGTCACAAGTAGGCTTCAATGAAGTTACTGTGAAAAGCCCCTAGTCGCCACATTCCGGCACCTGTTCAGGAAAGCCGGTACGGGTATTGAACCTGCGCTGTTGGCATTGTTCTGCATTGCAAGCCAGCTGTTTAGCCCACTGTGCTAAACCAGCTCCTGAAGTACGCAATTCATTTTTTCCAATTAAGGGGCAATTTAGCATGGCCAATCCACCTACCCTGCACATCTTTTGGGTTGTGGGGGCAAAAACCACGCAGACACTGGGAGAATGTGCAGACTCCACACGGACAGTGTCCCAGAGCCGGGATCGAACCTGGGACAACACGGACATTTTGTACTATTTTAAGCAATTTCATTTCCCTTCCCTACATTGTTTGTTTCTCCACAGCTGGCAGGAGGGCGAAGTAGAATCTGCTCTTCCGCCCCTGACTGGTACTGTTGATGGCCTGATGTCAGAAGGCGCAAAAAAAATGGTAAAAGTAGATCTTTGGGAGGGTCAACTGCCTCTTATTTTAAAAAAAATATTTCTTATTCTCCTTTTTCACATTTTCACCCAAATTTACACCCAACAATAATCAGTAACAAATGTAATGTCAATCCCCATATCAATAAAACTAACCCTTCCTCCCACCAAACCCACAAACATTAGCCCGCATGCTAACATTAACAAAAAGAAATCCGGAATCACCCATAGTCACCACTAACACATACAGTCCTTCTCCCAACCCTCCCAGCCCCCAGCCGCCCTAATGTTCGATGTGATCCAATTCTCGAAAGTGCATAATGAATAAACCCCATGAATTGTACCTCTCCATCCTTCCCCTCAGTTCAAATTTGACCTTTTCAAGCGTCAAGAATTCCAGCAGGTCCCCCTGCCATGCCAGGGCACAGGGTGGAGAGGTTGATCTCCACCCTAACAGGATCCGCCTTTGGGCGCTCAACGAGGCGAAGGCTACAACATCTGCCTCCGTGCCTGTTTCCAACCCCGGCTAGTCCGACACCCCAAATATGTCCATCCGAGGGCCTTGGTCCAGTTTCGCGTGCACCACTTTAAAGATTACCTCCCAGTAATCCTCCAGCTTTGGATAGGACCAAAACATATGAACGTGGTTTGCAGGCCCCCTCCACTGCAACGTTCAAACACATCTTCTACCCTCTCAAAGAGCCGGCTCATCCTCCCCCTTGTAATGTGCGCTCTATACACCACCTTCAGCTGTATCAGCCCCAACCTCGCACACGAGGTGGAGGCGTTCACCCTCTGGAGCACCTCACACAAGAACCACTCCTCCATACCCTTTCCCAACCCTTCCTCTCACTTTGCCTTGATCCCTTCTAGCGGCGCCTTCTCCTCCTCCAAAATAGCCCCGTAAACCACCGATACTACCCCCTTCTCCAGTCCCCCTGTCGTCAGCACCTCCTCCAGCAATGTGGAAGCTGGCTCTACTGGGAAGCTCTGTATCTCCTTTCTGGCAAAGTCTCGAACCTGCATGTATCTAAATATTTCCCCCTGCTCCAGCCCATACTTCGCTCCCAGCTCCTTCAATCCTGCAAAACGACCCCAAGAAACAAATCTTTTAGTGTCCTAATTCCTTTCTCCTCCCATCTCCGAAAATTTCCATCCCACTTCCCTGGCTCAAATCTATGGTTCCCCTGAATCGGCATTTCCCATGACTCTGCCCCCAACCTGAAGTGTTGGCGAAACTGCCTCCAAATTCTCAATGAAGCAATTATTACCGGACTCCCTGAGTATTTCCCCCGGGCTATCGGGAGCGGCGCTGTTGCTAGTGCTTTCAATCCCGACCCCCTGCCCAAACTCGCCTCCATTCTGACCCATTGGGAGTCAATCCCTCTGACCCAGCTCCGTACCTTCTCCACATTCGCCACCCAGTAATAATACATCGGGTTCGGAAGACCCAAACCCCCTGCCTGCCTTCCTCTTTGTATTATCACCTTTTTAATTCTGGCACTCCCCTGCCTCTTGTGCTGTCTGAAACAAGAATACTTCATGGGATATGGTGGGAATGAACTTATGTCCTGCCATATCAAGGCAACAAGGAAGCAAAAGCCAACGCATCCACCACCACGCCTGTCCACAATTCTGGCTGGTCTGACACTCCGAATATTGCAATTAACGGGCAGGACTCCACATCCACATTTAAAATTGTCGATAAAAGGTCTTCAAAAAGCCACCAACTTGGGGTATGACCAGAACATGTTCTCATAGTTCGCAGGCCCTTTTGAGCACCGCTGGGCTTTACAGTGATGTTTGACTGGTGCCGGTTTTAAATTTAGGGAGGCTGTATAACATGGAAGATATTTCTTTGCATCGTACATCTAGAGTAGCTGAGTTTATGACTCTTGACAGATGAATCATTGCATTTCCAGGAAGGTGGACATGAGTCATCGGAGTGCCATGATGCCGCAGTATGGGTGATCTCCTTGTTTAGGTGGCCACTGAGATGGTCTGACCAGTGGAGTCATTAGTATTGCAAATTATTAGCTATGTCACTGATGTTGGACTGCATTAAAAAAGTTATTTTCAATTGTGGTAGGTCAGAATGATTCAATGATTAATTTTTATGATCTCATTCGAAGCTTGCAAGTGACTTTGAATTTCTGAAATAGATAATTGTGTTCAAACCTTTATAAAAGCAGGAACTATGTCCTAGTAAGTACAGTTATATGTGTTCCGATAGAATTGGTCCAGCCTTTCTGATAGAGGCACTTCTGGCTCCCACAGCCAGAACTGTTAAAATTGCTGTCTGCATGAACCTCCAGGTCCAGCTACCTTGTTCAATGGTTGTGACAGGTCTGCCTATGTTAATAGAGGCGAAAGGAATATCATCAACCTCTCTGATTGTGGCTGGGAGAGCTACAGCTGCTCAGCCAGTGAATATTGATACTCTGGTAATCCGCTTGCAGCTCTGTCATCACCAATAATTTGTATTGATTGGTGAACACCGTCTCTATTAGCTGCCAAATTCAGAGGTGGCAAAATGCAGGTGTATATTGTCTTGACTATTTACCATATATAACTCATGTAAAAGCTGATCTCATAGAAGTTGACCCCCCACCCCATGATTTATGGCCTAATCAACCACAATTTTTCATAAACCTGCTACATAAGTCAACCCTAGTTTTTCAGGATCAAACCCCCAAATTATTTCTGAAGTTGTTAATTCGATTTCATGGTAAATTTATAAGTACTATGAAAATAAATACTGAGTGAAAGCTTAAAATATTTCCAAATTTCAGTTTTGTTTTTATTTACTCAAATTATTAAGGTGATCATGAATGATAATATGAATTAGCGTTGGTGCTCATTTATTACTTTATTCATCGCAACAGCCATTTTGGAACAAATCACGTACACCTGTTAAAGTGTCAAAGCACTATTAGCCCAAAAGGTTTGTCTCAAAAGTTCAATTGTTACACAATCCTATATACCTGTCACTCGTTTAATAACTTTCAGTAACTAGAATTTCTGCAGTTTAACTAATGTCAAATTTAATCCTGTTCATTTGGTTTTCCTATTGATGATGAGGTGTGTATCCTGTTGGTGAAGCGCATTCACATTGAGGGATATGTTGTTCTGGCATATTCTTGTGTTTTCGTTTTGAGAAACAAATTGCAGCTTCTCACCAAATAATAATGTGGCCAGTATATCTCACTGTTTTAATTTTTATTTTATATTCCAGCCTTAAAATTATAAAGCCAATGAGCAGAGTGGACAGGGCAAACGTTCAATCCATCTCACTGCTTGCTCCAAAAACCAATTCAAATTGAAGCCAATTCATGGTCTCCACAGGAGAGACCTACAACATCCAAGCTAACAAGAAAAGGCATTGCACCTCATCTTGGGCTTGATCTGACGCTTGATTTTGGCCAAAAGGCCGAGATATATATCTCGCTGTAAAGCACGGTTGAGTACTAGAAAGTGGGAGAAGTAGAATTTTGCAGCATTGACACTCCTAGTAGGTAATTATTCGCAATTGTGTGCGCAAGGCAGGGAATATAAAAAAGAAAACCTACCACTTGAAGTCCAGTTTGGTTAAGTTGTTGTGTCGGCAATTGAGAACCACTTCAGCACGGTAACACAAGTGGATAGCACTGTGGCTTCACAGCGCCATTGTCCCAGGTTCGATTCCCCGCTGGGTCACTGTCTGTGCGGAGTCTGCACGTTCTCCCCTTGTCTGCGTGGGTTTCCTCCGGGTGCTCTGGTTTCCTCCTACAGTCCAAAGACGTGCAGGTTAGGTGGATTGGCCATGATAAATTGCCCTTAGTGACCAAAAAGGTTGGGAGGGGTTATTGGGTTACGGGGATAGGGTGGAAGTAAGGACTCAAGTGGGTCGGTGCAGACCCGATGGGCCGAATGGCCTCCTGCACTGTATGTTCTATGTAATCTATCAGTTTAGATTTATTGAATTTGGTGCACTGATCTTGAGCTTGTTTTATAACAAAAAATTGTTCTTTAGAAATTATGATGAAATGTAAGTGGATAGTATCTAAATATGTATCAATTCTGTCCTTTGAGCAAAAGTATATGTTAGGTTTATGCCCAGTGCTGGAGCTTTTTAAAAAGAACTGTGTGACCTTGTATTTTGCTTTGCACCTTTCATTCAAAGTCCTTCAGAGTATGGCTAATGTTTTTCTTTGTACTCCCCATCAGACAAGTTAAATGGAACTTGTATATGGTAAAAAGTCCAGCTCAGGATTGAAGGTGGGCTTGGAGAGAGAAGAGACAGCAGTGTGAATGGGTAAAGCAAGGTTCGGAGAAAGTGCTGTTCCATGTTAAATTTTTCTGGACACTGGCCTTTGCTAACGATGTCCCTTCCTATTTCAAGCATGTGTCTAACAGAGCGCTCTCAGAGATAAAAGATTAAGGAACTTGATACCTAGAAAATTATAGAATGTCATTGGAATCGTTTCATATATTTTTACAACTTTAATTGGATAGGTGGAACTGTCTGATGTAAAATTTCCCTTTGAACCAGTGAGAGAATGAGTCAATGACAGAACAAAATGACCATCTTTCCATTTCTGCCCTCTCCCATCTTTGATGAAAGTTAGTGATAGGTTTATGAAGACTTATTGTAACCATATGTAACTTGGTCTGTACCAGTTATCAAACTTGCATTATTTCTGCATTTTGAAGATTTTGCTATTCTGTTGAGTATTAAACCACGTCGCCTGAAAGTTAGTTCTTTTAAAAAATCACCAACACTGGGCATAAACCCAACCTACACCATAAACACCAGACAAGTTAAATCTGGCGTAATTAACCAAATGTATACATGAGTTTCAAAAACAACAAATCTGGATTTCAAGCAATAATATGTTGTTCTCAGTGGTTCATGCCACCACGCGAATGCTGTACATTATGCATAGTAAACAAAAATTCAGTTCATAAATCAAAGTATTACAGTTGAAAAAGGACAAATTTAATTTTGTTTAACTCTGGAAGCTGTGAAATATTTTAACTTCTTTTTAACTTTAAAAGTGCCGAGTATCTAAATCATTTTCTTTTTAGCAATAGAAAATAAGCAAACACCTGAGATTCTAATAAGAGTACAAAATCTACGCTCAAGGTACAAAACCTACATCACTCAATCCAGCAGGCAACAGATAACAAACAACACATCCCGGAGAGAAAAGGACTCCCAGGAGATGTTCAGGCACAAAGAATGATTTAGATATATCAAGATATGGTTTCTCAATCCCTGTCAAAACCTTTTGGCAGTTCCCAGCATTTTCTTACTAATGTTTGAAGCTGCCTTGATCAGAATGGGCTTCTCACCTGATTTCCAATTGCATATATTCTGCATTTTATGACTGCATACCTGGCTATATCATTTCCTTTGAGCAGTGAAATTATGATGCTTTTGAATGCTGCATTTAATACAATTTACAAATGAGAGATTGATTAGTGGTGCAAGTTAGCTCAAAAAGTTATACCAGCCCCCCAAGGCACCTAGAATAATAGACAGTCCATGCCCTACTTCCTTTGAAATAATTTGAACTGATTAATCTAAAGGAATTATTTCACAAATTCCAGTACTTTATACTTTGAGCTTGATTTTCCAAGATATCTTCTGAACAGAATTGCTGTTAGTTCAAACTTTATCTAATCCATATTTCCTAGTTTTGCCAATACCTCTCCCTTTATCTGATCATTTGTTTTATTCTCTGTGAAATCTCGGAAGCCCCGAGGTAACAGTTGGTATTGGATTCCAGGAGTCCTGCTACCATAACTGAGTAACTCTTCCACCAGAAATGTGACATTTTGCCAACTAACCTGGACGAATGTCCCTGTGATAGGCTCAAGTTTCAGAGCCACTCCCTGGAGATGCTGAAAATCTAGGGTAAAGTGATGACGATTTCTGGTTCATTACTTATAACTAAATCAAGAATCACCTTCCTTATTGGCTTGCTGACCCTGCTGCTTTGGGAAATTATCTTTACTGTGTATTCAATAAATGTATTCTCTTTCCTAGAAGTCTATTGTATCTCTCCGTCTAGCTGTAGGTTAAAATTTCCCATGTATTAGAGTCCCAGGTTTTCTTGTCTTTTAGGATCCTACAACACCTCAAGTCTAATATGTAGCCTTTTATTTTAGATGACGACTTGCACAGTCATGTGTTTGGGTATTTAGCTTTTTTCTATTTCAAAAAGAACACAGCCACTTGTTCTTGGTGTTCTAGTGAATCTTTACTGTATCCTCTTAACTTGACATTCTTTCCATCTAAATCCTTAGATTTTCTGGTTCCCATTCCTGAGCATTTTTCTTAAGATACTGGATGTTTAACATCCTTCCCCCAAATGCACCACTTCATACTTCTCTCCGTCAAACTACATCTGCCACCAAAGTTTGATATGACTCATCTAATACCCATGTTCAATTCTGTGGTCTAAAAACAACTGTGCTTTCAGCAGGGTCCCTGGGGCAACACCAAAACCATCTGCTTATCCTGATTCTTTGCTTTCTGTCCATTAGTCACCTCTCTTCATATTACCATATTCCCTTTAATACTTGCATACATTTTTGTAGCCAGCTCTTGAGTGATACGTTTCCATGTGTTTTCTGAAATCCACGGCATTTTCCTCACTCTTAGCTGGTCGAGCAAGACATGCCCTGTACAAATTCTTGCTGACTGCCCTGGTTTACCAATGCCCCCAAGTGCCCACACGTTTCATATAGAACATAGAACATAGAACGATACAGCGCAGTACAGGCCCTTCGGCCCTCGATGTTGCACCGACATGGAAAAAAAAACTAAAGGCCATCTAACCTACACTATGCCCTTATCATCCATATGCTTGTCCAATAAATTTTTAAATGCCCTCAATGTTGGCGAGTTCACTACTGTTGCAGGTAGGGCATTCCACGGCCTCACCACTCTTTGCGTAAAAAACCCACCTCTGACCTCTGTCCTATATCTATTACCCCTCAATTTAAGGCTATGTCCCCTCGTGCTAGCCACCTCCATCCGCGGGAGAAGGCTCTCGCTGTCCACCCTATCTAACCCTCTGATCATTTTGTATGCCTCTATTAAGTCACCTCTTAACCTTCTTCTCTCTAACGAAAACAACCTCAAGTCCATCAGCCTTTCCTCATAAGATTTTCCCTCCATACCAGGCAACATCCTGGTAAATCTCCTCTGCACCCGTTCCAAAGCTTCCACGTCCTTCCTATAATGAGGCGACCAGAACTGTACGCAATACTCCAAATGCGGCCGTACCAGAGTTTGGTACAGCTGCATCATGACCTCATGGCTCCGGAACTCAATCCCTCTACCAATAAAGGCCAACACACCATAGGCCTTCTTCACAACCCTATCAACCTGGGTGGCAACTTTCAGGGATCTATGTACATGGACACCGAGATCCCTCTGCTCATCCACACTACCAAGAATTTTACCATTAGCCAAATATTCCGCATTCCTGTTATTCTTTCCAAAGTGAATCACCTCACACTTCTCCACATTAAACTCCATTTGCCACCTCTCAGCCCAGCTCTGCAGCTTATCTATGTCCCTCTGTAACCTGCAACATCCTTCCGCACTGTCTACAACTCCACCGACTTTAGTGTCGTCTGCAAATTTACTCACCCATCCTTCTGCGCCCTCCTCTAGGTCATTTATAAAAATGACAAACAGCAACGGCCCCAGAACAGATCCTTGTGGTACGCCACTCGTAACTGCACTCCATTCTGAACATTTCCCATCAACTACCACTCTCTGTCTTCTTTCAACTAGCCAATTTCTGATCCACATCTCTAAATCACCCTCAATCCCCAGCCTCCGTATTTTCTGCAATAGCCGACCGTGGGGAACCTTATCAAACGCTTTACTGAAATCCATATACACCACATCAACTGCTCTACCCTCGTCTACCTGTTCAGTCACCTTCTCAAAGAACTCGATAAGGTTTGTGAGGCATGACCTACCCTTCACAAAACCATGCTGACTATCCCTAATCATATTATTCCTATCTAGATGATTATAAATCGTATCTTTTATAATCCTCTCCAAGACTTTACCCACCACAGACGTTAGGCTCACCGGCCTATAGTTACCGGGGTTATCTCTACTCCCCTTCTTGAACAAAGGGACCACATTTGCTATCCTCCAGTCCTCTGGCACTATTCCTGTAGCCAATGATGACCTAAAAATCAAAGCCAAAGGCTCAGCAATCTCTTCCCTGGCTTCCCAGAGAATCCTAGGATAAATCCCATCCGGCCCCGGGGACTTATCTATTTTCACCTTGTCCAGAATTGCCAACACTTCTTCCCTACGCACCTCAATGCCATCTATTCTAATAGCCTGGGTCTCAGCATTCTCCTCCACAATATTATCTTTTTCTTGAGTGAATACTGACGAAAAGTATTCATTTAGTATCTCGCTTATCTCCTCAGCCTCCACACACAACTTCCCACCACTGTCCTTGACTGGCCCTACTCTTATATAGTGGACTTTCAAAGTTTGCCCATTCATGATCAAAAGAAAATATTTAGGCTACTTGTACCCAGTGATACACTTTAGGACGATAACTGTTTCATCAACAAAATAAATTATTGCTTACAAAAAAATGAAGATCAGCTTCTACCTTCATACATATGGGACCAAAATTAAAATCCTATCAGGTAGTATTCTAGGCTAGGAACATCGTCTGTTTAGATAGAAGATAATGCCCCTGAAGAGTGAATAACTTTTCTGCCATTTCATCCAAGGTTGTTTTGGAATGCAGCCTGGCTCTGTCTCTCATCTACTTGATGATTTCCTCCTCCTGCAGAAGTATTTAGTTTGATAATTGGGGTGTGGCACTTGAGTTGAGTACAATTTATTAGAAGCCCTGACTTGATTATTTATTAATGGACTTCTGCATTATGAAAATCTGCAGTTCTAATGGATGAATGGAGGCTAGTTCCATAACTGCAGAGTCAGCAACCTGTCAAGTTACTGGTCTCAGTATATCTCTCGCTCTAGATCAGTGGTTCCCAACTTTTGTATGTCGTGGCATACCCCTATACTATAAAAAGATTTTGAGGCACACCTCCTATTTTCTCTGCCTTTTTCCCTTACTAAGAACTTTAGTTTTTAATTCCTCCCTGTTCTCTCCTGTTTTGTTTACCTCCTTCTGTCTCTCTTGCTTCTCCCAGGGTTTTTGTGCGCTTTTTGAATTTTCGCTTTTTGTACAGGCACATGGGATCTTTGTCTTCAGCTCCATGTCCCATTGGTCATGCGCATAGGCCTGACCAACATAAAAAAAATCTGAGCTATGCATGTGTGGCTTTTTCCCAGCTGGAGCACATGTGGGAGGCCCAAGATTTGTCTTGGAGATGCCAACCACAGAGCTGAAGACTAAGTTTAATTACATGATTTTTGAATAATTTTGAATCTCTTTTTGCAGCACACTTGAGGGGTCTTCACAGAACATGTGGCACTCTAGTTGGGAACCACTGTTCTAGATAAGAGTTCAAGGATATTGTTGAGATCACAAAATGGCTGGTCCACCTTCATATTCTATACTCATCCTTTAAAAATAATAAATTTAGAATACCCAATTCAATTTTTCTAATTAAGGGGCAATTTTGCATGGCCAATCCACCTACCCTGCACATCTTTGGGTTGTGGGGGCGAAACCCACGTAAACACGGTGAGACTGTGCAAACTCCACACAGACAGTGACCCAGAGCCGGGATCGAACCTGGGACCTCGTCACAGTGAGGCAGCAATGCTAACCACTGTGCCACCATGCTGCCCTAATCCTTATTTTTAATATGTATTTAGAGTACCCAATTAATTTTTTCCAATTACGGGGCAATTTAGCATGGCCAATCCACCTATCCTGCATATCTTTGAGTTGTGGGGGCGAAACCCACGCAAACACGGGGAGAATATGCAAACTCCACACGGACAGTGACCCCAGAGCCAGGATCGAACCTGGGACCTCAGCGCTGTGATGAAGCAGTGTTAACCACTGCGCCACCATGCTGCTCCCTATACTCATCCTTTGAAGCACTATTTCTCTAATCCACTTGTTTGGCAGAGTTGGGCCTTATTTGCACCTGAATACAACTTGACTATCTTCCATAGACATGACGGCAAGGTCACTTTAGAAGCGCGCAAGCCATAACGAGCAGCTTAAAAAAAAAAGTCTGCATTGTTACTGGAAAAGCAAGATCAACGATCAATATTCAGTTGTGAGGTTGATGAGAGCTCAAAGAATCTCCACAGAACTAATACTAATTTACCCAGAGTATAATCTGAATTTATGCTCCAAGTCTTGCATGAGTCAGTAACATACTGACTGGAAATAATTTGTGCATTTTCATAAATTAAAGACTGCTGGTTGTGTAGATGGCAACGCAGTCTGCTTTCTTTCTCCAAATAGCTTATCAGTGAACATTTCAGTGAAATAGGCAGTCGGTGCCTGGATTCAAAATAATGTGCATATATAAGGCCACGGTGACCACTGTAACATTTCAGATAAAGCAATTGCTTTACGGAATCTGCATGACTAGGAACGAACCAATAATACGAGATGCATGTGCCTTTAACCCCAGAAGATACCAGTGATACTACAGCATGACATGATTTTGTAGCATGGAAGTTTTTACTTTGCAAGTCATTTGTAGGCTGAAACATACTTTTCAGTTCAAATGAACAATGGAAATGAGAGGAGAGAGCTGGGTACTTATTGCATTGTGCGAATTAAAAATGAAATTAAAACACAACTATGTGAACCAGTATTAAATTTGTAAATTAATTTTTGATAAAGAGTGGAAATGGTGACCTTCGCTTGGGTTCTTTTGTACTTATGATAAGGAACATTAGCACGGAAATGAACCATTTTCCATTCCTGTCAGCATAGAAGTGAGGTCAAGTACAACGCAGGTAGATGCAATGAGGTTTCATGTATCCTGCCTCAATCTCAAACAAAAAGCACGCCGTGCTGGTTTTACACAGCTCTTCAAGGTTTGAGCATTGACTTTGGTGACCTCAGATTTTAGCTGTATTCTAAATTTGTAACCTGTTTGAATTGAATCGGATATATGAAATACAGGTCATTGGACCCAGCCCGTCTAGGCCAGTGTTTAGGCCAGGCCAAAAGCTTTACATGAGCCTCCTCCGGTCCCTTATCTAAATCATCCTCATTACCATCTATCCTCTTCTCCCTCATAGCTTGCCCATAAGCGCATCTATACTGCTGGCTCCAACCACCTTTTGTGCAGGTGAGTTCTTTCCTCATTTCATCAGTAGCTCCCAGGTTTTCTATTCCTCAACCCCACCCAATTCACTTTCTATTATTTGTCTCTGGCAATAAAATTTGAATCTGTACCGTTTATTTAATGAAGAAAAACATTGCCAAGTATTTTAAGTGTAAGAAGGAAAACAGACGTTGAGCCAAAGGACGAAAGAGTAAAAGTGACCAAAAGTTTGGCCGTCAGACTGGATCTTGAAAGAAGGGGGTAGTCTTGGAGAGAACTTCAATGTGGCTTCCAGGCCACTGAAAGCAGGGCCTCTCGCGATGGAGCAAAGGAGACGAAAGAGTCACAGGAAGGACAAGGTTCAGGTGGTAGTGTAGGAGGTGGAGAGTGATGAGGTCATGAACAGATTGAAACACAATTAGCATTTTAAATTTGAGTCTCTGAGCTGAAGAAGATTAGCAAGGGTAGGGGTGAAAGATGGGTAGAGTTTGGTGTTTGGCGCAGAATAGAACTGATACAGTTCTGGTATGTTGGAAGTTTACAGTAATTGGTGATTGTGAAGCCCACCATGAAAACATTAAAGTTATCAATCCATAAGATGTAAGCCGATGGCGTTATGTAGGGGGACGACGTGCACGAGGTAGCTCCCGCTAGGATACTTTTCGCCCAGTTTCTGGGGTATTTTTGTTTAAAAACCCACTTGTTTAATGGAATAATGGAGGAAATGCCCAGGAAGAAAAAAGCCTGAAAACAGAAATTGGTTGACTAAATCAGAGGCTTCTTGGGGCTCGTCGGTGCAGAAAATGGCGGAGGCAGCTTCTGCGACTCTGACCACTCCGCTAATGGTCGAGATGCTTACTGGCACAATGGCAGTGGAATTTGACAAGCAATGGTGGGTAGTGTTGGGGGACCTCCGCAAGACGATTGAAGAGGCCAATAAAATACTGAAGACCAATGAAAGAATGAAAAGAAAGAAAATCGCTTATTGTCATGAGTAGGCTTCAAATGAAGTTACTGTGAAAAGCCCCTAGTCGCCACATTCCGGCACCTGTTCGGGGAGGCTGGTAAGGGAATTGAACCCATGCTGCTGGCCGGCCTGGGTCTGCTTTCAAAGCCAGCGATTTAGCCCAGTGTGCGATTTGGAGAATCGTTCAAGGAGGCAAAATATCCGTATTGTGGGGTTGCCAGAGGGGATGAAGGGCCCAAATTCCATGGAGTATTTTTGCGAAGATGGTGGAGGAGGGTGGACTCTCTCATCCCTTCCTGAGCTGTATCGAACTCATCGGATACTCCGATAGAGGCCCCGCCCCAACAAGTAATTGTGCAGTTTCACAGCTTCCAGAAAAAGCGCATGTCCTGAGATGGGCAAAGCAGTGTCACGACTACAAATGGGAAGGCCATACCATCCGGCTTTATCAGGATGTGGGAACGGAGCTGGCAAAGAAGCGGGTGGCGTTCAACAAGGCCAAAGCCGGCCCTGTATCATAGAATTTACAGTGCAGAAGGAGGCCATTCGGCCCATCGAGTCTGCACCGGCTCCTGGAAAGAGCACCCCACCCAAGGTTAACACCTCCACCCTATCCCCATAACCCAGTAACCCCACCCAACACTAAGGGCAATTTTGGACACACTATGGGCAATTTATCATGTCCAATCCACCTAACCTGCACATCTTTGGACTGTGGGAGAAAACCGGAGCACCCGGAGGAAACCCACGCACACACTGGGAGGATGTGTAGACTCCACACAGACAGTGACCCAAGCCGGAATCGAACCTGGGACCCTGGAGCTGTGAAGCGATTGTGCTATCCACAATGCTACCGTGCTGCCTGAGTCGAAGTGGTGTCTGACTCGGGGTGATGTACCCGATGCAGCTGAGTGACTTTGAAGGGGAAAGACTTTTTTTTTTGATGTGCCGGAGAAGGCAGATTCTTTTGTTTTTTAAAAAAAGAAGCACGGGCTGGGAGCTGGTTAATTAAGAGTTTTGAGGCTTTGGATGTTGGGGGTGGGCATGTGGATATAGGGAGTTGTCAGGGTTCTTTGTTAACGTTCATGTTTGCATTTCTTTGTTCTTGTGTGGGTTGAATGTTTTGCAAGTTGGACTTTGGTAGGGGGTTTAATTCTATGGGTGGTTTAGATCTATTCATCATAATTGTTGTCAAAATATATAGCTCCCTGTTTGAGTACAATGTTTTAAAAAAAATGTTTTTATTCTCCATTTTCATATTTTCCTTCAAAATTTACACCCCACCCACAGACAGTAAATGGTAACAAATACAAAATCAATCCCCTTAACAATAACACTGATCCCATCCTCCCACCACCCCAAACAACGGCCCACCTGTCAATATATGCATCCAATAAAACAAGCCCTCCCACGGTGGAAACAAAAAACAAAGGAGGGATAAGTGGATTGGCCATGCTAAATTGCCCCTTAATTGAGGGGAAAAAAATTGGGTACTTTAAATTTATTTTTAAAAAAGATAAGCTTAGTGTTGTTGCTCTGTTTGGGGTTAGGTTTATTGGAAGTCGGTTTTGGTGTTTTTTGTTCACCATACTTTTTTTGGATGTAGATTTGGGTGTGGTATTGTTTGGGGAAGAGTGGAGGGTGGGGCTGGGGGGGAAGGGTTAGTTTGCTGACGGTGTCGGCAGATCTTTCTTTGGTTAGTCCTGCTAGTGGGTTTTGCGACCATCTTGGGTGGGCCTGGTTGCTGTAATTTGTGGAATTGTTGGATAATCCCTCTTGGTGGAAATGGCTGACTCTTGATTGAGGGGGGGGGGGGGGGGGAAGGCCCCCAATTCGTTTGGTCACATGGAGTGTCAGGTAGTTGAATGGCCCAGTGAAAAGGTCGCGGGTTATTGCTCACCTTAAAAGTTTGAATCTTGATGTGTTTCTGCCGGAGAGTTATTTGCGAGTCGGGCCAGACAAGGTTGCGGAAGGAGTGGGTGGAACAGGCTTTACGTTAAGGCTTTGATGGTAGGACCCGGGGCGTGGCAATTGAAATCAACAAAAGGGTTACATTTTCTGCTGCTAAGATCTTGGCGGATCCACATAGCAGACATGTTATTGTTTGTGGGTGTCTGGTAGGCAACTCCGTATCCTGGTTAATGGCTATGCACCAAACTGGGACGAATACAGGTTTTATTAACAAGCTGCTATCCTTCAGCCCTGATTTGGATTTTCATCCGTGGCAGTTTTGAAACCGGGTGATAAAGATTTTTCTTTTTCTCCCATGAGCACCAGGTGTACTCGCGTATCGTATTGGCCTTTTTGTGGTAGACTGGTGTCTCCTCCCTGCGGTTGAGAGGGTGGGTTACTCTGTGATTGTGGTTTCTGACTATGCCCCATATTTTGTGGATTTGGCACCAAATCTGGTCCCAGCCAATATCCGCCATGGTGATTTGTTACAGCATTGTTAACAGACAGCAAGTCTTGTGACATTGGCGAATCTATTAAATTTAATAAAAAAGCATTTATTTTGTCTTTATGTTGTGGAAGCCCTTCGCCTTTGCCTCATTAGTAGCCTGGAGACGAGTTCTGCTCAGATGGCGATCTTCTGCTCTGCCTCGTGTCTCAGCTTGGTTGAGTGGCCTCATGTTGTTCTTGCATTTGGAGAAGGTCAAGTACTCCATTAGGGGGTCGGTAGAAGGGTTCTACCAAAGAGGGCAGCCAATCATTTCCTTTTTTGAAGAGCTAGTCACCGTCAGTTTTAATTTAATGTTGGGGAGGGGGTTAAGTTAATTGGGGCTCTTGATTGTTAATTGGGTTCTTTTTACATTGCTACTTGAATTAACTGTTTGTTTATAATGAAAAATTTTCAATAAAAATATGTTTTAAAAAAACGTAAGATGTGAATGAGTTTTTGAGTGGCAGATGGTCTGAGGAGGGAGTTGGAGATAGCAATGGTACCTCCATTGTGATTGAGGAAATAACACTGGAAGCTTAGTTTGGGGTTGAGCAATGTTCCAAGTGTGCAAGCAGGCTGGTTCACTCTCAAGTTATTGATCATGAGACAATAGAGCTGGTACCAGGGCAGCACGGTGGCCTAGTGGTTAGCACAACCGCCTCACGGCGCTGAGGTCCCAGGTTCGATCCCGGCTCTGGGTCACTGTCCGTGTGGAGTTTGCACGTTCTCCCCGTGTCTGCGTGGGTTTCGCCCCCACAACCCAAAAATGTGCAGAGTAGGTGGATTGGCCACGCTAAATTGCCCCTTAATTGGAAAAAATAATTGGCTAATCTAAATTTATTAAAAAAAAATAGAGCTGGTACCATGGGTGCATAGTTTCTGCTGGTGTCAAAAGCAAGAGATTGGGTTTTAGTGCAATTTTTAGTTGCGGGAAATGATGGTTCATTCAGGACTGAATGACGAACCAAGAGACTGGTGGCACAGAGAGTTTGGAGGGATCGAGAGAGATCTCTTGGATACATATAGCTGTGTCACCAGGATACAAGCAAAAGCTGAAAAAGCCATGTCTGCAAAGACCCGTATGTAAATAAGAGGAGGATACCAAGGTTCACAAAGATGTTTGTTACTTGTTTCTTTAATGTATTATATTTCTTGTTTTTTATATATTATTTAAATGATATACAATCACATTGTATCCTTAATGATGTGTTGGTATCTTAAATATGCATTCACCCTCTCTCTTTTCTGATTGTGTTCAAACCCTGTTTGTTTCTTTGTTCTTAAAAGGATATGTGACTGGAATGCAGCTTCTCCATCGATGCTGATTGACCTGTTGTGTTTCCCCAGCCGTTTCTATTTTCTGTTTTTACATAATGTTTTGGATCTGTTTTTAGTGACCTTGTTAATGGAATGAACTTCAGTTCTCAGGAAAGATCTACACTTCAAATGTTTACCTATCTTTTTTTTTCACAGATGCAGACAGACTGGCTATGTATTTCCAGCCAATTCTGTTTTTATTTCAGCTTCCTTTTTTCATTTCAAAAGCACTCCATACTGCGCCAGTATAACATTTTGCATTTTTGACAACGGCTATTCTGTGAACTGTCTGTGAGATTGACACAGTGCAAAATCAAGGCGGTTTTGTTCTGCGAGTTGAGCCTGCAGTAGCTGACTTCACGTGAAATCCTTACGGCAAATTGCCAGAGGATTTTTGCTCCATCAGTATGGACTGGATTGAAATCTATATCGGTAAAAGGACAGAATGCTAAACAACTGTGCCAGCCATTCTGTATTAATAGCTACCTCTGTGACCACATTACTTTGAGATTAGCAAGTAAAAAAATTTCTAGCTGCACTATTGCTGAACCATCTTAACTTGTTTCAAATTAGGCCAAATAATGAATTAAGCGCACAATTGCTTAATTAGTCTCTTGTCTGTGCCAATGTTAAAAATAAAATTACGTTGAATTGTTTAATCCAGGGGATTGTTTTCAGCCAAATGTTCTTCTCCCAGCACCATTGCTCTAAAAATAAGTCATTTCAAAGGTTGTAGATGAAAATGTTTTATGACTGTTCTTGCACAATTCTGGGAAAAATAGTTACAGGTGTCAAAAGATATCTGTTACGGTTTCTTACCATTAAGCAATATTTTTGCCTTCACAGCAAATAATTATGCTATTTTAAAAATCAATCTGGAAGCTTCCAGGACTGGAAAATTCAATATTAACCAACTGTATGATTTCTACTTAGTCAGCATTGAATATTCATAATTAGGATCCAGTTCTAAAGTAGGATACTCGTTTACACTAGATCCTAAAGGTTACTTGTTGAAGGTTGTCAACTGAGTTGCACCTTTTGTAACTGGTTTCTGACCTGAATTGTTTTCTCAAAAAGCGCAAACCCAATTTCTGCTCCATGTGAAAATTTTTGACCCAGAAAATGTGTGTACGACCGAGTCCTGTCAATCTCGGAGCAAAGTTGGGGACGTGTGCTCAAAATTTCTCAAACACCGTTCGAATCAAAGAATTTTACACCACCGGGATATTTGGGGGTTGTGGGGTGGTTGCGATTTGGCTATCTCGACTTGTCTGGCTTTGAAATTACTCATTTAGTCCCATCTTTGTTGCAATTGTGTTAGCTTATGAAGGCACTTGATGGAAGCCATGTGCTTCCTTGCGAGGGAAAATTAGAGGTCCAGTCCCACTCCCATTTATTTAGTTATCTGGAAAGTGGTATTGTCAGGCTTTGGACCAATTTTCAGCCCATCACCCTGCTGCCAAAGGTATTTGGCATCGGCAGGGGGAGCAGAGGAGAAAAATACATAATTTTCCCTTTGATAAAGACCCATTTGCTAATTTATCTTACTGGGTCATCTTTAACATTCTGTAATTAGTCTTCTGCTGACTGCCTATCTCTTGCTCACAACCTTGCCTGGCTCACAATCCTCCACTCTCCTTTTTAAGGGGGATTTCATGATTTGATGCAGTTTCTTTATCCAGTCCCACTGATCTTTAAAGTTTTACTTATTCTTTCTTAGCCAGTCCTTAGCAATCACCATATGTACTGCCCGTCAGAAAGCTGGCACTTTCAGTTTGCATGCTCATAGAGATGTGGCATTATATATACAAAAAGTAGATTTGAAACTATGCTGGTCGTAATGAGTTTATCTGTAGCTCATTACAACAGCGTTGCGACTGCTGCCATTTTCAGTGGAAGGTCGGAAAACTTTACAGTGCTTGAATTCTGGAGGCTACATTGCACTGCTAGGGGCTCAAGAACAAAATTCACAAATGGAAGACGGTTGCGAAATAGTTGGAAACGGAGAACGGCTCACGTGAAAACAGTAATGCTTAGATTTGCAATGTGAAAAGGCAAGAAAGCATTTCATAGAACATAGAACATAGAACACTACAGCGCAGTACGGGCCCTTCGGCCCTCGATGTTGCGCCGACCTGTGAAACCATCTGAAGCCTATCTGACCTACACTATTCCATTTTCATCCATATGTCTATCCAGTGACCACTTAAATGCCCTTAAAGTTGGCGAGTCTACTACTGTTGCAGGCAGGGCGTTCCACACCCCTACTACTCTCTGAGTAAAGAAACTGCCTCTGACATCTGTCCTATATCTCTCACCCCTCAATTTAAAGCTATGTCCCCTCGTGTTGGTCATCACCATCCGAGGAAAAAGACTCTCACTGTCCACCCTATCTAACCCTCTGACTATCTTATATGTCTCTATTAAGTCACCTCTCAGCCTTCTCCTCTCTAACGAAAACAACCTCAATTCCCTGAGCCTTTCCTCGTAAGACCTTCCCTCCATACCAGGCAACATCCTAGTAAATCTCCTCTGAACCCTTTCCAAAGCTTCCACATCCTTCCTATAATGTGGTGACCAGAACTGCACGCAGTACTCCAGGTGTGGCCGCACCAGAGTTATGTACAGCTGCAGCATGACCCTGTGGTTCCGAAACTCAATCCCCCTGCTTATAAAGGCTAGCACACCATATGCCTTCTTAACAGCCCTATTAACCTGGGTGGCAACTTTCAAGGATTTATGTACCTGGATGCCGAGATCTCTCTGTTCATCTACACTACCAAGAATCTTGCCATTAGCCCAGTACTCTGCATTCCTGTTACTCCTTCCAAAGTGAACCACCTCACACTTTTCCGCATTAAACTCCATCTGCCACCTCTCAGCCCAGCTCTGCAGCTTATCTATGTCCCTCTGTATCCTATAACATCCTTCAGCACTATCCACAACTCCACCGACCTTCGTGTCATCTGCAAATTTACTAACCCATCCTTCTACACCCTCTTCCAGGTCATTTATAAAAATGACAAACAGCAGTGGCCCCAAAACAGATCCTTGCGGTACACCACTAGTAACTGAACTCCAGGATGAACATTTGCCATCAACCACCACCCTCTGTCTTCTTTCAGCTAGCCAATTACTGATCCAAACCGCTAAATCACCTTCAATTCCATACTTCCTTATTTTCTGCAATAGCCTACCGTGGGGAACCTTATCAAACGCCTTACTGAAATCCATATACACCACATCAACAGCTTTACCCTGATCCACCTGTTTGGTCACCTTCTCAAAAAACTCAATAAGGTTTGTGAGACATGACCTACCCTTCACAAAACCGTGTTGAGTATCGCTAATCAACTTGTTCTTTTCAAGATGATTATAAACCCTATCTCTTATAACCTTTTCCAACATTTTACCCACAACCGAAGTAAGGCTCACAGGTCTATAATTACCAGGGTTGTCTCTACTCCCCTTCTTGAACAAGGGGACAACATTTGCTATCCTCCAGTCTTCCGGCACTATTCCTGTCGACAAAGACGACATAAATATCAAGGACAAAGGCTCTGCAATCTCCTCCCTGGCTTCCCAGAGAATCCTAGGATAAATCCCATCTGGCCCAGGGGACTTATCTATTTTGACATTTTCTAAAATTGCTAACACCTCCTCCTTTTGAACCTCAATTCCATCTAGCCTGGTCGACTGAACCTGAGTGTTCTCCTCGACAACATTGTCTTTCTCCAGTGTAAACACTGACGAAAAATATCCATTTAATGCTTCCCCTATCTCCTCTGATTCCACACACAACTTTCCACTACTATCCTTGATTGGCCCTAATCTTACTCGAGTCATTCTTTTGTTCCTGATATACCTATAGAAAGCCTTAGGGTTTTCCTTGATCCTATCCGCCAACGACTTTTCGTGTCCTCTCCTCGCTCTTCTTAACTCTCCCTTTAGGTCCTTCCTGGCTAACTTGTAACTCTCAAGTGCCCTAACTGAGCCTTCATGTCTCATCCTAACATAAGCCTTCTTCTTCCTCTTGACAAGTGCTTCAACTTCCTTAGTAAACCACGGCTCCCTTGCTCGACAACTTCCTCCCTGCCTGACAGGTACATACTTATCAAGGACACGCAGTAGCTGTTCCTTGAAAAAGCTCCACATTTCGATTGTACCCATCCCCTGCAGTTTCCTTCCCCATCCTATACCTCCTAAATCTTGCCGAATAGCATCATAATTGCCTTTCCCCCAGCTATAATTCTTGCCTTGCGGTATATACCTATCCCTGCCCATTGCTAAAGTAAACATAACCGAGTTGTGATCACTATCACCAAAGTGCTCACCTACATCTAAATCTAACACCTGGCCGGGTTCATTACCCAGTACCAAATCCAATGTGGCCTCGCCCCTTGTTGGTCTGTCTACATACTGTGTCAGAAAACCCTCCTGCACACACTGCACAAAAACTGACCCATCTATAGTACTCGAACTATAGTATTTCCAGTCAATATTTGGAAAGTTAAAGTCCCCCATAACAACTACCCTGTTACTCTCGCTCCTGTCAAGAATCATCTTTGCAATCCTTTCCTCGACATCTCTGGGACTATTCGGAGGTCTATAGACAACTCCCAACAGGGTGACCTCTCCTCTACTGTTCCTAACCTCGGCCCATACTGCCTCAGTAGACGAGTCCTCAAGCGTCCTTTCTACCGCCGTAATACTTTCCTTGATTAACAATGCCACACCCCCCCCCTCTTTTACCATCTTCTCTGTTCTTACAGAAACATCTAAATCCTGGAACCTGCAACAACCATTCCTGTCCCTGCTCTACCCATGTCTCCGAAATCGCCACAACATCGAGATCCCAGGTACCAACCCATGCTGCAAGCTCCCCACCTTATTCCGGATGCTCCTGGCGTTGAAGTAGACACACTTCAAACCAGCGTCCTGCTTGCCGGTGTCCTCTTTCGAACTTTTAACCCTATCCCTGACCTCACTACTCTCAACATTCTGTACACTGGGACTACAATTTAGGTTCCCATCCCCCTGCTGAATTAGTTTAAACCCCCCCGAAGAGCACTAGCAAATCTCCCCCCCAGGATATTGGTACCCCTCTGGTTCAGGTGAAGACCATCCTGTTTGTAGAGGTCCCACCTACCCCAGAATGAGCCCCAATTATCCAGGAAACCAAAACCCTCCCTCCTGCACCATCCCTGTAGCCACGTGTTCAACTCCTCTCTCTCCTTATTTCTCACTTCGCTAGCACGTGGCACGGGTAACAACCCAGAGATAACAACTCTGTTTGTTCTAGCTCTCAGCTTCCACCCTAGCTCCCTGAATTTCTGTCTCAAATCCCCATCTCTCTTCCTACCTATGTCGTTGGTACCTATGTGGACCACGACTTGGGGCTGCTCCCCCTCCCCCTTAAGGATCCCAAAAACACGATCAGAGACATCACGAACCCTGGCACCTGGGAGGCAACATACCAACCGTGAGTCTCTTTCGTTCCCACAGAACCTCCTGTCTGTTCCTCTAACTATGGAGTCCCCAATGACAAGTGCTCTGTTCCTCTTCTCCCTTCCCGTCTGAGCAACAGGGACAGACTCTGTGCCAGAGACCTGCGCCCTATTGCTTACCCCTGGTAAGTCGTCCCCCGCAACAGTATCCAAAACGGTATACTTGTTATAGAGGGGAACGACCACAGGGGATCCCTGCACTGCCTGCCGGTTCCCTCTCCCTCCCCTGACGGTAACCCATCTACTTTCTTCTTTTACCTGAGGTGTGACTACCTCCCTATAACTCCTCTCAATAACCTCCTCCGCCTCCCGAATGATCCGAAGTTCATCCAGCTCCAGCTCCAGGTCCCTAATGCGGCTCTCGAGGAGCTGGAGTTGGGTGCACTTCCCGCAGATGTAGTCAGAAGGGATACTAGAGGTGACCCTTTCCTCCCACATTCTGCAGGAGGAACATTCAACTGCCCTAGCCTCCATTCCCACTGGACTAACTTCCCAACAACTGAAAAATAAAAAAATAAAAAGCTTGTTAGTTTAGCAATCCAACGGACAGAGCTTTTTTTTTGGTTAGAGGAGGAGGATGGGTGGGAGACACTACGCAAGTAGTGTTTCGGGTAAAGCTGTCACTCGAGAACAGCCCCTTCACAAACCACCTTCAACTTACGCTGACTAAATTTCAGTTTGAAGTTTAAGTCCCTTTGTTACATTCGTTATTGCAGTGGGATAGGATCAACTGCAGACAGCCTGATTTTGATCAAGGATGAAGCAGCAACTTCGATTGGCCTCGAGTTTGAGTGCTCAGATCACAACTGGTAATACACTCATGATTGCTAGCAGTAATACCCCAGTTTTATGCTGGCTATAGGATTAGTAATGGCTGAACAATTTATATTCTGTTTTTCTTCATCATATTCAGAAAACCCTCATAAATACTGCACTATATTTAACAGTTTAAAATAATTATCGACTGTTGGTATGCAGGTTTGTTCGATGGGCAGATCTAAATTAGGATGAAGCCATTTGGGGAAAAAAAGGTGATCATCACAAACTTGTGTCCTAGAATTTAACATGAGAAATGGGAACAGGAGTAGACTATGTAAGCCTGCCCTGCCATTTAGTAAGACCATGGCTGATCTTGCTTTGTCAACTCCAGTTTCCCACAATTCCCATATCCTCTAATTTTCTTAGTGATCAAAAATCTATCAATCTCTACCTTAAATATACCCTAGACATCAACAGGGCTTTCGGGTTGAAAATTCTGGAGATCCACAACTTTTTGATTGAAAAATTTTCTCCTAACCTCTGCTACATAGGGTGGGTTTACCTATACCTCAGGAACTGCAGGGATTCAAGAAATCAGCTCCCACCACCTTCTCAAAGGCAACTATGGGTGTGCAATAAATGCTGGCCTAGCCAGCAATGCCCATATCCTATAAATTAAAGTTGTTCTTCATAGGATAGCCTTTCCATCCCAGAAATCAGTCTAACAGACCTTTGTCTTAAAGCAAGTAAATCCTTTATGAGCTAAATTAATCAAAACAATAGACTGTACAACAGCTGTGCTTTCATCAAGACCCTATGTAATTACAGAAAGATTTCTTTATGCTTAACCTCGGTCCATGCTTGACACTCTGTTGAGGTTCCTGTCATGGATAGATCAGATGAAGAAACCTCATCCCTTGAGCTCAAGAAAGCCACAGACCACCTACCAAACAGAAGACACCCTGCAAGTCAGAATCCTAGCCAAACTGCTCAAGCATGGAAAGTCCCATCCGTTGCCATACCTACTGCTCCATTGGGAGGAAGGTAGGCCCGTTCCACAGGAGATCAAAATCATCACATGATGCAAAAATTCAACAGCTACAGGGGCATCTCACTCCTTAAATGTAATGGTGAAGGCCATAGCAAGTACTTATTTCATAGAATTTACAATGCAGAAGGAGGCCATTCGGCCCATCGAGTCAGCACCGGCTCTTGGAAAGAGCACCCTACCCAAGCCCACACCTCCACCCGATCCCCATAAACCAGTAACCCCACCCAGCACTAAAGGCAATTTTGGACATTAAGGGCAATTTAGCATGGCCAATCCACCTAACCTGCACATATTTGGACTGTGGGAAGAAACCGGAGCACCCGGAGGAAACCCACGCACACAAGGGGAGAACGTGCAGACTCCGTGTAGACTGCAACCCAAGCCGGTAATCGAACCTGGGACCCTGGAGCTGTGAAGCAATTGTGCTAACCACTATGCTACCTTGCTGCCCAAAAGTTTTAAAAGACTCCCAATTATTTGTTGACCAGGTATACCCAATTTTATGTGGTTTTTATGCCTGCAGATTTACTGTGGATGTTATCTTCTCCATATTTTCTATTTTGAGCGGAGGGGGATGAGAGGCGACTTAATAGAGGTTTATAAAATGATGAGGGGGATAGATAGAGTGGAAGTTCAGAGACTATTTCCTCGGGTGGATGTAGCTGTTACAAGGGGACATAAATATAAGGTTCAGGGTGGGAGATATAGGAGGGATGTCCGAGGTAGGTTCTTTACTCAGAGAGTGGTTAGGTTGTGGAATGGACTGCCTGCTGTGATAGTGGAGTCGGACACTTTAGGAACTTTCAAGCGGTTATTGGCTAGGCACATGGAGCACACCACAATGACAGGGAGTGGGATAGCTTGATCTTGGTTTCGGACAAAGCTCGGCACAACATCGAGGGCCGAAGGGCCTGTTCTATGCTGTACTGTTCCATGTTCTATATGCCAGCTACAAGAGAAGTGTAAGCAACTGTGTATACACCTTTACTCCACTTTTGTTGAAAGCATTCAATACCATCAGTAGAGCAAGGCTTTGGGAATAATTGGCGGTCCACCAAAACCCCTCGATCTCATACGCCCCTTGCATGACAGCATGCACTGTATTGTACAATGTGATGGATCCACTTCTGGAAGTTTCAGGGTGAAGAATGGAGTGCATAAAGACTGACCTAACCCCCAATTTGTTAGGTATCTTCTTTTCTTGACTGTTGCCTTCCCTGAGATATGGAACGGGTCTACTTGCATCCCAGGTCAAACAACAAGCTTTACAATCTATAAAGACTGAAGGCAAAGACAATAACATATTACATCCTGATCAGGAACTTCTGCACGCTGACAATGTTGCACTTGTTGGCCACACAAACTCAGCTGTAGAGACATTTGGCTGCCTCTCCCATGCCTGTAACTTGTACTTCTGAGTATAAGCATCACGAAAACTGATTATGAAACAAGGTTTTGCATCTCTGTTCCCTGATCACACGAAATAACACCCCACTGGAAGTGGCTAGCAAATTCTGCGTTCTTAGGTTCCCGGTGACAGATGATCTGTGCCTTGATGCAGAACTCGATACATGCATAGGGAAAGCAGCCACCGTCATTGGCTGTCTCACAAAAATACACATGGACTAACACCAAGCTGATGATGTTCTCAGAACCTTGTTGCACGGCTGTGAAACAAGGGCAACTTACAGCTGCCAGGAAAAGTAGCACAATAATTTGCATCTTTGCTGTTTGCGGCACATTATGGGTATATTCTGATGGGTCAAAAATCATGAATTGTCAGCACAAATCAAACCAAGAAGGCTTTGGTGGATGGGGCAAGCCTGCAGGATGGAAGATGGTCACATACCCAAAGATGACCTATATGGCGACGTTAACTGGAACCAGATGACCGGTAGGCACTGCTTCAAGGATGTTTGCAAGTGTAACATGTAGGCCCTAAACATAGACTGTCACACCTGAGAATCACAAGCTAGCCGAAGAGGGAAATTACAATATTTCCTGGGGCTACACAGTTGGTAGCAGGTGCCAGTGCCAAAAATAACAACTATAATGTCACTTGGCAGCGCCACTTAAATGCATTATTCGCTGTATGTCCATCATTTTTTTTTAAAGTACCCAATTCATTATTTTTTTGGCAATTTAGTGTGGCCAATCCACCAACCCTGCACATCTTTGGGTTGCGGGGGTAAGACCCATGCAGACATGGATAGAATGTGCAATCTCCACACGGACAGGGCCGGAATTTGAACCCGCGTCCTCAGCGCGGTGTGATCCATAATCTCTCGTAGATAGAAGGATGCCACCACAGGAGTGTAGCATACCATTTACTTAATTGCTGTATCTGATATTAACATTGTGATTCATGTGCAAGGAGCCCCCAAATTCTTCTCAATAGCAGTTTATCAGGAACTTTACGGAGGGTGTTATTGGGACAAGGGGAATGGGGGGGATTTTGTAAGCAAATTCTGGCATCACCAAGGATTCCTCCAGCCATCCTCAATATGTTTTAAAAAAATTATTTCTACAAAGTACACTACACCTCTTTCAAACATACAGCCAAAATATCTACATCTGTCTCTGGTTTGATGCGAGTCTCCAATAATGTTCTTCATTCATTTTGAAAGTAAGGAAGCCTATTGATGAATCTCCACAGTTTTGTTGCATTTACGGTACTTGGATTATCCTGGTGTGGCTGATTAATAAGCATGAGGCTTTTGGTGCAGACATGAGTTTTGAATTTTCCATAGCTTCTATAGGCGTCTACAGTGAGAGGCAATCTCCTCATAACTGGACTGCATATTAAAATGCAGTAGTGAGGCAAACCATAACTGGAAATGGTGTGAGCTACCGATGCCTGTCATGGGCTGCTGCCTCAGAGTAGATTGCAAATGGGATATCGGCCTTTTGCCTATTGCTTAAGTAAGCTGCCTTTGATGGTATGATATGATTATGTGGGATTTACAATGGTGAAAAGACGCTATCAGCAGGTCACACAAAGAGTGGCTGCATCGACCTTGCCCTCAAGCCTTTAATAAATCACAAGGGACGAAAAAAAATCTTGCTAATAGGGATTGAGGCAGATGATGTATCGGAGATGGTGGAAAAAGCCAGAAGGATAGTATTACCCACAGTATGTAGAGAAAACGGAGGTGGGGTGGGGATGGGAGGGTTTTTAAATTCACGCTAATAACTTAATGGTAGCCTAAAGCTGCTGCCAGGTCAGATTCATTAGTTGCTGGCGTGGATGTTCAGACAGGCTTGCTTTGTACTGGAACTTGAACTTGCTCAGCTGTAGGATGACAAAAGTTGCTGTGTCATTGGCCTGGAATTTAGGAATAGAGGGGAAATTAATGCCAGTCGAGTTTAATATATAACGAACATTTTCCTAAATTTAATGAGCTTCCTTAATTTCAGAGAGATGCTGTGATTTTTTTTATCATTATGCATACGAATGCTCTTTGTCTCACCCTCAAAAATTCCATTGAATGAAACCTGAATAGTTTTCATATTAAATGTATTATTCAGCTTGCATGTACTAACATATTTCAGTAGTGCAAAGGAAAAGAAAGAAACAAAATATTTTCTTTGAAGCAGAGTTTTTGCAAATTTGCAACCCTCTGGCCTTGTGCTGGCATGGATGTAATAGCAGTATGAATTACATAGAATCCCTCCAGTGCAGAAGGAGACCATTCGGCCCATCGGGTCTGCACCGAACTTCTGAAAAAGCACTCCACCCAGGCCCACTCCCTTACCCAATCCCCGCAACCCCATCCAACACACATATCTTTGGGCACTATGGGGCAATTTAGCATGGCCAATCCACCTAACCTGCACAGCTTTGGACAGTGGGAAGAAACCAGAGCACCTGGAGGAAACCCACACAGACACCGGGAGAACGTGCAAGCTGCACACCGACAGTTACCCAAGGCCAGAATTGAACCAGAGTCCCTGGTGCTGGGAGGCAGCAGTGATAGCCACTGTTCAACCGTGCCGCATGAGTTAGTCATTTTCTCATGTTTCTCTTTGCCAGTTTCTAGAGATGAAAGGACCATGTGGAAACGTATATCACCCACTTCCTTGCCCTGTCCAACGGGTTTCTTTGAAATCACAGGCTTTCTGAGCGCTGCTCCATAAGTGGCTTCACCTGATGAAGGAGCAATGCTCTGAAAGCTTGTGATTTCAAATAATCCTGTTGTGCCCACCCCAGTCTAGCGCAGGCATCTCCACATCACTGCTTACTGAATCTGTGATCGATATTTGATTCTGAGAAAGAGTTTTTTCCCCATTCTCAACGTGAGGAGGGATGCCTCTTCTGGGGAATGAGTGTTCTTTTTTGGATACCTAGTATTAACATTGAACACTGATGGGGCAGCAGCTAGTAAGGCTAGCCTTGTGTGCTACAGGAGAACTGCATTTGACCATCTAATATCAGTCATATATCTTGCACAGCATTATCTCTTGAAGGAACAAGGAGGAAAAGACTATGTGTAATAATAATCATTATTAGTGTCACAAGTAGGCTTACATTAACACTGCAATAAAGGTACTGTTAAAACCCCCTAGTCACCACACTCCGGCGCCTGTTCGGGTACACAGAGGGAGAATTCGGAATTCCAATTCACCTAACAGCAAGTCTTTCGGGACTTGAGAGGAAACCAGAGCACCCGGAGGAAACCCACGTCGACACAGTGAACGGGCTGACTTCGCACAGACAGTGACCCAAGCTGGGAATCAAACCCGTGTCCGTGGCGCTGTGAAGCAGCAGTGCTAACCACTGTGCTACCGTGTCACCCTAACTTTGATTGGTTGAGATAGAAAGCTTTATTTCATTGATCTTCACTGGATCAAAACAGACGTTAGAGACGAAGAAGCAGGATATTAGCTGATATCACCCGGTCACTCCCTGCACGTCCTTGCCTGCCCCTCCCAGCAAACATTATAAATCATAAGCTCCGCAGGTTTTATGTGGGTTCTAAAGATGCCATTTATCCTGGAGCTCGACGATATGTAAAATATTTAAATGGCAAACATTTAGAATCAAATTGAAGCTCATCCTATTTTTCACTTTACAAAGCCAAAGCTTCCATATTTGCAAAATGTAAAATGGCTGACAATACGGACCTATCTTTGTGAATCCTAAGAAGCAGCCAAATGTTATGCTGGAAATATAAAGTCTGACTTCACTCTTAAGTGTTTCTTTTTAAATGTTAAGTGTATTGTCAGTTATAACAGTTGGTACTCCGATTGCAGAAATTCTGCTCTTATCTTCAAGTTTGTTGATTTAGATTAAAAGGATTTTTATGTCTATTGCAATGTACAATGACAACCACATAGATTGGCTAGGATTGAATAATGAGGCTGTAATTTAAACCAAGGGTTCAGATGAAGCCATAAATTCTGAGAGCAGAAAGTGCTGTTCATTACTGTCCGAACCCTGAAATTAAATTGTGCTCTTATGCTCCCCAAAAACCAATGTGTTGTGTTTCGCAAGATATGCTGAACCTGTCTTTTAAAAACATAAACCTATCATTCTGACAATGCTGTTGGTTTAGTAGGTGAAAAACTGCTGACATTGCTGCAGAATAATTGCAGAGTGAGATTCGCAGTATAATTCCATAAATCAGATTATTTTTACCATTGTTGTAAATTGATTGGGAATGATAACATGGACACAAGTTATGGAATTGCATCTTTTAAGTTGCATCCGTTGGTCCAGTTTCTGGGTGTAAAATGGTTAATAGAACTGTTGTTTTGTTAGTATAAAACGTATCATTTTTAACCCAATTAATTATTGGAATTTAACTTACCCACAAAGTAGTTCAATGGTTAAAATAGATACAATGTAAATTTAATTTTTTTACCATCAGCTTTGTGCAGTTGTGAGTTAAAGAAAATGCTTCACTGGGATCTGAATTCAATGAATGCTGCTGTCTCTAGAAGTTTCTGTGGCTTTCTACAATTTGACAATGCCGTTGCCTGATTGTGTAGAAAAAACTGGCCTGATTCTGATCATTGAGACTAGCTCTCGCTTCAGGTCTTGTCACTGCTGCTTTATATCCAGATGTTAAACCCCCCCTCCCCAGCCAGATCTTATTATTTTACCATTCCATAATATCAATATGTAAGGGTAGCCCAATAATGAGAAGCTAGGATAGTCACTGCCTGATTGGCCAACCCCAAATTAGTTTGGAATAATACCACATTTGGCCTGAAAATCTCCCTGATTAGAGTTTAATAGTCAGATTGACACTATTTATGCTATTTGCAAACACAATGGTGACTGTATTATGAGATCCTTTCATTGCATGAAATAATGTGCATCTCCATTAATGAAAAACCCCACCAATTTAGTTTATATTCCAGTTTAATTTACAATCTATCGAAATTCTATCATATGCTAGACTGTTTATCCTGAGGCGTCTGGTTTGTTAATGCAGAGTCAGCTATCAGCTATGATATCGAAGGTTAATTTTTGCAACATCTACGCTATTACAAAGACTGTCATTGTAGGCCGAATGCAAAAATGTACAAGATTATTTAAGGTAGCACACACTACTGATTTTCACAGCGAAAGTATGATCAAGTTCCCAGACAGCAACATATCAGTGCTATATTGTGCTCAAATGGGCAGTGACTTAATTCTGCTGCATTTTTCATCTGCGCTTGGCCAGCAGTTAGGAAAGACACTTTGTGATATTGTTGCTTATTTAAATGGCGGAAGCTGGTTAGTCTTGCTGCTGGATAAGGGAAGAGAGAAAATGCTACATCTCTACTCCATGTTTCATGGCATATGCTAATAAAGGCTGCTTTCTTAAGAAAATAGCTTCACATCTGTGATTAAATTGTGCAGTTCCCAGTGTTACTTCATTCTGCAGCCGCATTTACCTCATTAACAAAACATGACAGCTAAAAGGATTATTAGCCTGATTTCGAGGCAGGATGTCGGAAGTCATCAAAAATTCCCATTATCATAAATTGCAGTGGGCCAAAGGAGGAAAAAAGATTGAATCATCTTTCCATCCACCCCCCCCCCCCCCCCCCCACCCATCCTTTTCTCCCCCACCTTCAAATTGATATGGTACAGTCCTTTAACAATACAAAATCCCTGTGAAACCCTAAAACCGTAGCACACATCCGAGCAGCCAGCTTCGGACTGCTGAGGTGATTATAGAATTCACGTTTTGCAATACTGTGGATTGGGTGAACTGCAGTGTACGTACTCATGAAATAGACTCAGCTGATTTCAGCTCCCTAGACACTGAGCTGCTTGTTAATTATGCTCCCGGACTGTTGACTGTATCAACAGTTCTAAGAACCTCTGTGCTCTTTTTGCTGTGTAAGGGGAGCTACAGCAACGAGATATACATTAAGCAGCATCAGAAATTGATCTGGACCCTGAAGCACCCAAGAAAGGCCTTGAGTGTATTAGATGTTTTATTAAGCACAGCATTGCTGTATATATAACTGAGCAAACTCCATCAAGTACATCTGTTGAACCCGAATTAGTTCCACCTTTACATAGTGTACAAACAAAGACCTAGTCTCCAGGTAAGGAAACTGATTTTTAAATTTATTTAATCATGCTGTGGCCATGTAGAACCAATGTGTGACAAATTTAGGGTGGGGTCATGCTGCACCTTAGATCCGTAAGCTTCGTATTGCATCTGCTTATCGGTTTCAATTTTCAATTGTTCTGTTTCAAAGAGTTTACTGTGTAGTAACTAATGGACAACTGTCTTTTTAATAATAATTGTGTATTTTTTAAAAATTGCTTGGCTATGGTACATATTCATGTGGGTGCATATAATAAGTCCTTGAAGAGCAATTCTTTGTCCAGGCTTTCTCATGACTGGAAATGGCAGCTGTATAGATGCTGGACCAGTAGCATTAACTCTGCTCCTTCATTCACTTCTCCTGATTTTTCTTAACCCCATTTACTTTCCTCCTTTTCATAATCTTTACGCTGATGCACACCAGTAAACTGTATTGAGGGCACATACTGATAATGCTATCTTTGCTCCCTTTATCTGGTGTTTTGTTATTTTTAGTACTGAAATATTTCCTCTGGTCCAGTGTATCAGTCGGAAAGCTGACAGGAGGATGCTGCCTAAATGTGCCCGTGCAATTTTTTAAGTTCAGTGAAATTTCTCATTTTAAAAATATTCTGTGTAAAGGTAGATAGTCTTGTGAAATGCAGAATTTTACTTTGGTTGTCAAACAATAGAATGCAGAAGGTTTGAACTGCTTTTAAACCCTTTAATCTTGAGAAATAATGCAAAATGTTTCAGTTTTTTCTTAATCATATGCAAATGCACATTCACTTAAAGGTGATTGATCTCAGTGTCATCTAATCACCTGCAAGAAATAATCAAATCGAATCGGATCCAGCTCTAGGGTTAGGTAGTTGTAAATGTCAATTGCCATCTTAGCACAAGGTTGTAAAATGGTCATTAAAGCTTGTAATTAACAACTTTTATTTGCTAGGCATGATTGCGCACTATGACTATTTTGAGTGTCTCAGCTGCACTCCTCACTTTTATTTTAAAAGGTATGCATTCAAAGATATTCTAATTATCCATTGTTTCCAAGGATTTGACTCTGAAGATATGGGTGTGTCAAGAAGCTGCGTCATATACAGCCTGTTTGCAGTTTGAACCCATTTCTACATTTTTGCTTCCACTGTATTAGGAAGGTTAGGAAAAAACTACTGTGAAGAACTGGAAATGGATAAGTGAAGAAATTGAACTCTGATTAACCCAGTTCTAATATTTAATTTTCACATTGCAATATTCTTTAGAAATGTACAGTACACATTTAGATGTGGAATTCCACACCAAAGTTATTTTAACACGATGCTTCTAGTATTTGGAAGTGCAAGAAGTAGTGATTTTATGTCATAGTTTTCTGCACTGGGTTAAAAACTTACAACTTTTTGCAGCAGGATCCTTGCAATTGTGAGTCATTGTCCATCCGACTTCTGAGTTGGGGTGGGGTCATTTGAATGATTGCTGCACCATTGAGCACATGCTGCCAAGAGTAGGGGGACAAATGAAGGCAACTCTACAATTTTAGGGTGAGAAATTACATTGAAAACGACACGGCTAATTAGTATTTTTTTTCCACTTGCCATTGCCAATGGTGTTCCATATGCAGGTTAAAGAATAATGGAGATGCCTGCAGAGAGAGAGAGAGAGAGCGAGACTGGTGGGAAGCTGCCATTTCACCTCCTATTTTTCTATAATAGTGTTTTTTTTGTACATGTCAGAATGGCTTTGCCAGAAATATGAAGCAATAGGTAGGAATATATTGTCAGTAGACTAAATTCTCAACTCCACAGTCTAAATTACTAGCAAGCCTCACTGGTTAAATGCATAGGCGAAGATATATTCTATTCTCCTATTGAGGATTCATGGTAGTCGGAGACAAAATCAACTAATAATGGTTTTTAGCAGGATATAATTTTAGATTTTGCACAGTCGTGCAGAATGTGTGTGACACAAATTGTTTGAAGCGTTGTCGATAACTGCTTTCAGCAGGTTGATGATATGCTATGGATTTTTTTTTTTAGATCTTTCACTGGATTTACTAATTATGCAGACTGTGCAGTGATGGCTGTTAGTTCATGCCGTGGTGAAGCCTGGTGTAACAGTGTTTTAAGCACTGGCATTGATGTGACTTTCTTTACCCTGTAGGGTTTTCTGAAGAATGAACGCGATAATGCACTGCTGTCAGCTATTGAAGAGTCCAGGAAGAGGGTAAGTGAAAATTTGCGACAGCGTTAAAAACACTATTTAAATGTTATTAAATTGCAAAATGCTACTTTGGAATTGACCAAAATTGAACACAGACAAAATAAAGCAGTTTATGGTGGTACATATATGTTTCCAAGTGTTCTCAGTTTTTGATAAAATAGCAATGCTTAGGTTTATATTGGAATAACTGAGAGTTTGGATACCTTTTTTATAACGTTAGAAGAAAATTGATTTTAATTGACTTTTGAATTAAGATGCTTGGTCATTTTTGCAGATTGAGCTATATTCAGTGTTGTGCAAAGCGCAGCCATTTTGAAGATCTAAAACTGTATGGTGTGACGTATTAGCGGAACAATAATGGACAACACCCTACACCAGCAGAATTGAAGATATGAGTGCCTGCGGTTGATGGTGCATCAGCTAGTATCTAGGAACAGCTTTGACAATTCTGTACCAAGATCCAGGTGGCTCGCCATATTATTTTGAAGAGCTGGCAATCGAGCTCTCTTGCTGCATTGTAAATTGTCAATTCAACACAACTGTAATATTTTTGAAGTCCATGGAGCCAATTTGCTTGTCATCTCCACCTAAAGGATATATTCTATTTCCTTCAATAAAATGAATAAATGGAGTGTGTAAATCTTCGGAAACATTCAAAAACACTAGGAATACTCTGCTTGGAATAGACAAAAGAATGGGACGTGGGGGTGGTTGAGAGTATTACTGCAGCTTTTAAAACTTAAATTCAGTCTCTGTTTACAAGATTGTGAAAAGTGAACATGAAGTTTTAATGTAATGAACCATTTTATTGATTTCGTTTTTTATAGAATAGAATAGAACAGTACAGCACAGAACAGGCCCATCAGCCCTCGATGTTGTGCCGAGCAATGATCACCCTACTCAAACCCACGTATCCACACCATACCCATAACCCAACAACCCCACCCCACTTAACCTTACTTTTAAGGACACTACGGGCAATTTAGCATGGCCAATCCACCTAACCCGCACATCTTTGGACTGTGGGAGGAAACCGGAGCACCCAGAGGAAACCCACGCACACACGGGGAGGACGTGCAGACTCCGCACAGACAGTGACCCAGCTGGGAACCGAACCTGGGACCCTGGAGCTGTGAAGCATTTATGCTAACCACCATGCTACCGTGCTGCCCACATATTTAAAAATATATTTTATTAAGGGGCAGTTTAACATGGCAAATCCACCTACCCTGCACATCTTTTTGGGTTGTGGGGGCAAAACCTACACACGGGGAGAATGTGCAAACGCCACACAGACAGCGACCCAGGGCCGGGATCAAACCCAGTGCTAACCGCTGCGCCACCATGCAGCCCCTATTATTGATTTCTAAACTTTTAATTGAACTAAATTTAGTCCCATTTAAAGGAGCTGAAATCACAAAAAAAAAATGTTACAGGTGATGCATGGGTGGCAGATATGGATTTTATTCTGCAATATTTCCCTTCTACAAATTAAAGACTGCAGGAATTATGTTTGAAAATATCTCTAGACAATGGCTTAATTTGTTACCTGGTGCTGGTTATGTGAAAACAAAATGGTTCTAATTTTCTTCTTTTCTCTCCCATTGCTGGCCAGCTCCTACAGATTTTATACTTTGACACCAGTGCTTGTTAGCCCTTTGGCATCTCGCCCAAGTTGCCGTCCTTCATGTGTGTGCAGAGGAGACATTGACCAGTTGAGTGGCATGGCAATGTTCTTACCTGGTGCACTCATGCAAGCGCACTTTCCAGCAGGGGTCAGTGGAGAGCCATCAGAAGCGAGAACAAGGCTTAAGGTCTTCCTCATTCCCAGTCTCTCAACATTTGAAGTCAATTGTCAAAACTCCTGCCATGGCTAGATTCAGCCAAGTAAGAACTGAATAGAAATCAAATCTGAGACACTTGTAATCTATATATAACTCAATGTTTCAGTCCATTAGTCCACTGAGCCAGCAATATGACAATTTATATTGTTAAAAAAAGTTTTTTTTGCCTATACAATCTGCAGCTCATCTATTTTGCCAAGCAGATAATTTGTATAACACAGCAACTTAATACTTGCTATCAACCTTTTGGGCTGCATTTTTCCCAGGGGATTGAGACCTTGTCACCAGGACCAAAGGCGGGATCCCAAACCTGCAGCTGCCAGCAGCAAGACTGACAGAGTAATCTTCCCAGAGGTGGAATCCTATTTGGCCACATCCGCACTTGTCATCCTATTAAGAACACTGGGTGATAGCTCAATAATGTTCGCCCCATCGGAGGGCCGGTGCTGCTGAGACAGATTGAGTGAGGGTGCCTCAACATATAGGCCCCCTGGCTGGGCTGCAAAGCATTCAATAGAAAACTGCGATGTAGACCAGTAAGTGGAGTGGAGGGGAAATCCCCATGGCTCGATTGGTATCAGCTCCTGTCAAGATCAATGTGACTGCATGGAGCCTTCAGCTGCCACATGGAAGTCAGTCACTTGCTTTGAGGAAGGTGGTGCTGTGGAACAGGGCAACTGAACCGCTTCCCAGACCACTCCAGGAAATTCCTTAGCAACCAGAATGTATTGGGGAGCAGTCCCCAAGCGGCTCCCTTTATTTTCCTGCCTTCCTCCCCCCAACCCCACCACCGAGCTCACGACTAAGGGGCTGTGAAAAATTTAGTCTTTTGTCTTTGAATTACAGCATGTGTAAGTCTGTTTATGTAAGTACCTATATTAATCTGCGGAACTCCTAATTCTTCCATTCAAATCTTATTTGTATCGGGCTGGTAAATAAATCTGCACAGCTAGAATTAGAAATAACACTCAGTCAACCAACGGTGCATGGTACTTGAAGTTTTTGCTGAGAGTTCATCATTTTAATAATGGATGTCAATTCTTTTACATGATTTTGACAGCTCATTAATACGACAACAACAGTTATCCTTTCTTTAAAAAAAATTCCTACACTCCTGTACCTCCAGAATTTTTTTTAAATCTGATGAATTTTAGCTATATTTTAGAAAACCTTTTTAAAGAATATTTCATAGATCTAGCTTGGCAGAGTCCCTGACAATAATTTTGTTTTGAGTGATTTATCAAAATTTACTGTATTTAAAATAGGTGTTCTCATTCCACTGTTGCTCACAGTAAAATACATAAAAAGCATCCCAAGAATGGTAGAAAATCAAGAGGCAAAAGGGAGGAAAAAATAATGAGAAAATTAATGGAAGTTGAGGCTGACAAATCCACTGAACCCATATGACCTATGTCTTGGGGCTACACCGAGTAGATGCATTGGTTATAATCTTTTTTTTCAATCCCTAGATTGTAGAAAGATCCCATTGAATTGGAAAGCTTCAAATGTTACATCTCTGTTCAAGAAAGGAGGGAGAAAGAAAGCAGGATACTGGAGACCATTTGGCTTAATGTTTGTTTTGGAAAAGTTCTGGAAACTGATTTAAGAGGTAGTTGTAGGGTATTCAGAAAATCATAATATCAGCCAGAGTCAACATAGTTTTGTGAAAGGGAAATTGTACTTGGCAATTTTTTTTAAAGAGTTCTTTGAGGATGTAGTTAGAAAGGTGGCAAAAGGGGAACGTGAAAATCTAATGTATTTGGATTTCCAAAAGACATTTGATAAGGTGTCACATAAAAGGTTATTATACAAGATAAGAGTTTTTGGTGTGGATGATATATTAGCATCGATAGAGGAATGACTGGAAACAGTGATGGATTACAAACTAAACAAGTGGAGCGTCAAAGGGATGTGTACCTCACCCTCAAGTATTTACAATCTATATTGATGACTTTGATGACGGGACCAACTTCATTGTAGCCAGATTTGCTAACTATACAGAGATGGGTAAGACAACAAGTTGTGAGGAGGAGACAGAGTCTACAAAGGGATATAGCGGGCAAAAATTACAGATAATGTGGAGAAAATTTGAGGTTATACATTTTGGATAAATAACGAGCAGAATATTATTTAAATGGAGAGACACTACAGAATGATGCAGTACAGAGTGATCTAGGTGTCCTGGCACAATCACAAAGTCAACATTCAGGTACAGCAAGTAATTAAGAAGGCATATGGAGTGTTGGCCTTTATTGCAAAAGGGATAGAGTATAAAAATGGTGGACAGTACAGTTTTGCTACCATTGTACAGGGCATTGATGAAACCTCACCTATGTACGGTTTTGGCCTCCCTCCCTGCTCCGTACTTGCATCGGAAGTGGTTCAGAGAAGGCTCATTAGGTTGACTCCTGGGATGAGGGAGGGTTGAGCAGTTGGGCCTGTACTTGTTGGCATTTAGAAGAATGAGAGATGATCTTATTGAAACATCAAAGATTCTGAGGGAGCTTGACTGGGAGATGCTGCGAAGATGTTCCCGCTTGTGGGGGGAATCTATAACTAGGGGGCAAAGTATCAAAATGAGGAGTTTCCCATTTTAAAGTGGAGATGAGAACTAACTTCTACCGAGGGTCCTTAATCTTTGGAATTCTCTTCCACAGAAAGTAGTGGAGACTGGGTCATTAAATGCACTTAAGCTGTGTTAGATATATTCTTGATTGACAAAGGAGTCGAGGGTTATGGAGCACAGCAGGCAATGGAATTAAGGCCACATTCAGATTAGCCATGGAGTTACTGAATAGTGGAGCAAACTTGAAGGGTTGAATGGCCTACTGCTATTTCTTGGGTTCATAAGATTTTAAAATAAAAGCACCCACAAAAAATGTCTGGGCAGTGGCACTCAATGTTTTTGAAAACTGAGATCAAAGAGAAGTAATTAATTCCTCTCTCTTCACACTTCTTTCAAAATACTCGCACTGACAGTCGTAGCCTATATATGACGAAAGGCTACCCATGGAATCCTATCTCAGCGAGAGTCCTCATCTTGAGGAGAAGAGATAATATTTTGTATTATCTCAACAAATTGTGACTGCTCAGGTGTTGATGCAATAGCAAAATTGGGTTTGATCTATTTCAATTAGCGTGCAATTTTTTTACATTTAAGTGGCGCATGAACATTCATGAATAGATTGGCAAAAATGTCGGATTAATCTAGCCGAGCTAATGTTAGGTTGCTTAGTGGGTGTTATACCTTTCACATGTAGCAAATCTATATCGTTGACCTGTAATCAAACTTATTACTGTTTCAGATTATACATTCTTGCTGGCAACTTTGTATAAATTTAAGTTATATGAAATTTAAGTTGAAAGAAATTTGAGAACATCTCCCCAGAAGCAACCAAGACAGAATGCAGACTTGTGCTACATTGCTCCTGAGTGAAGTTAAGATAAACCCTTTCTAAGTTGATCACTGATGGTGATGCACAGTTCAGGACTGGTTTTAGCACATAATAGTGTCCAGACTTGGATATGAAGAAAGCCATTGTGAATTACTTTGTGCAGTAGAAGATGCATGATGTTCCATAGTTCTGTAGATTTAGTGGATAACCAGGTTGGTGGGGATGGGTGGTTCTGGGGAGGAGCAAGAGCAAGGAGGAATGCATTTCTGCCTCGATCCTGGAGATTGAATTGAATTGAATTTGATTTATTGTCCCGTGTACCGAGGTACAATGAAAAGTATTGTTCTGTGTGCATCCAGACCAATCGTTCCATACATGAAAAAACATAGGACATGCATAAAATGAAAATGAAATGAAAATCGCTTATTGTCACGAGTAGGCTTCAATGAAGTTACTGTGAAAAGCCCCTAGTCGCCACATTCCGGCGCCTGTTCGGGGAGGCTGTTACGGGAATCGAAACGTGCTGCTGGCCTGCCTGGGTCTGCTTTCAAAGCCAGCGATTTAGCCCAGTGTGCTAAACAGCCCCTATAAATACATAGGCACAGGCATTGGGTGAGCATACAGAGCGGCATCTGGTGTGGCAGCACCTTTGGTGAGAAAGCGTTAATATTTCAGATTGAATTTTGTCAGAACTTACTCGGGCTTCCAAATAGCTGAAAGTAAAGTCCTATATGTGACAGATGGAAGCCGCATGACAATCCAAGGGAATGCAATACAATTGACTATCAACGTTAAGACGACACAGGCCGAATTGCCCGAATGCCTTCACAGGTCATGTACTTGTGAATAGTTTCAGCCACCATATTTAAATGAATGGGACAAGCTGCTTGTCTAATGCTCACCTCCAACACTTATAACCACAATTTCTCATCTATATGTTTCCTAAAGAGCGAGAGCCCAGTGCTTTGTAATTGCTAGAATGGGCTATACAATCTTTAAATTTGATTCTAACAGGGAATATTTGTGTCACTTGTATTTGGATGGCGCAAACGGCCTAAAGCTATTATAAATTTAGAGTGCCCAATTCATTTTTCCAATTAAGGGACAATTTAGCGTGGCCAATCCACCTAACCTGCACATCTTTGGGTTGTGGGAGCGAAACCCACGCAAACACGGGGAGAATGTGCAAACTCCACATGGACTGTGACCCAGGGCCGGGACCGAACCTGGGACCTCAGCGCCGTGAGGCAGTAATGCTAACCACTGCGCCAGCGTGCTGCCCCTAAACGTCCCAAAGCTAACCCCAACTCGGCAACTGTGGTACGACTACAACAGGATGTCACGCCATGCTAACTGCAAAATCTAATCTTGCCCAAAAATAGAAGTACCATCCATGGCGTATCCAGATTCTTCAGTCCTCAACTTCCTCTGAAAATGATTTGAAATAAACTACAAAATGGAAGACTTGTTCAGCAGACATTCTAATTTTGATCGCTATTTAATTAGCTAGTGCTCTTAATGCTGTGAGCAGCGAGCACACTAAGATATGCTGATGAAAGCATTTCACAAAATAAGCTCCTGCAATTTTTTGTAATTCTGTGTAATTATGACCCACTGTAAAGATAAACAGAATATTGCATTTTGGTTTTTTTCCAGAGGTTGCCAGTCTTTCACCTTATTTTAAATACCTCCCAAAGGATATGTGATTAAATGTCTGCCCTTACTGATACTTACTAAGGATCAAAAATTAAAATGGTTTTTGATAACCTGATTGTTACCACGAGGATGTCATTCTACAAGAAAAGGTCATCCTATGGTCAGAGTGGTTGGATTGAACATCCTCCAGGCTAGATATGAGTCATACTGTACTCTAAACCTTAACAATGTTTCTGTCTCGATAAATGCTGCCAGATCTGCTGAATATTTCTAGCACTTTGTTTTTATGATAGGGCAGTAGGTTTTGCGTTGTTAACACTTCATGGTCAATTTGTTTACATCTATATTATTAACTGAGCTTAAATAGCATAGGTGGTATTTGAGTGCAGTGCTGAATACAGCGTGACTACAGTACTTCCCCATTTAACATTGTTTCACTTACTATTGGTAAGTTAATGGGGGCTTGTAATCCCATTGAGTGCTGGAAGATTCGTTTTAACGTTGTTTCCCATGTGACCCGATTGGCACCATTTTGGAGCCAAGACCCTCTGACTCTCCGTATCTCCCTTTCCCCGACTCTCCGTATCTCCCTTTCCCCGACTCTCCGTATCTCCCTTTCCCCGACTCTCTGTCTCTCTCTTTCCCCGACTCTCCGTCTCTCCCTTCCCTGACTCTCCGTCTCTCCCCTTCCCCGACTCTCCGTCTCTCCCCTTCCCCGACTCTCCGTCCCTCCCCTTCCCCGACTCTCCGTCCCTCCCCTTCCCCGACTCTCCGTCCCTCCCTTCCCCGACTCTCCGTCCCTCCCCTTCCCCGACTCTCCGTCCCTCCCCTTCCCCGACTCTCCGTCCCTCCCCTTCCCCGACTCTCCGTCCCTCCCCTTCCCCGACTCTCCGTCCCTCCCCTTCCCCGACTCTCCGTCCCTCCCCTTCCCCGACTCTCCGTCCCTCCCCTTCCCCGACTCTCCGTCCCTCCCCTTCCCCGACTCTCCGTCCCTCCCCTTCCCCGACTCTCCGTCCCTCCCCTTCCCCGACTCTCCGTCCCTCCCCTTCCCCGCCTCTCCGTCCCTCCCCTCCTCCTCTCCGTCCCTCCCCTTCCCCTCCTCTCCGTCCCTCCCCTTCCCCGACTCTCCGTCCCTCCCCTTCCCCGACTCTCCGTCCCTCCCCTTCCCCGACTCTCCGTCCCTCCCCTTCCCCGACTCTCCGTCCCTCCCCTTCCCCGACTCTCCGTCCCTCCCCTTCCCCGACTCTCCGTCCCTCCCCTTCCCCGACTCTCCGTCCCTCCCCTTCCCCGACTCTCCGTCCCTCCCCTTCCCCGACTCTCCGTCCCTCCCCTTCCCCGACTCTCCGTCCCTCCCCTTCCCCGACTCTCCGTCCCTCCCCTTCCCCGACTCTCCGTCCCTCCCCTTCCCCGACTCTCCGTCCCTCCCCTTCCCCGACTCTCCGTCCCTCCCCTTCCCCGACTCTCCGTCCCTCCCCTTCCCCGACTCTCCGTCCCTCCCCTTCCCCGACTCTCCGCCTCTCCACCCTCCCCGCCCTCAAACTTGTGGCCTCTCCTCGAACATCCAACTTGCAGTATCTCCCACTATCTGACCCTCTGGCTTGCAACCCCTCCCATTCCCTGACCCTCATGACTTGAGGCCTCTTCCCCCACCCTCATGACTTGAAGCCTCTTCCCCCACCCTCATGACTTGAGGCCTCTTCCCCCACCCTCATGACTTGAGGCCTCTTCCCCCACCCTCATGACTTGAGGCCTCCCATCCCCTGACTTGAGGCCTCTTTCCCCACCCTCTGAGTTGAGGTCTCTTCCTCCCCCTAAGACCCTCTGACTTGCGGCCTCTCCCTCCCCCTAAGACCCTCTGACTTGCGGCCTCTCCCCCCCCCTAAGACCCTCTGACTTGCGGCCTCTCCCCCTCTCCGACCCTCCAACTTGCGTCCTTTCCCCAATCCCTATACTCTGACCTCCGGTCTCCTCTACCCCCCCTCCAATTGAGCCATCTGCCTCTAAATGACACTGCTTCTCCTGCCTCCTGCTGGTCATCTCTGAGCCTCACTCGTACTGAAGGTTCAGGAGAGGGAAGTGGCGAGAGGGAACATTTAAAAAGTGCTTGGATTATAACAGCCCGAGCTCTGCTCTTGTACATCATCGGAACTTGCACTTTCACAGACTTGGAGCTCCCGCATTCAATTGGATCTGGATCTTGAATGGGAACGCAGCTTCAGTGTGAGGGTGAATCAGGGAGCAAGGGGTTTGGCGAGAGGGTGGTTTAGGCACTGGGGGAAACGTGGGTCAGTGATTGGGATGGGGAAGAAGCGGGTCAGGGGATGGGGGAAGAAGTTGGACAGTTGGGAGAGGCTGCTGGTCAGGGACAACAACCAGGAGTGTTTGCAGCAACCAGGAGGATCAGGAAACAGGAGGTACTGTTAAGTGGAAACTTAAATTTTTCTTTGCTATAATAAAATTTATTTTAAAAGTGATTTAATTTACCAGTGTAGGAATTTAACAATGTAAAGTATTTCAACTTAAAGGATATGATGTTTATTCCTGATGAGGAAGGTCAGACTGAACCTAACTCAAGTTTTAACATTGATTCCTATGGGAACTTATATTCCCCTTAAAGTCGCGATTTTCAAACACAACCACAAGTGAGGACTTGATCTATTTTATTGAAAGTTAAAATGATTGATTGAATATTCAGAATAGATCGAGAATGGTTTCCTTATGAATTCCCCCTCTCACATAGTAATATAGTGCCATTGTTCTGAACAAGAGGCCCAACTTGTTTAAATAATTTTCCGCTGGCTAGACAGCTTATAAACTTATATTAAGTTGAACATTAAAATGTAATTTGTCCAATAAAAAAGCTGTTCCATTGCTTCAAGGGTTTTATGGGATGAGGGATAAAATATCTGTTTGATGTTGAGGGTAACTGGAGGTTTTGTTTTTAATAACATTTTCAATGGATTACTATTCCATTGTGAGATGTATGGAGTGATTTGGGTAAATAGGTTAACTGGAGTAGATTTTTATGGATATGAAGTCCAGTATCCTCAAAATTGTGAAGTGCAGTTAAAGTTATTTTTTATTCTTTGATGGGATGTGACGAGGCCAGCATTTGTTGCCCGAATTGTCCTTGAATCTGAGTATCTAGGCATTGTCGGAGAGTCGACCATCAGGGGTCACAATTAGGCCAGGTAAGAACAGCAAGTTTCCTTCCCTAAACGCTGTTAGTGAACAAGATAGGATTCTCCGACAGTCTGTAGTTCGATGGTTACCATTACTGAGGCTAGCTTTCAATTTTAGATTTATTAACTGAATTTAAGTTCCACCAGATGTCGCGGTGGGATTTGAACCCATGTCTCCAGAGCATTAGCTCAGGTCTATAGAATACTAGTCCATTACACCATCGGTCTCTCAGAACTGAAGGGTATTGTCCCTCTTAATGCATCCTATAGTTAAAGGTTCTTTCCCAGCATTACTCACATGAATATGATAGTTGGCTTTTGGTAAAGTGTTCCAAATTCGTAGGATTGAAATTTACTTTGTGAAACCAAATCACAGCTTTTTAAAAATAAATTGAGTACCCAATTATTTTTTTTTCCAATTAAGGGGCAATTTAGCGTGGCCAATCCACCCGGCACATCTTTGGGTTATGGGGGTGAGACCCACGCAGACACGGGGAGAATGTGAAAACTCCACACGGACAGTGACCCGTGACCAGGATCGAACCCGGGTCCTCCATGCAGTGCTTTTTATTTTATATAAATTTAGAGTACCCAATTCATTTTTTTCAATTAAGGGGCAATTTAGTGTGGCCAATCCACCTTCCGTGCACATCTTTGGGTTGTGGGGGTGAAACCCACGCAAACATGGGGAGAATGTGCAAACTCGACACGGACAGTGACCCAGAGCCGGGATCGAACCTGGGACCTCGGCGCAGTGAGGCAGAGTGCTATCCACTGCGCCACCGTGCTGCCCCGTGCAGTGACAGCAACAGTGCTTGAACTGTGGAAATAAACTGAACCAAAGTGACATTCGAATTGAAGCTTGAATGAACCTGGAATAATTAGTCAGTAAACTGCAAAAATCAATTTATTGATCACACTAATGAGAATTTCAACTGTGGGCTGATTTGCAGGTGGTTCAAGTTATATTGACTCCACCGCTTCCAAATCGGAATAGATTGTAGAGGTGAAGAAGCCTAAAATGGCTCAGCACAAGCTGCTGCTTAAATAGACTGTATAAAGAAAGCTTTTCCCGTACACTTCAGTATTTTAAACTTGAACCCTTGAATTGTAATTTTACCATTCAGATCAGCATCCCATTGCTGAAAATATGGCCTTAAATCCACTTTGATTATGAATTGTTATCATGTGACTTTGGGGAACAAACTACCATAATTAAGATTTGCAAATAAAGTAAAGATTGCTAAATTTGTGACCTGTTGAAAAATTCCTCCTTTCTCAAGACGAGTCAGCCATCAATTTGTGCTACGCCATTTTAGGTATCTTCATGGCTGATGAAATCTATTCAGAGTTTGCTATATAACTACCAGACTGTACAGAAGTGAGCAAATATTTGTCATAATTAGGTGACTAATAACACATTTCTATTGAAGGAAAGCACCCTTGAAGGTAGTTAACCAATAGGATTTGCCAAATTAAAAAGATAGAGTGGCAGTCCACATGTAGAAAAACCCATGGCTGTGATTTTGGTTTTTTTTGCAGCTTGTAATTGCAAGCCCAACTGTCATAAACGAAACGGCACAAAATATCCTTTGGACATGCTAAAAGTGCAATGGCATTTTTCTTCAATTAACTAATTCCTGCTTTTCAGATAGAAAAAAATAGAGGAAATAACCTGTTAAAATCCATTGGAATAATTCAAAGAAATATCTGTTGATTGAAATTTGCTTTTAAGTTTAATGCATATTTAGTCCATTCAGCTTATCCAGCCTCCCAGGGCCATCTATGGTCCTTGTTCTTCACTTCAGCCAACTTCCTCTTGAATGACTTGAGCATTTTAGTATCCACTTGGTGTCCCCTGAAAACCATTCCAGATATGAATCCCTGATTGTGTGATGATATGCTTCCCATTAGAGCCGCAACAGAAGGCCATTTAGATTCATAGAATAGAATCCCAACAGTGCAGGAGGAGGCCTTTTGGTCCATTGAGTCTGCACCAAACCTCTGAAAGAGCACCCTACCTAGGCCCACGCCCCCACCCTATCTCCATAATCCCACCTAACCTTTTGGATTTGTTTATTGTCATGTACCGAGGTACAGTGAAAAGTATTTTTCTTCGAGCAGCTCAACAGATCATTAAGTACATGGGAAGGAAAGGGAATAAAAGAAAATACATAATAGGGCAACACAAGATATGCAATGTCAAGAAAAGATAAAAGAGCGAGGTTAGTCATAATGTTAGTCTTAGAATTAAATTTTAAAAGATTAGTGTGGCTGGATGTCTGTGTGGAGTTTGCACTTTCTCCCCATGTCTGCCTGGGTTTCCTTTGGGTGCTCCAGTTTCTTCCCAAAGTCCAAAGATGTGATTAGGTGGATTGTCCATGCTAAATTTCCCCTTAGTGTTCAAATGTCCAGAAGATGGCGCCAGAGCGAGACGAGACTCTGTGTGCTCTCCCCAACAGATCCACTTTTTACTTAATTTATACTCGTTCTAATCTTTTAAAATTAAATTTTAAAACACTGACATTGTTGGTCCATGTTATCTGTCTATTCCAGAACTGTAACAGATAACCTACAAGGTTTTATATAGATTTAAAATTTTGAATGATTAGAGAGCATTATTCAAATGTAATCTGATATATTGTGCATCAAGATCAGAATAAATCGGAAAGGAAACAAGTCGAGCAAGAATACCCTTGTAATCTTTTTGCATGGTTTTGCTATTTGGCATTTACGTTTCAAGTGCAATTCAAGACCTCACCTATTGTTTTACCATGACACATTTGTATTCAACGTTCCATGGTGTCCACTGTGGTTCAGAAATATTTATTTGTTCCATGTGTGTTTTGACAGACGTTTGCAATGGCAGAGAGGTATCACTGGGAGTCCATGTTGGTGGAATGGGAACAAGAGAAGCAGAAAATCCTCCATACCCTTCTAACATCAGGGGATGATGCTCTTGATTTCACACAGGAAGCCGAGGTAAATTGCAAAGTAGCTTTAAGAAATTTAGGATGCAGAATAAGCGATGCCGTTAATTCCACGCTTTGATTCCGCTTTAACGTAATAGGTATCAGTAGTGAAATTGTGACATAATTCGAAATTTTTGAAAATCTTCAGGTTAATTTAGTTTTAACACAAATAAGTATCAGTCGTAAAATTGTGACTATCATTGGAAATTTTTGAAAATTCTTCAGGTGTAAAGCTGTGAAACAATTTGACATGTACTAAAATATTTCTGCGACTGAAGCTTGTGCTTTAGTTTTTGTGATACGTTTATGTACAAAAATCAAGATTCGAAGACGAGCTTAAATGTACTGTAGCGTTTACCACAAATTGAACAGAAGAATTTATTTATTGTTTAACTGTTCCAAGGAGGCCAATCAGCATTTTGAAGAGATAACGTTTAACACATGAGACAAATATATATATGTTTTTAAAAGCTGATGTATGAAACAAAACAAGTTGCTGAGCTGAAGAAAGTCACAATTAATTGACATTTAAAAAAAAGTAATACATAAAGACCATTAGAGTGTGAAAAAGTGTATCCAGCTCACTGTCAGGCACGGGGTGTGAATTCACTGAGCCTCACCCATGATGTGAGTGGGTGAGTGTGCCTGTTAGTGTATGGTGAAAGAGAAGCCTGAAACTGGGAGTGAACCAAACTCTCACTCGCTCCTTCCCTTCCTTTATAAACCCCCCCCTTCATCTCCCCTCCACCCCACTCTCCTGTCCCTCTTCTCTCCCAGACCTGGCTCCCACTCTCAACCCTCCCTTCCTCCCTCAGTTTGTCAACTGTCCCTCCCACCCT